>NW_019392875.1:742274-1342274 GCF_000648675.2 Cimex lectularius | reverse complement strand
ATTTCAATGTATGATTGTGGCATTGGGCTACCCATTGGTAGCCGCTCTGGATTAATAAAGCGATATTAATCATTTAACAGAACTCTTATCCATATTCTTTTCCGTCACTTATGTAGTAATTATGGGGAATGGAGTAATCGTATTTGTGTGTTAGTGTGATTTTGTAATTTACTATCAAAACGTCAGTAATATGTTTTAATGGATAAAAACTGTTGGCATATGAAGATCTCTGTCAAGTGTGTAATTGTGTGCGTAAAAAGAGGCAGAAACAATTACTCTTCAAATTTTGGATTGAAAATTGTGTAATCTTTGAATATTGGAATATGTGGCCGATCCATAAACTTAGCATCCGTACATACAAATAGGTTTGACCAAGTATGTGTATGTCAAAAGTTTTAATTTTAATGGTAATTAGGATTGTGGGTTAAGAAGGTAATAAAGCATTTTAATCGTTTATTGAGTGCCTGTTTTTTAATCGTGTGTGGGTTTGTGGATTCCAAGTTATTCCTTGTACAAGTAGATGCTAGGAAAAATTGTAAGAATAAATTACAAATATCCTTATTCATTTTTGCGCAGTATACTTAACAGCGAAACTCCTTCAAACAGCTGAGATGGTGCGATACTTATGGATGTACTAAAATCCTCTCATTACTACTCGACAAATGATCGAAATGATCACGGGCAAACAAAAGACTACTTTACAACTCCATACTAGAATCAACTAGAATAATATCTAGACATTTTTGGTGTTCAGCCAAACGTTCAAACATCCTCCGTATTCAAATTTCTCGAACACAAAAATTTCAAAAATCTTCGATGCTGTATTGAATCTATCAAATGAAACCTCACACAAAGATTTAAATGTTCCTTTTGTCCACAAAGTTACTAGATCATGTTATTGTACTTTCCAGAAAAATCCACTACAGTCCCATTATAGAAATGAAAAGCTCTTTTCTCGCCATATTCCATCCAACCTTGCTAGCAGATAAATTAGACGATGAACCAAAACATTAATGACTGTCTACTTATTGAGCGATACCAGTAGTTTCTCCACCCTATGTAACTTTTATTTTTAACTTGGTATAACATTTTTAATTTTTACCTTATATGGGGTAATTGTAATACACAATCATTTTTTTTTTAAATTAATTAGAAATGAGAAACCTGTTCAAAGTGCAAACCAACAGTTTTTTAAGATTAGGCTTTTTTGATAACATATTTAGAAATTTTACAAAGATACGGCTGAAGTTGGACAAATTCCGTAATTTAACGTACTGCGTATAAATATTTAAATGGGCCGTCGGACAAGTATTTCCGACAGACGGAAAATTGGACGGAAAGTGTAAATTGAAACGATACGCCGTTGAAGTTAATTAGCCCTTGTCTGTATATTGGTTTTGTTTGCAAACCACTTATAAGTGCGGTAAATTATTTCGATTCAGGCACGTACGCCAGCGGGCCGTGTTGAAAACGCAAACCCCCCTCATCTTTATATCGGGTTGTCCGGAAAATAATGCAGGATTTTAAGTTTTCATTAAAAAAAATCTATATAAAATATTCTGTTTACGTTTACAGGATTACTCATTNAAAAGTTACCAACACGTTGGGAGAAATGTATTGAGAGTATGGGAAATTATTTTGATTAAAGAACATTGCTTTAAAGTAACTAGTTTCTTTTTTTTTTGTTTAATACCAAAATCCTGCATTATTTTCCGGACAACCCAATAATTTAAATAAACACAGGGAAGCACAACTGGCAGAAAGTGGATGGACGAAAGTAAATTATTACGGTCTTTTCACTTTAAAAACTGAAGGTATTGATAATATGTTAAATTATTTAGAATCAAAACCATACTTTATAATGAAAGAAAGATAAAAGAAGTCGAATTTTGCAAATTATACCGACTATCAATTCATACTTTGTCTGAAAACCGGAAGGAATAAAGAATATTTCGATTTTAAACAAAATAAAAGACTTTTACAGTAATTCGTTTACAAGTTTTAAACTAATTATTCATCAAGTTATGCAGGTCCTGTTTTAGATGGCCCGGCTGAATTTCTGTTGAACCAATGACGCTATAAAAAATGTGTTTAATATTTTTTAGCCTAGTTTTAAATTTTTACCTTTTTTGGAGCAAAATTATACAAGCTACCTCAGGCCCAGTACCACACAGTACCCAGATACCACACTACACGTCCTGACACATCATTTTGAGGGATTTTTTACACTGAAAACAATGGTGAAATTATATTTTAAATTAGTCAAAAAATGACAAAGTTATGGTAAAAAGTTTGTAAACCGCATTTCGTTTGTTTCGTTGTTAATTCCATTAATTTGCTTCTTAACTAAACTAAACATTAATTATCTTTATTGTTTATATTCTCTCATTGTTTGTCAGACTGGCATTATGAGGGCAAATCTTAATTCCTGGAAGTAAAATTTTTTTATAATAATACCCATTCGTTACATTCATTATTCCATTCAAAATGAACCGAAGAGCACATTTACGATCAAGCGAGTATGTACTACTGCTTTATTGATAGTGGTGGTATTGCTCGTCGGGAAGTCGAGTTGTACTCCAAGAAATTTCCTGATCGCCCCACAGAAACCCACAAAACGTTTATTCGTGTTGCTAGCAATATGAGGGGATACGGATGGGTTGCTGTTTCATCATCAAGAAACCGATAGCGAAATTTCGACAAGGAGCTGAATGTTTTACTGTGTTCGAGCAAATCCGAGAATTTGGTTGTTGGTGGTTCACAGTATCGTTTAGGTGTAGACTTCTCGGCAATAAATTAATTGGGCCAAATTTCAACGAAAATAATTTAAATAGTGCTCAGTTCCTCAATTTTTTGAGGGAGGTTTTATCCTATTATTTGGTGTTCCTCTGCAACAACGACAACGAATGATTCTCCAGCTCGATGGATACCCCGCACACAATTTGTAGGTGAGACGATATTTGAATCATCACTTCCGGGATCGATGGATAGGTCATCATGGCCCGATCTATTGGTCTCCTCGGTCACCCGATTTAACTCTAGTTGACTATTTTCAGTAGGGTCATTTAAAAAAAACCAATCATAATCCAGCATCCACAGTTGCAGAACTGCGGCCAAAGGTAGAAAATGGTTGTCAATCCATCTCCCATGAATCTATCGCTCTGACCACCGGTGAAGAGTGGTGAAAAATCTTTTCATCTTTATGAAAGGCAGGCAGTTCGAACATGAAATTTGATTAATAGGCGAACAAAATTACTGTTTTTTCTCCAAACGTTTTGCCATAACTTTGTCATTTTTAGGCCAATTTTAAATCCGATTGGAACATTGTTTTCAGCGTAAAAATTCCTTTAAAATTATCTGTCAGGATATATAGGGTGGTATCTGAAATTTGGAAGTTGAACTGGGCCTGAGGTACCCTGTATAATTTTTCTCCATAAAAAGGTAAAATTTTAAACTAGGCTAAAAAATATTAAACACTTTTTTTAATTAGCGTCATTGTTTCAAGAAAAATTCAGGCGGACCATCTAAAAACGACACTGAATACTGAGTTGTGGCAGGAATAGCCTGCCGGCCTCCGCTCTTTATAAACAACTAAATAGCATCATCAGAAAAGATATTGACTCTTTAGGGAAATATTGTAAAGCTGCCTGTAATTATAGGCATAATGTATAATTTTTCTCCAAAAAAAGGCAAACATTTTTAAACTAGACTAAAATTTATTAAACACTTTTTTCTTTGTTTTAAAGCGACGTTGGTTCAAGAAAATTCAGCGGGCCCATCTAAAAAGGACACCCGTATTGTCTGATCCATAACTTCTTGGCCATATTTTGTGATTTACAGTAGTAAATGAAATTGAAATATAAACAACTCGTTTAATTTTTGCAGCCGAAAACATATTTTTTCCTACATTTTGACAAATATCTCAGAAACTGTTATCTCAAAAACAAAATAAAAATCTTTTTATGTAAGGTTTTTGGTTGAAATGAAAAGCCTTACCTAAAAAGATTAATTAATTGAAAGTAGTAATTGGGGCAATAGTGCACTAAATATAATAGGTAAAATAAATAATTTAAAAGTTGTAGAGACTTAAATGTTTTATGATGAATGATGTATAATGAACCCCTTTCTTGAGGCTTGATAATTGCTATAAAATAATAGTCATAAACAACCCATTTATCACAAATAATTATGCCTTACGGGTAATACTTTTTATAAATAATACCTTATAATTTTTGTATCAATTTATGGCTAATTTTTAAGAAGTCTTCAAAATTGCAATATTTTCAAAATTTATGGAGTGCACCAAACTTTCGAAACATTCTTCGTGAACTACCTTCAAGGTATCTAATGCTCTACAGTTTTGCAAATATCTCAGAAAATTGTATCTTTTTCTAAGAAGTATCAAAGTAAAGGTCGTAGAGAATTAAATTTTCGTTAAAATGAACCTCTTTTTGAAGTGAAGATGGTATGATTTTGCTTGCGATTTTTTAAATTCAGAAGTAGGAATCGAAGCAAGATCTTTCGGACAGACGTTGGAACAAGTTAGAGAGGTTTTTACAAATAAAATGCGTAATTTGTTCACTTTGTATTTTTTGTTAATTAATTAATTACGTTTATTTTGATGGTACCCATTTATCCCAATAAAAATCTTACAGTAGAAAAAGGGCCAAGTTCCAGACCCCCTCCAAAAAAGTTAGCTTATCAATGATTTATATCTACACTGCAGCCAATCCGCTCTTTTTTTAGTTCATAACCTGACAGAACTCAAAAGATGAAGTTCCATACTTACTCCCAAAAAAGTAAACAAATCAGCCTATCAAAGTAGTGATAGTAGTAGTGAGGCAGTAGTGACACAGGAGAGGAGGGTGAAGGGAAGGTACAGAACTCACAGGAATAGAAAAAAGTTCCACTCTCCTCAATGCTGATTAGCTGCGTAGCCACCCGTCTGTCCTGACTTGCCTGTCAAGGAGACCTTTGAAATGCCCAATTTTCATTATTTTTGATTTGATATTTTATACAGCTTCTGGTGTTCTTTCCACGACGGCTGAATGGATGTTCACGTTTGACAATAAAGATGTAAGGCTACTTGGCTATCCGCCTACAGTCTGGCACTTTTCGGCCCATTAAAATCCATACTCATCTCTAGCCATTCGATTGCTTTAAAATAGCGATTTGCTTTTTTCTATGAAGATCGTACATTGCGGTTGTTCGCGCCAAAAATAGCGAATTATAATTGTTTATTTTCTTTCCGAAATGCCGCTAATCTCGAATTTATCCTAGCTCTGTTCCCTACCCACAATCCTGTCCTGTTGCTGCCTAGTCCTGCTCTAGTCCTGTTCGCTTCCGTCTCGCTTCCATACAGTCCACTGTTAATTAGCCTCCAAGAGTGATTTTCTTTTACTTTTCTTTCAGTTTTTCTCTTACTTTCAAGAAGCATTTTTTTTTTCGTCTTGTTAATTATCGCGTTCAAAATAACGCGAGTGTCTCCTCCCGCATCCTTAACGCGACACATCATACAGGGTTCGGACGGAGCCCCTAAGGTAATTAATAGACTAGGATTCTGTTTTATCTTTGGCCAGATGCAGGTTCTAGTGTATTAAACGGCTCTCCTCCCTGGTTGTCGAGAAAATCAAGCCACAGTTACCGAGTTAGTATTTTATTTATTTTGTATTTTATTTTATTTTGTATTTTTATTTTATTTTATTTTATTTTTATTGCGACCGACCAGCGTGTGCACAGCGGTATTGCGCATTCCGTGGGGTTTAGCGCTTGTGTGGTTGCAGGATGCATCCATTTCTCCACCGGAAGCGAATGGAAAAATACCTACATGGATTATAAATATAAGATATAAGCCATAGTTAGGTTGTTTCTTTTAACTGGATGTGTCCTCTGGGTGCAGTGTTGGCCATTTTTTTCATTGTTCGGGAGAGAGAAAAAACATGTGTACATATTTGCATATATTGCGGTAGTACATAGTACATATTGAGGGCTAGAAATAAATTATTATTACAAAAAAAGTTTGTGGTATCAATCTAATTGCTGGTTCGTTCGTCGTCTACGTGGTCTGTTTATGCAGAAAGTTCGATTATGTGTTCAAAAATGAAAACATAAACACTGCATTGGGCATGCACTAGTACCAGAAATTTACATTTATGAAAATTAAGTCCCGTTTTGTGCGGAAAAATGAATCTTTTAAGTTTTGCCGGTCTTCAGGTCCCAAACAGAAACTTACCTGACATCTACTCGTTCCGAATGAAACCATCCGTCCGGACGTAACCAGCCCAGGAGAAAGAAAATTGAAAAGTATCACTTTCCAGAGCTTTTTCAAAACATTTTGAAATAAATAATTACAAAATAAATCATCAATTAGTACTGTAAACCTTTTTGAAAAAGAAAAAATTGAGCTCCTCAATTTGCAAAAGACAATCCGCTTAGTTACATTAGTCATGTATTAAGGGGGAAAAAGATCGGCTGAACAAATATTAACGAGTTGTTAAAGCTAAGCACACTTCGTTTGTATCGGAAATTACGACATACAGCGTCGTAACTCGGAAGCGAGGAGAATCCATCTCTTGCCCTTTTCGACTTTAATTGGCGACAGCCTCTTTCAAAATTAACAACACGACTGTTTGCCGTGGAAGTAAATTTGACTCGGCCTTGGTTAATAGCCGTTAGGTCGTTATATTGACCGTACAAGTCCCTCCATTTCTATATAACTACATTGCTTTAATTGTTTGCATTCCATTACGTAGTACGTCATGTTTGGATTGTCGCGCTGATTCTATGCAAACAGGCGAGGCATCTTTATTTACAGAGAGATCCTGGTTTTGGCCAATTAGGCATTATGCTTTGTTCCTTTCTGGATCTGGTCGCCCTTTCCTCGTCGACGTGAACAGGCGCACAGCCACTCTTCACTTGGTTCATCGCATAGCACATGCCCTTCCCATCCTGGGCAAATACAATTTCCTGGAACAGTGTAGTAACAAACTAAACAATTATTTGTAAACATATTTACATTTTTTTAAGAACTCTCCAGTAAAAAACATGCTCAATTATTGATAATAATAGAAAGATAATCCAAGTACACTACCCCATGATGTATTGGATGAACTATATCAAAACTAAAACATTTCTAAAATGTTAAGGGATTGTTGATCAACGTTTCTGTGAGTGGATGGTCAACTGATGGTAGTACGAGAGATGACGTCAACGAAAGGCATAAAGCAAAGTTATGTTGGGAAAGATGTGGTCAGTAAAATCAGGATTTTCATAATCATTTTATGATTTTGTATTGGGAGTACCTAATGTCATATCTTACTATATAGTTAATTAATTTATATTTGAAATTATGGTGAACTCTAATGTATTAATCTGGTGAACTAAAGCTCAACAAAAGCTAGGAAGCGTACAAGTATAATCAAATCTATCTATCTCAGGGATAATGGCAATCCTTGAATAACCTATTTACACAAGATTCAGGCCAGATAAGTTATAAATACACAAAAATGTCTGTTAACAAAAATATATACACACAAACTAAAAATACTGTACAATTGACGTAGGTATACCTATAAAGGTATAGGTAGGCTAGGTATACCTACACATATTGTGTGGTGATTAGTGACCGTTAGTTGATGATTATTCAGAAATCGTGAGATGCGGTCTGGTGTGACTTAGGTTTTAGAAAAACATTTTCTTTATCGTGACAACGTTTCGATCTTTATTGAGATCATCTTCAGGGCTCAAAGTGTTTGTTTTCTCCGTAATTGTGCCATTCTTGCGTGTCGTGACTGGCACTCTCAACACGACACGCAAAAATGGCACAATTACGGAGAAAACAAACACTTTTTGAGACCTGAAGATGATCTCAATAAAGATCGAAACGTTGGCACGATAAAGAAAATGTTTTTCTTAAACCTACATCACACCAGACCACATCTCACGATTTCTGAATAATAATAATATTGCAATTAAAACTAAAAAGGGACAATTAAATAATATCTTTGTGCCACGTTGTATAGATGAGAGGTAATCAAAGAGGCGGAATTCAAAAGCTTGAAAGATACGAGGGTTTGGGTTTTCTTGGTAACCCGGGTTATGTTTCCACTCTCGATTCATAGGTTGCTTCGCATTTGGAGAAGATCAGGGTGACTACTTCCTCCTCCTCATTGTATAACCTACAAACATGTTCATGTTGACTATACTCATGCTGTGCAGGTGTTTTCTCAGATGGAAGTGACAGGTATGAAGCCCTTTCACCTACTCCCATAAGTTTTACTCCGTCTAATTGTATCAATGCACTTGCCAGTTTTGGGGTTATCCATTTCTCTTTTTGATATGTGTGAACCCATTCTGAGATGGAACAGTGTATTTGATCTTGCAGATTATCTTCTGTCTAGTTGATCTGCTTGTTCATTACCCAATAGTCCTTTGCCTGGCGCCCAAGGTATTGTAATGTTTTTTCCAGCTTTTGGTGGTTTTGAATATATTTTCCGATTATTTCGGATGTGCCGTTTTCACGTGCTAATGCTTTCAGGGCTGCTTGGTTGTCTGATCTCGTTAAGAAATTTTGTCATGGAAGCATTTTTTAAGATTTTTGGCGTTTTCTAATAGCTAGTATTTCAACTTGAAAGACCGAGGTATACTTTACTATATAGATTCCTTCACCTTCATCACTCCCCAGTTTCTCAAATAGTAGAGAATGTAAAAGCAATTTGAAATCTAGTTTCTATCAGGGATTACATTTAAGGTGACTAAGGTGTGTATTTTGAATGCATTAAGGTGATTACTGGGTTTGTGTTTATTATTTAGTTTAATTTATTAACGGATCATATTATCTGGTTACCCGAAACATTGCATTTGGATTATTTCTACTACTGTACTATTACACAATAAACTATATCTTTACACATTTAATATTAAATACAGTTGCACCTGGTTTTAATCCTTAAGTAAATGACATATACAATTATTTTGTTGAATTAATTTATTGTAATTGAGACGTTTTCTTTATTAAATTAGAAAATTACGCCGAAGTTGACTCGAGAGTAACGGAGAAAATCTATTGATTCGGTATTAATGATTTAATCCTAATCCTCACTCGGAATATTGCATTCAATGGCCCTACACCATCAGATTTGTACAAATTCGTTTGCGAGGCTCACACCATCGTTCTCATCATAATTACTGTATTTTCTAATGAGTTTGAGTGCTCATATTTTAGGCTTTCAGAAAATGTACCTGACCTGGTTCCTTCACTGGTTTTTGCACCAAGTACATAATTCTATTTGTGTTTCTTGTTTTCTTCTTCTCTGTAAGCTTTTAACTGAGGATGTTGCAAAGAATGTTTCGGGGGACATATAGTCTGTCCAGAATGAATGTCTGATTTTATTTGGTGTTATTGTTTGTTTGAAATGTCTAGTTCATATTCAATTTATTTGTATTTGGAGTCTATGAGCTTTTTCTAGCTTCTGTTTGTATACACGTTTCCAACGGAGGTAGGTTTAATAGGCCTTGTAGGGCTTCAAAGAGGAATAAAGTATATTTCCTTAAATTTCATTTCATATAATGTACCGTAATAACTTTACTCTGTCCTATGCTGTTTGACAGGAAAATAGTTAAGGAAAAAGTCGAAAACAATCATAACGATTTTATTTGTTAAAAATCCACTTAGAAAATGCTTAAAGGGTAAACCATAGATAATCATTTTATTAAAAAATGGAACGCTGACTAGAAAATTGGTCCTCGGATTACATTGTCAGCTACCTTCAGATCTTTGAAAATTTCGATAGCCGTATTCATATTTGGGTCTTTCACCGCCCAGAAGGAACTATTGAATTTTTTGTTCTTCTTAAGCAATTCAGGTACATTGTAGTAATTGAAGACGCACTGTTATAATTTAAATGAAATATAGTTAAAATAAAACCTTTAGTTGATATAAAAATAAGAACTCACGTGTCTGCAGGCGGTGCCACAGCAGCGTCCGAGGAGTGTGTGCCGGTACCTCGTGTAGACTTTGACTTTGTCGAAGGGATCTTCGTACGTGAAGTGCCATTTCGAGACGGCCGTTTTGTGAGCATCGTGTATTATCTTTTCCTCGTCGGTTAGCAAGTCGAAGTCCACGACCGATTCGCGGATAACTTCGAGTTTCAGAAAATTATCCCTAGCGGATTTGAACTCGCTCTCGAGGGCCGGGGGGTCACAGTAGGTCGAACACTTGTTGAAAAATTGGGGCGACTTGTAGACCGACTGTCTTTCAACAAACTGACACCAAGCGAACCGAGTTATTTTTGAAAAAACCAGCAGCCGCATATTTGTGGATAGAAAATGCATTTTCTCTTATATAACTCCAACCTGAATAGTCTTACAGACTAAAGTTTGAGATGTATAAAACTAATTGTAAATAAAACTATCCATTTTCGAAAAGCAAAATTCGATCTTTTATGAATACACAAACTTTTCTAGATATATTTTGTGCCTGATCAGCTGATACCAAAAAGAACACAAGTATTTGTAACTGTAACTCAATAATGCAATTTTAACTTTTTTATGTGTAGAAGAAATGTTTATTCCAACTAAAATCTAACCGTGAAAAAAAGACCAAGTTCCAAATCTCCTCAAAAAAATGAATCTATATCAATGTAATAATATCCACACTGTGACCAAGTCCGTCCTTTTTTTTAAATACATAACCTGGAGAACTCAAAAGATAAGATAAAAGACTACCGCCCAAAAAAAGTCAGCCTATCGAAGTAGTAGGAGCGTCGGTAGCCGTAATGGTTTAGGCGTTGGTAAGGTGCCCATCACTGTAAGGTAACGGTCCCAGGTTTGAATCCAGCAGCTCTGCATTAGAACCCTGTATACTTACAAATAGGCCTTTTTTTGTAAAAAACGTGATATCTATCTACATTGCGGTAAACCTCACTTCTCTCCTACATTCATGAGCAACACTGTTCTTTTATTTTTATTGATTAACACTTGGCCAGTCTCTGAATGAGCAATGAGGAGTCTGGAACTTTCTTTTATTCTCAGTTCTCTACACATTGTTCAGATGTTTTAATCCACTTTCAGAAGCTGCCCTTCACTTGTAAACAAGTATTAGATTATTACACACTTTGCAATTCTTCACGTTGTCCCCTTACCAAAGAAAATGATGTTATTTGACAGGATTGTTTATGTACGGTTTTGAAATCTGAAAAGGAAAATGGGCTCTATAAACTATTGCAAGAAGTGAGGCAGGAGTCAAAGGCCCAAAATTTGTCTGTTTGAGAGTCCACTTCATTTATCATAACATAAAGTGTGTTCCAAAATTATTTGTTAGGAAAAGACAAGAAATCCAATTTGCCGAAATTTTCCAAGTAAGAGGGTCGACAGTAAACCTCGCTACCTATCTAGAACCAACCTGTGTAACTGGCTCAACAAGTTTGTGCAGACTAGGTTTGGGTAGTCTACTAGTTTTCCAATAAGAGATTCCAGAACGAATATGACAACCTAGCTCAAAGAGTTTGTGCAGCTCTAGTAGAATCTACTTATCTGGAACCAACCAAAGCTTGATCCGAAATTATATTGTTGTCAGGAAAAGCCATACTTTAACATAAATTATAAAGTTTTTAAAACAACCTGTAAATCATAAAATTTATCGTTTTTCCACATTAGTTATTATTTTAAATTGTGGAAAGATAAAATACATCCGTCACTAAAAAGATATTAGGTAGTGACACGCTTTGTAATATTTCACATTATCCCCTTACCAAGAATATACGATAATTTTATTTTATAGTATTTTTTATTTACAGTATTTAATAAATCACGCCCCGAAAACAAAAATGTGGTTATATAATGAAATAAAAACGATTGTTTAGGGAATGATTCGTGCTGTTTTGTAAATTGGCGGTCATGACGCCATTGCACACCCAATATTTCGAAGGTTAAAAACAAAAAAATGTCAATTAATCGCATCCTTTGTATTAATTGTAAAAAAGAAAAGAGATTGTCTTGAAACGTAGACCCGTAGAAGAAAAGGAGAGATAAATTCGTGAACGCCTTTTTTCGATTATCAGCTTGATCCGTGTTTCGTTGATAAGAGTAGCTTAACGTCGGGTTTGCCGAGTCGCCAGCAGGCCTGTCTTACGTGTGCCTTTCCCTGTCGACTTTCGTGTTTCGTACCGTTGTGAAAGTCAAACGACGTTCTTTGCTCAAATGAGGCCGACCGTGTCTCGAGGGCGATACGCTGCTTGTTCGACGTAGATATACACAGAATACAGACAGCCGACAGCGAGATGTTCAAAAGGAGGGTGGACGATCTCGTCCAAAATGTCACCCTGTACAAGCTCCGGCCCATTATATTCCACGGGACCATGTTTCCCTTCATCATTCCCTACCTGGCCTGGTTCTACTGCTGGCTCTTCGTTTACGGGCTTGAGGAGTTTTCAGAAGCCGGTTTCGTCGGGACGGCGGTCATCGCTGTTCTGCAGGTACTCTGCTGCCTATGCTGCTACTGGTCTGTCCACGTGCAGACTTTCCTCAACTGCAAAAAGGTAACCATTTACTATTATCATCAAAAATTATCTTGTTTCCTTTATTGATAACATTATTTAACAAAAAAGAAGGTTATAACCTATTATCTGTTTATAAATAAAGGGCGTGTTTCTACAATTTGAATTATAGAATAATTTAATGTAGAAATATTAATAAATGCGACGGTTTATACTTTTTGATAATTTTATACTTGATAATCAATATTTAAATATGTCTTTTTCCTGACAATAATATAATTAGGGAACCCACTTTGGAAGCATCTAGATGAACTAGGCTCCTTAAACTCTTAGAGCATGGTACACAGGCTGACTCCTGGAAGCCATGTTCACCCCTAGATCCTCTCTCTTGTTGGAAAATTATGCCAAATTGGGTTTTCTTGTTTTTTTCTAACAAATAATTTTTACTCCTTCTATTCCTTTCAAACGAAATTATAAGCTGTGTGCTAATCATAAATAATTATTACCATAATAGGTTCTCTGGACACCTTTGGAAAAGTATGCCAAATTGAGTTTGATTAGGTATATAGTGATAGTTGTCATCAGTAAAAAGTCTCAACCTCTTAACCAGATGTGTCATCATCAAAAACTGCAGTACAAAATTATGTTAAAAAATGGTAGTGTTGTACCGCATCAGTAATGTCAAGGCCCTATAAGCCAAATTTTAGTATAGTCATTATTGATCACCCTTAAGATTCTCAAAAAAATTCCTCCTCCTACCAAGTAATGGAAAAGAGGACCCTCTCACTGGAGAATTACACCAAAATTGGTTTTCTTGTCATGTCCTAACAAATTTTTTGGAATGCACTTGTGGTGTAGATAATAGCATCTCCACATAGACAAACTCCATTAGCGAGTTACCATAATAGGATTGCTTTAAAAAATGTGGGCCTCCTTCCATTCCTTTCAAACGAAATTATAAGCTGTGTGCTAATCATAAATAATTATTTATTACCAAAATAGGTTCTCTGGACCCCATTGGAAAATTATGCCCAATTGAGTTTGATTAGGTATGTAGATGTATTAGTCGGGGTATGATATACTGTGCTAATCATATGTGCTAATCATAAATAATTATTTATTACCAAAATAGGTTCTCTGGACCCCATTGGAAAATTATGCCCAATTGAGTTTGATTAGGTATGTAGATGTATTAGTCGGGGTATGATATACTGCTCCATTTAAGAGCTATCGTATCACCTGTTCTGTGCCTATAGCACACCAGTGAGCCCTATTTCATCAAGGAACTTGATTTGATTAGGTATATCATAGTGATAGTTGTCTCTAGTAAAAAGTCTCATTGTCGTAACCAGATTTGTCTATCACCAACAATGCAATAAAAAATTATAATAAAAATGGTAGTGTTGTACTTCATTAGATGTGCCCTTTGATGGTCACTTGGTAGAGAATAGGTCATACAGGGCCATACGCCAAAATTTAGTTTAGTCATTGTTGATCACCCTCAAAAAAATGCCCCCCCACCAAATAATGGAAAAGAGGATCTTCACAGAGGAAACTTTTGGATTTTCTGTCTATTCCTAATAAATAGAAAACAATGAATTCAAGAGTTAATGAGAATGTGAGTGGTCTTGGATTAAAAACTCCATGCGTTGGGGAAAAAACAAAGTTGATGGTGGTTGAGCTCTTTGATCTTATCTTCTGCGGTGGGCCAGATAAGACTAGTCAGACTGTCAAAAACCCAAGGTAGACGATTGTGACAGCTTTGCATACGTGTGGAAAGTTCGGCTTGAATAAATCAATTCCTAACAAATAATTTTGGAAGACACTTTGTCTCTGGAATGGTATCAATCTTTTTAGAAGGATTGAACACCGCACTCGCTCCACCATTCATCTTTTCTGTGGAATGGTATGTCATTGGAAACTACACTGCTCGGCAAAGAAAGTGGCCACCCTCTTTTTTATGTATTTATTTTTTGAAAATACTTTCAATTGTTATAATTACTTTTTTTACATGCCTTCTTGAGTAACCTTCAGTACCTGAGTAGTGATGGAGTATTGGATTAATTGTTCTGGGAAAGATAAGCACCCTGGCAACATACCCTTGACTTCCTTCATGCTCCAACAATGCTATAATTCTATTCGAATCTCTATCACTTAAAACCATCACTCAAACAAATTAGAAACTTAAAAATGGTTCAACTTAAAAAATCAAACCACTAGAACGTTACAAAGAAGCTTTATAGAAATACAAACAAATAAGAGATTGAGTGTTCAAAGATTTATTTACAAAATCCAATTGTAAACAGAA
Source organism: Cimex lectularius (assembly GCF_000648675.2). Classification (NCBI taxonomy): domain Eukaryota; kingdom Metazoa; phylum Arthropoda; class Insecta; order Hemiptera; family Cimicidae; genus Cimex; species Cimex lectularius. Next base: position 1,327,472 of record NW_019392875.1, on the reverse strand, counting down.
GGAGATTTTATCTGAGTTTTTATTTATCTCTGATCCCTTAAAATGGACAAAATATTGTAAGATAATGGATGATTGTCTAAAAGATAATTAAGAATGTTACGGGTGTCCACTTTTTGCCTCTCAGTGTATTAGACTACAAAAATCTTAATTGCAAAAATTCATTGAGCCATATGCACAGACTGACACCAGATTGCCAGGTTCACTTTTGAATTTGTCATTGGAAAGTAGCAGGCTCCTCAGACCTTGTTTTGCCAAACCTTCTTAAGCAGACCATCCAGTTCTCTAGGTTTCCTCCTCCATTAAAAAAAAGAAGTCTTTTATTGTACACAGTTGTTTATCTAATAGATCTGGAGTGTAACCAAAATATAGAAAAATTGTGAATGACAAAATACCTCTTGGCCTGACCACCATAATCTGGCTTTCCCACAATAAAAAAGGAACAATATGTTCAAGAGGGAGAGTTAGACTGGATTGACTGAGAAGCTCTTAGGTATCATGGGCATGAGATTTAGTTAGAATTTTTGTGTACTTTATGGTGGACAAAAATGTGAAAGTTGTCCAAACCCTAGTTGCTACTATGGCCAACTATTTGGCCCAATAATGCTAGAAATTGCACTAAAATATTTGATAAATAGATAAATGCATAGCAAATCAATATCAAACTTTCTGAAAATTTATATAAAAGGACAACTTAGAATGTAAATAAACCAGATCTTATGAAAATAAGGGAGAATAGGCAGACCAGGATGATTGGAATAAAAAACTTCATGTTATCAACTTGCCAATCAACATATCACACAATAATTTCTCTTAAGATAGTCAAACCTTTTATTTTTATAAAAGTAATTTTTTGTGTATAAGTTTTGATCAACTAAGTCTGTAAGTTACAAAATTTTCAGACCAACAAACCTGAAGATGCTGAGTTGGTGAAGGTTGTCCCTACCGAAAATAATGGTTCATCCGAATTAGTAGCTTTACAACATCCTGAGGTAAGCATCAAAATTTATACGATAATATGGTCAACATTGTCTTATTGTTTTTTTCATTATGACCCAGGCTATAGGTGATACATCTGAATGGTTTATATTTCAAAAGACAAAATATATATGGAGTGCGGACAAAAAGGAATTCCATGGTCTTGAATTCCCTATAAATTTACAGTATGGTGATTATATGCAGTGGAAAGGGTATCAGGATGAAATTGAGCTTTTGAAAGCTGAAACAAAATATGGCAAGAATAGGTAAATATTTAAATATAATTTGTAGTTAATAGTTATAATAATTTTTAAAAAATTATCTTTCAGGTTGGATATGGCCGTACCAGAATTCATGGAGTTGTTCAAAGAAAGAGCAACTGCACCATTTTTCATTTTTCAAGTTTTCTGTGTCTTCCTTTGGTGTTTGGACAAATATTGGTATTACTCGATATTCACGCTTGTCATGCTGATTCTTTTCGAGTGCACTCTTGTACAGCAGCAGTTAAGGAATATGGCCGAGATAAGAAAAATGGGAAACAAACCATATTCAATTCAGGTAACGCATCATCATAGCTGTTTGTGTTTAAAAGCTTTAAAAAATATTAATAATATTTTTTTAGGTTTACAGAAACAAACGATGGAGATCGATTATGTCTGATCAACTCATTCCAGGGGACATCGTCTCCATAACAAGATCTCAGAGTGATAATTTAGTGCCGTGTGATATGTTGTTACTTAGAGGGCCTTGTATAGTCGATGAAAGCATGCTCACAGGTGTGGTTTCACGTTTTTTACTTCTATGTTACCAGAGCTGATGAGTTTTATGATTTTAGGGGAATCCGTACCACAGATGAAAGAGCCGATAGAAAATTTAGATTCTAAAATTCAGCTAGACATAGATGGCGGTGGAAAATTGCATGTGTTGTATGGTGGTACCAAAGTTGTACAGCATACTCCACCTAGTAAAACCTCATCAGGATTAAGAGGTAAAATTTTATTACATTTGAATCTGATCTGGAAATTCATTAATTTTTTATTTTTTTATTTTACTAGCTCAGGATAATGGATGTGTTGCTTATGTTCTAAGGACTGGATTTAATACATCACAAGGAAAACTCCTCCGCACAATTCTTTATGGAGTAAAACGCGTTACAGCGAACAATCTTGAAACTTTCGGTTTTATTCTATTTTTACTTGTTTTTGCTGTTGCTGCTGCAGTTTATGTTTGGGTCAAAGGTAATTAAAAAAATACTGTAATTAATTTTCTTTGGGATTTATGCTGTATTGAACTTCATAGTGCTTTTTACTTTATTACCCAACATAAAATACAAAAATCTATAAAACCGTTATAAAGTGGACCAATCTAATATACTCCAGTAAAACATGATGAAAAAATTGCGATGTATTCATACAGAACAATAAACATTCCCATATGCCGTGTAAGATAAATTTAATAACATTTTCACATTGTTTGCGATTTTTGGTTAGAAAAGCAAATGTCTACACTTCCTGTTGTTCCACATATGAACAGTGAAGCTGACAGTTTAAAAAAGTAGCAGTTTATAATAAAATAATAATACATATACATTTAAAGGTATAAGAGGAGAATAATTTTATTTGACTTTTAATAAAAATGTGCATTTCACTACTTAATGATTATTCGTTATCAGAAGTTTCAACAAATAAGTTACAATGACGCTGCTAATATTGATTGAACAAATTCATTGCTTGAATAGACCATAGTTTCGTCTTGATTTTGATCATTTAAAAACAGTTCTTTCTCCAGATCTGTAAATCATAAATTGGTCTGATAATGTATGTCCCATAAAACACAATTTCCTATTACATGGGATATATCCCCTGTGTTGTATAGGAGTCTTCAGTACAAAAATAAAATAAAAGATAAATAAACAGCCAAAAAAAGAAGAAAATATCAGTATGTAATTAATTTATTAAAATAAAACTTTTCACACTTTTACAACCAGGCTCTGCAGATCCTACAAGAAATAAATACAAGTTGTTCTTGGAGTGCACGCTCATCCTTACATCAGTCATTCCGCCGGAATTGCCTATTGAACTTTCTCTAGCAGTAAACACGTCCCTTGTTTCGTTGTTCAAGCTCGGTATGTTTTCTCGAGGTTTCATTTAGTTGGTATAAAATTAAACTGTAATTTTAAATTTTTTTTAGCTGTGTTCTGCACGGAGCCATTTAGGATACCGTTTGCGGGCAAAGTGGAAATATGCTGTTTTGACAAGACGGGGACGTTAACAAGTGATGATTTGGTTGTGGAAGGCATAGCTGGAATAGGGTATGTTTTATATTTTTCTAACATTTTTTAAATAGAATCACTGATTACAATTTTTTACATTATGAATTATTTTGTCTAAACAAAATTGCTTAAGGCAAATAAAATGTTATAGAATAACTTATATTTATATTTTTAGAGATAAGCCTGAAGAAGTAACAAATTTGGCTGATGTGCCGCAAGAGAGCATTCAGGTGTTAGCGACATGCCACGCCCTAGCCCAACTTGAGGATGGCATAGTTGGCGATCCATTGGAAAAGGCCACATTATCTGCTATTGACTGGAATCTAACTAAAGGTACGCTGAAAATTTTTAAGTTAAGATTTTTTGTTTAACATATATTCTTTAAGGTGATGCTGTAATCCCAAAGCGAGGAAAAGCCCCTGGGATGAAGATATTTGCAAGGCACCACTTTTCATCCTCCCTGAAGAGGATGTCAGTCATCGCTGGCTACACTGTTCCAGGCACTACCGATACAACTTACATTGCCACGATTAAAGGAGCACCCGAGACACTCAAGGGCATGGTATCGAATTTTATCAACCTTATTTTAAAAAAATTGTATTATATGAGATTTTTTTAGTTTGATGAAGTACCTGAAACATACGATAAAGTCTACCTTGACCTATCACGTCGTGGAGCCAGGGTTTTGGCTCTGGGATGGCGGATGTTAGGCCATTTGTCGCACCAAGAGCTTAGAGAAATGACTAGAGAGCAGGCTGAATCAAAAATGAAATTCGCCGGGTTTATAATAATTTCTTGCCCTTTGAAGCCCGACTCAAAAGCTGTGATCAAAGAGATTGTCAATGCATCTCATTTTGTAAGAAAAAATTATTAAATTTTTTCATTTTATTTTATTTTTTTAATAAATTGTTTTGCAGGTAATGATGATTACTGGTGATAACCCACTTACTGCTTGCCATGTAGCAAAGGAATTAAAATTTATAAGGAAGCCGAGAGGTGTTCTCATTCTGACTGAAGTAAAAAATGATTGGGTTTGGGAAGATATAGAAAAAACCGTCCAATACCCTGTTGATCTACAGCAGGGAATGCTTGTTGAAAAATATGACATATGTATTACTGGAGAGGTCGGAATATTTTTTTCAAATATATATTTTTAAAAAAATCAATTTTTTTCATTTTGTTTAGGCCTTGAGTTATTTAATGAATAAGCACAGCACACTGCTTAGACAAATTTTGCCGCACGTATCTGTATTCGCAAGGGTTGCTCCAAAACAAAAAGAATTTGTTGTTGTCACATTAAAATCTCTGGGATACACGACGCTAATGTGCGGAGATGGAACAAACGACGTAGGTGCCCTTAAACATGCACATTGTGGTGAGTTTTGTTATTTCTCCCCCACCTTAAAATGACCACAAAATAATAAAAGTCTATTAATTTTAATTGAAGGAGTGGCAATTCTTACAAATGCCCCAGAAGCAAAATTAGACATGAAACAAATAGTAAAGGAAAAAGAAAAAGTGAAAATGTTAACAGAACGATTAACAAACAATCCAAGAGGAAACAACGATCAAAGAGCTGTATATATAATTTTTCATCTGTGTTAATTTTCCATGTTCTTTTATAATAGTTTGTACATTCATAAATTTGTTGCAGAACACTATTAATTCAACTAATGAGAAAATCCAGAAATTATTGAAAGAAATTGAAGAAAGTGAGCAAGCTCAAATTGTAAAATTAGGTGATGCCAGCATTGCAGCACCTTTCACAAGCAAGAGATCTTCAATACAGTGCAGTAAGCCCATTTTATTGTTTCTGAAACTTCATTTTGAAAAAAATTGCTCACTTGGATTACTCTCTGAATAATTTTATAACTATTTATTTATTTAAGTTGTTACAGTTATTTTAATGGTTTATGTGATTTTTTGAATACACCTGTAAAAAGTTAGTCACAAGTGGGATTCGAAGCCACGACCTTCGGCTCAATATGCCGCTGCTCTAACTACTTGAGCTATCGTGACTTTGATCCACTCGGACACATAATTTTGTACAAATGTGACACATAAATTAAAGAAGGTTTGATGTTAATATAAGGTGAAATAAGTTGAACTAAATCACATTAATCCATCCAAAGCAATTTTTATTATGGAATCACCCTAAAATTTTAACAAAAGTTTAGCTAAAATCAAAATAATCAAAGAAATAAAATAAATTCCTAAGTGTGCTAAAAAAATTTCTTGTTATAATGTAAATGCTCGTGTTTTATTTATTATTTATTTATTTTATTTTTTTTTTTAACAGTCTGCCATGTGATTAAGCAAGGACGATGTACGTTGGTCACGACCTTACAAATGTTCAAAATTTTAGCGCTAAATGCGTTGATTCTCGCTTATGCCCAATCAGTTCTTTATCTTGATGGCATACGTTTTAGCGATATGCAAGCCACTATACAAGGCTTACTGTTGGCATCGTGCTTTTTGTTCCTTTCCAGATCTAAGGTAAGCAATAGATTTATATAAATAAGAATTTATATAATATATTTTTATTTTTTTTACCATTGGTAGTATACTCAAACTTCCCATAAACAGATACCACTCAGAAATGGGCTTACTTGAAGCGTCTTTTGGTTTTTGCAACTTTTTTGTATAGCCACCCTCATTGAATCTTGGATGCTACTTTCTTATACTACGTAAAACTATGAATAAATTTGAAATACGTGCACAGCAAAAGGCAGAAAACCATATTTCAAAAAAATACCTTAATTACATTTTTTAAAAAGTTTCGGATCCTCAGGTTGTGTTTAATATGTTTCAACCTAGTATCACTAGAAAATATTTTCTTAAAGTTGGTACAAATAGAATAATGCCGGGAAAAATAAATTTTTGATCTTCAAGGATGTCAGGTTGTTAGTGTCCTTTTCAAGAAGTTTTACTGTATATACATATTGTAAAGTTTTGATTGCATTACATTAACAATTCCCAATATTAATATTTGGTGCTGAATGTCCTGAGGGGACAGCATTTGGTGCTCTACCATATAATAAACTTACAATTATAAAGCACAATTATCATTTTCTTTTAGCCTTTAAAAGTCCTTTCGAAGCAAAGGCCTTTACCAAACATATTCAACGCATACACAGTGCTTACAGTGATGCTTCAGTTCACCGTTCACTTTCTGTGCCTGATATATTTAGTACAAGAAGCAAATTTAAGATCTCCTATGAAGTAAGTGTTGACTGTTTTTGTAAAAAAAAAAAAAAATTACAATCTATTTTTGTTGTTAAAAGGTCAAAGAAGCCAGTTAGTATGGATGACGATTCCGAATTTGAACCAAGTTTATTAAACAGTACAGTTTATATAATCTCAATGTCTCTTCAAGTATCAACATTTGCGATAAACTACAGGGTAAGTTGTATGAATTTAGTTTCATAAATTGGCATTCCATGACATAAATTATTTTATTTATCGGAATCCCAAATTTATCATTATTGACAAATTTATAGACACACGTCATTGTCTTTCTTAAATTTGTACGATTCTGCTATCAAATTATACTGCATACTTGCAGAAACACACTTTCGCTGGTATAAATGGTAATTTAAATTTCTTCAGAATTTATAAAAACCTGTTTTAAAAAAATTCTAGTAGAAGTGATAAATTAAAAACAAAAATTATTCTCCTCTAACCTTTTCCCAAATCATCAGGTTTGGCTTTTTCTCTCACCATTCCATATTCCAGCAAGAGTTTTGTGTTGTAGATCACATATGTCACAAAAGTGCAAAGAATATTTATTGTACGGCACAAGTGTTTAACCGCATGTGGCACAAGGGTCTCCTACAAATGAAAGTGTGCTCTTCCAAATACCATCTACTTAATCCTCCTCTACTATCTCCCACATCTAGATTTAGTAGTGCTGCTATTAGTTTCCGTGATGGTCCTTAAATGAACTTCGCATGCTTCTGTCCTGGAATACACTCCCTTGAATCAAGGACTTATTCTGAACCCATTGTCTGATGGATCTACATTTTTGGTAATTTGGTATGTTACAAAAGGATGCCGGGGGTGTTGTCATCAAACTTTCCACAATTTATCGGCTTCCAGTACCCAAGGAAGGATAATTTTGTTGTCCCTAAAGCTGGGTTTCCACTGTGTGAAAATCACTCGCAAAATTTGTCTTGTGTTGTGGTTACCTACCTAGCCAGGACTGTGAAACTTTTGGCATGAAGAAGATTTGGGGTGAGCCGACTGGCTATCTGTTTTGTGTTGTTTGTTTCTCTCCATGTAAATGCACTTGTGTCGAGTATGAGAAAGACCAGAAGGACTGCATTCGTCTTATCCGAATGTACCACAGCTAAAGATAAAACTCATCATAACAAGAACAAGAGAGAGGGTGCGAGGAAGGAAATAAAATCTAAATGTGACAAAGACAAAAAGTACAAGTATCAATTGGAAACAAAACGCATATGCTGCAGTTTCTTGTCAGGTGGCATATGCAGATGGCAATACTTCTCCAGGAGACCTGCAACCACCCGGGAGTGCACCTTCAGCTGAGAGGATACAAAACCTCGAGGGATTGTGGCCCAAACTGGGTGGGCACATGGAGTTGCCATCCTATTAAGAGAAAATATACAGGCATATCAGGTGAATTAATTTAAATATCCAGGGAAATAGTGGTGCTGATGCTCATGATGCTGCGCTCAGTTTACCTACCCCCAAACAGATTGATACATGGTGGTGAGGTGTCTTCCCTTTTTGAGTGCCTATCCCACCAATAATGATGTTGGGCGATTTTAATGCTCAGAACACCTGGTTGGGTTCACGGCATATGGTTGCTAGAGGCAGAGAAATAGGGGGCCTAATTGGAGAATCATGAATGGGCCCCCTGAACAATGGCACCACTATACATATTGATTTAAACACTGTAAGATTTAGTGCGATTGACCTGTTGATAGTCTCGCCCTCCCTGCAAAATGCTCAAGTGGACTCCATTGGGAAACCCCCACTTGAGTGACTACTCCTGATAGTCCTAAGGACATCTCTCATGAAGCAGATGTACCATGTTCTGGCTAGGTTGGGTTCGAAGTAAGCAAATTAGCCACTTTTCTCTGTCATTGACGTTTGCTACCCTCACAGAAGTGTCACCAGAGATCTCCAACTCTTTGAGAAGTAGATCAACTGGGCCGTAGGCAAATTGATTCCCCAGACATGTGGTTCTACCTGTAGACCTCATACCAGGACTGTGCCCGAGCACATACAGAGAAGAATGTACTTTTCAGCGCTTCAGAAGGCACCCGACGGAGAACAATTTGATTACATACAAAGTTAAAGAGCTAGGAAGAGGCGCAACTGTCCCAAGCCAAAAGGGAATTCCTAGTGAAGTATCAGCTCTTGTACTGGGGATGCCTGGCGAAGGATCAGAGGGTTCTCTCTGGCCAAACTAGAATAATGTCGGTGCCAATAAGTACTAAGTATGGAACGTGGGAATGTGACCGAGGTATCAGATGTTGCTGATGAATTGGCATGGCACTTTGTGGCCGTGTCAAACTCTGGCTTACTCCGACAGTTTCTATAGAATGAAAATCGAGACAGATTAATGAGACGATTACTGTATGTCGACGACCTCGCTTTTTCCTTTTGGGGAAAGACCTAACAGAGGTCAGAGAAGTGATGCTGTTAGCAATAAACATTGTGGCTGAAAGTGCTGAGGAAACTGGATTTGCCTGATCAAAAGCTTAGATGGCAGTCACACATTGACGCCGTCAAGGTGAAGTAAAGGAAAGTAATTACTTTATTAAAGTTCATGGATCACTTAAGGTGTGGAGCAAACAGGGAGAACCCACCTGAAAATATTTTACTTGCTGCTGTGCTCAACCTTGTTTTATGGTTCAGCCCGAAAAGCCTGCCTGCAGAGGCTTGATAGGCTCTACTATCAGGTCTTTGAGTGGTCTCTGGAGTGTTCAGAGGAAGCAGCTCACCCTCAGCTATGCAGTTTGGTTCCTTGCCAAACCGGGATATCCGCTTTTGGGTGCAATCCTTAGATGCCAGTGTAGTTGAATATATGAGCAACTTAAGACTCGGATGCAATTTCTTGGAATATGCTTCGGCGAAGCCTTAGGGAGTGCAGGGATGACATTGCGATTGGTACTCAAGCTGGGTAACTGGCTGATTCCGTCCTGAGTCCTCCCTGCCATACTTGTCCAGGAAGATCTTGCCATGTTAGCCGTATCATCTACTCCACTGTACCTTTAATGAGCTAAGTTCTTGAAGCGGTTTTTGGCTCAACTTTATAGACAAGTCTAAGACTGATGAAGGTGTGGTGTGACATGGACACGAGGGTGCATCCACTTTGTGGTCACTGTAGTGTTTACACAGCAGGACTGTATGCGATTTGGCACGTGCTTGGGGTGATTCGAGATGGTGGTGGCTCTGCCTACCTAGTCTGCAATCCCTCAGCGCAGTAACTGTGACAGGTTTTTGATAAACTCCCTTGTAGTGCTTTTGTTGGAGAGATACCATGACTAGTGTCTCAGCAAGACAGTGGTTGTCATCTAGGTAATGGACACATAGGTCTGGAGGGTAATGAATAGGTTGATGAGGCAGCTAAGGCCGGGACATCTCAACCTCCAGACTTAACTACCACAATCTGATGCTAAGAATGCAATAAAATACATAATTAAAAGAAGTGACAAGTGTCAATGGGCCGGGTTGACAGAGAAGCTTTCACGTGCCAAGAGCACTGTTGATGGGTGGCTCCCGGAGGATCTGACTTGTAGAAGAAGAAGGGTCATCTTCATCCGGTTAAGAATAGGCCATGCGAGGTTGGCACACGGGCACTTATTTTTTTTTTCACTTTTTTGGGCCTAATCCCGCATATGTGCCCAAAATGCAGTAAAAGGTTGCTCGATGTGTCCCACCTAATTGAAAGGTGCAAATCCTTAGCTCCATACAGAGAGTGAACAGGAATGCCACTCGATTTGAGATTGGCTTGAGCATGGAAGCGAGTATTTGGGTCCCCTGTTCCAATTTTTGGAGGAAACAGGGTTATTCTATTGTGTATAGTAATAATAGTTCTGTATACCTAGTTGAGTATGAATGTATTTATTAGCATGAATGTGTGTTGTGAGAGGTCGATAGAAGAATGTTGAGAACCCCATCGACCTTCAATTAGGTTAGTTGTATAATATGTGTAATATGTGTAAAGGGTGATGGAGGAATATTGAGTACTCCACCACCCAATGAATGGTATGTAAATAGGATTGAATGTATTTAAGATGAACATGAGTATGAATGGGTTTAGAACTGCATGTGTTGGGTGCTGAATTGTACCCCAATGTTCAACCACGTAAGCTACCATATCTCTCATTCATCTCAACGCACAGTTTATTTTGTGTAATTTCCTTTTATTTTCTGTAACGCTTTATGGCTTGAAATAGATGTTCAACCAACTAGCATTGGGGGCCGCGGTAGCTGAGTGGTTAGTGTGAGAGACTCTCAGCTCATAAGCCCCACAGACGTGGGTATTGTCTGGCATTGTGGCTAATATGCAAACTAGCATAATATTATTAAAAATAAATTTTTCTCTCTTGTGTCTATAATTGTTGTATATAAAAGTGTAATTTTATCATATGGAAATATTTTAATACATAACATTAATTGTTATAATTTAAATATATATAATATGCTAATTACATATAATGATAATTATTTGATCAAATTTTGTTTTTTAATGGGTTTCCGCATAATTCTGACATCGCCCTTGAAATGTATATGCTAATTTAAATAGCAGAACATAAACAATTATAACAATTGCTCGTTAACGACATTGGGCTCGTGCTCAGAATGACCCTTGTGGTAGTTGGACGTTTTCAATTAATGCTGAGACTTGTTATAAAATTGCAGCACACAATAAAGTTAAAGTTTTAAATGTGAAATTTTAAATATAACAACCACCCTGAAACAACTAATTTAAAGAGATTGTACATCCTTATACTAAAATAAGTTAATTGGTTTAATTGTTACTTTATTTTATTTTTACAGGGTCATCCTTTTATGGAAAGCATATTTGAAAACAAGTCACTTTTGTACATAATAACCTGTGCGACTGGTGGCATTTTTGCCTTAGCACTTGGTGTGGTTCCATATGTCGCATATCAGTTTGAAATAATTGATTTCGACCAAGAAGTAATTTAGCTTTAGACAACACAAATATTGTAACTTTTCAAAAATAATTATACACTTTTTATGTTTATATTTTAGTTCCGAATGATCCTCGTTGGAGTTTTATGTGCAGACTTCCTGTTTTCATACATTGTTGACAGAATATGTCTTTTTATTTTTGGAGAAGGACAGTTAAAAATTAAGAAGTGAACTCCACAGCGGCAGGATATGTTACCATCCTTTACTTAACGTAGACTGAATTTTCAATAAGGTTTTCCATTGGAACAATTTTTTTCTCCAGTGTCTGTTGAGCAATCAGAAATATATTTGTTTTATTTTCAGATGCATTTTCTTCTGAAAAATATTAATTAAGAGCTTTCAAAGAAAATATAATATGTGATGGTTGCAAGTGTTTCTTTTCAATTTTTTGTATTGTTCTTGTTATAACATAAAAACAATATTAATTTTCGATAGGTCGAAGTATTTTGAGTTAATATATTTTCCTATTTCTTATGGAGGTTTTTTTATTCTTCGTGAATTCCCTTACTTTTCAAATTATTGCAATACAATGTTTATTGTATTCAGTCTTTTTATTCAATTTTAACAATAATATAATATATATATATAATGTTTCATATTTATTTATTGTATGTCCACAAATTGTATATAAAAAAAAATTTGAATAATTCTGCGTTATTTTTATTAAACATTCAGTATCTCTAATTTGAACTTGGTACACATGGTTGGAATCCTGAACAAATCTATTGAGGTAGCTACCAAAAAGACTAAAATAAAGTCTTACAACAGAGGCTTATCCTAACCATTAAATACATTGTAGAGAAAGAGATAAAAGAGGCGGCCACAGGGTCTTCTGCACCTCGACCTAAGTATCACTAGGCTCACCTTTAATTCCCTCTTAGTATGCTTTAGCAGTCACCTGGAGATTGCTTAGAAAGCAAATAGTAAAACTACAAATGATGTTTATGCTAGTACAATCATTGATTGCTAGTAGTCAGTCACTGATCAATTCTAGAAGTGAAATGAAGGCAGAAAACGATCAGACGATATTCGTTTAATCTGCCGTGAATAATTTGTCAAAGAGCTCAATGCCTTGAATATGCATACATACGTCAATAATAATGTAGCTGGTTCTCAGAGAATAGAGAAAGTCTACTTTATTTTACGCTAGAACAGTTTGTACTATGTACACCATGTGTGCACATAAAATAAAAGTTTTCTAATTTCTGGAAATTTGATGGAGGGCCCACGTAAGGGCTACTGCACACTACAGACTAAACTCGTCCGACAGTTTAGTCTGGTTTGGCTGCAAGTATGAATAGTTTTAGGTTTAGTCTGACTAAATTGTTGGGTTGGTTTGTGGTGCGCACACTGCCCAGTCAGCCGATTTCTGCCTGTTGCAGGTAATGCAGCAATATCAATCCAGTGATTATATATATTTTTGATACCAAATTCATTTAATTATTAAATGTTGGAAACCTTAATGGTAAAGAGGCCGCATAGGCAATTTTAGGCAATATAAGAAGAGAATCGGACTTTTTAAAAGTATGTGATATTTTATAAAAGAATACATTTGTCACAAATCCTATTGGTTCATACAAATATGGTATCTGGCATTTAACAATGGGTTTTAGAAGAGGGAAACTGACTTATTGAAAACAAGATATATTTAAAAAAAAGAAAAAAAATTGTAGATCCCTTTTATTTTTTGTAAGTTACTTGTTTTTAAAATTTTTGCTACATACGATTTGCAGGGGTATCACAGTCAACTTTTGTATTTCAATTTTTCTCGGCAGGTAATGTACGCTCAACAACTCATCACATTTTTGAGAGAAATGCCCTAGGATTGTTAACAAGCACCGCCGTTGGAAAAAATTGTACGTGGACAGGTGGCGGGTCTTTTTTTAAAATTATTATTAAATTAAATAATTTTGTGGTCCGCTTGACCAATTAATACATTACAATTAATTAAGGTTTTTAGTTGAGATGAAAAAAAGTCAATGGCACGAGCGGGATTCGAACCCACGATCTTTGGCTAGATACGCCGCTGCTCTACCACTTTTCATCTCAACTAAAAACCTTAATTAATTGTAATGAATTAATTGGTCAAGCGGACCACGGAATTAGTGAATTTAATGAATTAAATGAAGTATACTTCACTAAAGCTCTCCGAGGCCATTTCATTTGTCGTCGAGAATCCAATTCGATTACACGACATTTGAAAAATGGCAAAAAGGAGGGAAAACTCATACGGTGGGGTTGAGATAGGGAGTTGATGTCCGAGTGGATCGAGGTCACGATAGCTCAGGTGGTAGAGCAGCGGCATATCTAGCCGAAGATTGTGGGTTCGAATCCCGTTCGTGCCATTGACTTTTTTTATCTCAACTAAAAACTTTAATTAATTGTAATTATTATTAAATGGCCTTCAACCACTATGGGTCATTTAGGCCAGGGTGGGTCTTTTTAAATCCAATGTTTTTATTTGTTTTTTTTTAAATTGAAAAACTATGATGTTTTTTAGTTTTATAAGTTTTTATAAAGTTTATTTATTTAAAGTGATTTACAATTTTTATGAAAGTGTGGTGGTAAACCACGCTCTTTGATCATCCAAGACCAATTAAAACATATTAATTTATTTGTTTAGGAAGTACATAGACGACTTATAAATAAAAATATTCATAGAAATCATGAAGGTGGAGTGAGTATGTAGATTGAGGGGGCTGCGGTAACCTAGTGGTTAAGGCGTCAGGCTCTCGGCTAATAGATCCCGCGGTCGTGGGTTCGATCCCCACTGTCGCCTCTGGACTTTTTCTGACGCCTAAAGGTGGCCGCAATTGAAAAAAATTGACATGGCACTCATCAATAGAAGGAGCGGGATCAGATCTCAGCGACCCTGAATTTGGTCCCAACCCCCTTCAAAAACGAGTTTCTTCAATGGAAGAACACCGGGGGCTCAAATTCACACTTGTGTTGCGGCCCCCAAAAAATGGAGCCAGGGATAAAGTACAGCTGTACAGCTGCAGTGCTCAGGAGGGAACTCCTCCATTTCCTGGTATCCATTGTGAAAAAAAATGTAGATTAACTTTTTATAAAAGAGGGATCTACTTACAAATTTGTTGTTAATAACCATCCGAATTTCAAGCTTAAAGCTCATCATTTAGGTGAAGGAGTTACAACCACGTCTCTCGTCATGAACTGCAAACCCGCCGATCACCGCCAACGCGATGTTCGTGGTGTATGAATCCAATTGTTGCTCGTTTTAAAGTTTATTTTTATTTTTTTTCTAGCAACTTATCAATAAATATTTCTTTATATCCATCGTTTTTAGCATTTTTTATTTTTACCAATTGAATAATAAAAAGACATACAAATTAATCACTAATTTAAATATATTTTTCTTACAGTATTTATTAAGATAAAGTTGTTATAACTCCCGCTTTTCGCTCGTTCAAAATTGAGCGGGATTAAAACCAGCTTCTCATTGGAACGTCGCATTGGCGGTTGATCGGCGCTCGGCTGGTTCGATCTTTCAGTCCGTCGAAAGACGTGTTTGTATCTCTTTCAACCTGATGAGCTTTAATTGAAATCCGGATAATTGTAGACAACAAATTCGTAAGTAGAACCAACTTTTTCTAAAACTAAAAATTTTCATGTGTGTGCTAAAATTGTATGTACATGTTATAAAAAGTTCGGTACAGGGGAGGGAGCTGCCATGCAGCCGTTAATCAAGAAGAAAAGAAATCGTTGTTCTTTTAGTAAATTTCACTAAAATTACCATAAACAATACAATGACACTTGAATCTCCAACTCCCACTATGCGAATCAGGGCTCCACAAAATTTTAGATATCCCAACTCTAATTTATTCTGGTTTTGCACAAATAACCCCCTCAAGCTGATGGAAGGCAGTATGCTGTCTCCAAACAAACCAATTACTGAAATGTATTAATGTAAGCTATGTAAGTAAGATACAATAATGCATAACAAACTAATTTCATGTCGATCAATGATTTGATAGTCAACAAATGTGCGCACTTCCTTTGTAGCCAATACTTCGGCTGATGTTTGGCCGACTTTTCATTTGGAGGGCACCCTACCCAACTGTTTAGTCGGGCAGGTGTCGGCTGAGTAGCGGTGGTTGTGTGTGTGTGCACTCACCATGAGACCCAATGCTTAATAAGCAACCAAGTAAACAGTTGGCTGACTGAAAGGCTGATCCTCCTCTGGCCAGTGTGTCTGTCTTTTCATTACCAAAAATTCCTTTGTACCTCCTGGTACCTGTATCATCAGATTGATGTTTCCCCATGTTTTGGAGATTCTGGATGCATTCACTGACTAGGTTTGATGTTTTTTACATGCTAATGCTTTAATAGCTGCTTGGCTGTCTGATCTTGAGGAGTTTTTGTCAGTGTAACCTCTTTTAAAATTTTCTATGCCACAAGCATTGATGGCATGTATTTCAGCTTGAAAGGCAGAGGTGTACTTCCATAATGAGTTTGATTGCTTTTGTGTTTGTACAGAAAACACCAAATCCGGTTGTACATCATTGATCATTTGTTTTGGGGCCATCTGAATACCATTTCATTGTATCTGATGTTTTCCTGAATTCTTTTCTCCTTTATAGTCTGTTGAGACCTTGTTGTGTCTGATTTGATTAATAATTGTGTTCCCGAAGTGGTTAGTTCCCATCCAGTATGATTGATTGTTTCTAGAGCCTAAATTTCCTCCCTTCTCCTTGCATAAATATTTGTTTTGTTCGGGCTGACGCTTAGAACAATCTCATACCATCTCTCATTAATTTGAGGTCACTTTGCATTTAAGTTGAAACAATTTAATCATATTTGCTATTTACCATTTCTATGTACTCACCCCAATATATTACTCAGAAAATTTAAAAAATCCAACAATTCGAGATGTAGTTGAAAAGGATGGTTCTACTCACAAATTTCTTCATCACTGCAAAACTGGTTTCTGAGTGAAGTGGGTAAAATTTTTTTGTCCATTTTGTCTGATAACATAAATAGTTTTTTAATGGTTTTAGTTCAAAACTTTTATTTGGTTTATAATACATAGATGCACCCCCATGGGTCATTGGCAAAGAATTTTATCCATTTTAGTTCCTCAACAGTGAAAACTTTTGAATTTTTTTTTTTTTTTGTTAAATGCTGTTGAAAGGGTCAAAAGGCAGGAAAATATAAAATAAGGAATTCAAATAAGATGTATTAATGAAATACAAAACATAATATTACACATTAACACTGAGTTATTCACCATGTAGTGTTTAGAGATATACACATAATTTATTTATAATTTTTTCTTTGTTGAATGGCATAATTTATCTGTTATTCTTAAAAGTCTCTATTAAAAAATACACCAAACATATATTATAATCTAGTTGAAAATAGATTTGGAACAAAAATGAAAATGACTTGTAAAATAATATGTATTTTACAAAACAAATTTCCAGAGGACATTCTTTTAATATTTAAATTTTATATTCACTGGTGGCAAGCTTAATTTAAATCGCTGTTATTTTAATACCACGAGAGGAAAAATAAAATAGATGGATAAAAATTGTCTACAAGACTATTCTAATTTACAGGAACACAATTTTTTCGGAAGTAATTACGATTTTATAATTTTTTTTTTAAATAGAATAGAATCCAAAATACTTTAACATAGACTAACATTTAGGTCTTTATAATTTTAAATATACTAACATTTTGATCCAACTATTTATATATTTATATTTGGAAATATAATATAGGACTATTGCAACCAGAAGAGTAAATAATCGTTCTCATTATTTAATTTGTTCTTAATAACTTGAGCATCTGAACACAAAACAATTTACAATAATTAAAGATGGAAGCTATGTTTATGTTACTTTCCTTTTCTCCGCTATTATATTACAAGTTTTAAATTACATATTAGTACATTTACAACATACTAATATAACATTCATCTTTATTATCTACTATGTACAGTACTTGAAATGTGGTCTGCACTTAATTTTCTTTACAATGGTACATTTTAGAAGTATGTAAATAAAAAAAAAATACATATAATATATAAAAGAAATGGTGAGTGCAATTAAAATCTACCACGGTAATAAACATTTTAAAGTTATAATTGATCATGGTGATTGTCAGAAAATAATTACTTTAAAAAATTAGATCAATGAAAAAAATACTCTTTTTGTTTCTTAGAGTAATATGACTTATTAAAAACCCTACGTTACTAGTTGTTACAAAACCATATTCACTAGATATCTTAAACCCTATATCAAGGCCAAACGATTAAGTAATAAATTATAAAAAAAGGTTGACTAACCAATCAGTGTATCAAAGATATAGTAAATCACGATTTTTTCCTTGTTTACCTATATTATAAGGTTACAACATACCATTTAAACTATAAATGGGCCCTAGTGTAAATTCCTAGATTCGGCACCGAGCCCATAATTTCAGAACACCTAACATCTATAGATTAAAACAGTATCACACATTTTCTCAGATAATATCATCTTGAGAATTCTAAAAGTCGAGATTTATCACCGCACGATCAGACGGGAGGGTTTGTTTAAATCCCGATAATGAGATCATGGTCGCATCGTAAGGACGCAGCATTATTCTTTTCTTAGAGGAAGCTCAGTCAAATTTTTTTCGGGTGCGAGTCGCTGTTCTCTACTCATATAAGATGTTGATAGAGAGGATCATCGGTGTGCACCTCACTAGGCTTATATGAAGAGTAGTAAACCAACTTCGTCTGTTGTTGGCTCACAGCGGAAGCTGATCTCTTCACCTCCGTCGAACTAACACTGTTGCTGCTTGTACTCGATGATTTCAACCACTCATGCCTCATCGCTTCTTCTGGGACAAGCCTCTTGTTGGCATCCCAACTGAAAAATAAAGAAAAACATCATATTTAAACAATGTAGACGTCATTGTGTTTCTGATTCATATGTTTCTGTTTGGTAATTCTTTTAGCAATAATAATTTCAATTTTTTAATAAAAATAGTTCACTTTTTCAAAAATCAAAATCTGTCAATAGAACTAAAGTTCTACTTCCTAGATATCTACATAATTTAATAAATTAACATGGATATGCTTTTGGACTGGATTCACACCTTCTTTTGTGTGACCATTGTTCTACCATTGATTTCATGTAACCAGTAGTATGTAGTACATAGTTGGTTTAGCTTAGAATTAAGTAAAGTTTGGGTTGGGTTTGGTTAGGTTAGGCATGGTTAACATTAGAGACGAGTTTGTTCAATTTAAATAGGGTTAGCGTTAGGAACGGATTTGGTTTGGCTAGATAAGATTAGTGTTAGGGACAGGTTTGGTTAGGTTAGATGGGGTTAGCATTAGAGACAAGTTTGGTTAGGTTAGATAGGGTTAATGAAAAGAAAAATGTAAGGTACAATGCACATTGTGTAGCAAACTTTTTTGAGTACCTCAAATTTTCTATTAATTAAAGCAATTAGAATTTTGGGTACCAGACTTAATGATTTTGGTAAATGAAATACAAGTAAAAACGTGTTTTCTAGCAATTTTTGATTTTGGGCATCCACAAACAAGCAACCAATGAGTTATGATGGCTGGGACACAAAGAATGCAATCAGAAATGGCTCGTCTGGCAATACCAGGAAAAGAAGTAGAGTGAATGAAGCCAATTTTGGATTGTAGTTCATTCATAATACTATGAAGAAAATTTTTAAACTTACCATAAACACTTTGAAATAAAGTCAACAAAAAGTTTATCGTTGCAGCGAATAGCTAAAGCAAGTGTGAGTGTTCCAGGTATTCGCTTTCTTCCTTTGCTGTTGAAGTAACTTCTTGGATTGCCCCTGGAGTCTGGATAATTTTTTTTATATTAGTACACAACTAACAAATACATTATTTTAAAAAAATGTACATACCAAAAAATAATCTTTTCCTGGACGCTTTTAACAAAAGGTCTTCAGGAGGCACTCCTAACAATTCCATAATGCATGCAAGCTGTTCTGCTTCATGTTCACCAGGAAATAAAGGATACCCTGTGTACAGCTCAGCCAATATGCAGCCTAAATAATACCAAAATTATTGAAAAAAATTGACTCTATTTATAATTTTTTATTACAGTTCAAAAACACAAACCTAAACTCCACATGTCAATAGCTGTATTGTAAGGCAAGCCCAATAAGACCTCAGGGCTTCTGTAAAACCGTGACTGTATGTATGTATAGACCCTTTGGTGAACATAACAGGAACTGCCGAAATCAATTACTTTAATCGAAGTGCTGCCTCTTCTGCAGACTAAAATATTTTCCTGAAAAAAATAAAAAATAAACATGAGATGCTAGGTTGATTTCATATCGATAAACAAACAAATTAATTTTTGACTTACAGGTTTGAGATCACAGTGAATTATATTCTCTTCGTAGAGAAGTTTTAAACATTTGACAAGCGATTGTGCAAATCTCTTGATAAGAGGGATGGAAAAACCTTGGTAGTTGTTTTTCTTAATCAGTTCGTACAGGTTCAGACTGCAACATAAACAAACAATGTTACAAATAGCCTTATTTATTAATCATTAAACAATTTAAAAAAATTACTTACTTCATTAACTCAAAAGTGATGCATAAGTGATTACGGAAATAAAAGAAATCAAGCATATGCACTACATTGTGAGATGAATCTTGGTCCTTCTGTCTCAAGTGGTCAAGAATTTTGACTTCAACAACAGCTTGATGGTGAAACCGCTTTTTATTTCTGCAAATTTGAGAGTAAACGTTTATCCTTGAATTATTTAAAGGGGGAAAACATTCAAATTATAAAAAAACTTACCTAATTATTTTTATGGCGATGTATTGATGTGTTTTATGATCGAATGCTCTAATGACTTGGCCGAAACTACCTTTTCCAATGATTTCAAGAATTTCATACCGGTAACATAAATGATCACGCATTATCTGAAACAAATTTTTAAAAAATATTATTGTTGAATGTTTTTATTGATTCTAAAATAGTATTTACCTTTCTATAGCTCCCATTTTCGTCATCGTATCCACCATTTCGATCAGCTGTCTTATCCCCTTTGATCTTGCAAGCTCCTAATCCTAGATACCATATTTCTCCAAAGTTGAGGATTTCAATCCGTTCATATGGTGTTAGTCGACTTCCATAGTACTTTAGCGCCTCTGCAATGATTAATAAAAAAAATATTAAAATTTTTACAACTATGATCATGATAGATAAACAAAATACTCTTACCATTTGGAGTTAGTGGGCTCTTATCTTGATAATTGTTATTGTTGTTGTTGTTATTGTGTTGAGAAGTATTGTCATTTAGGTGGGGGAGGACTGGTGTTGAGTTTGAAGATGAATCAGACTTTGTTGAAGGCTTGCTCGATGGTGGAAGTTGAGCTTTAATGACATTTTTCAATGGTGGTAACTGCAAAAAAATATACAAAACATATAATATACATTTATTTAAAAGTCAACATTAAAAGAAAGAAAGATTGATTTATAATAAAATAGCTTGATGCATTTAACATAGTGTTGGAACTACAAAATATGAACAAGGGTGTTTTTATCTTTTTACATAAGCTCAAATCATGTACAGAATTAAGCCTCCAGAGCCAGACTTTAGCACCGTAAATATCCAACCACCTAGGTTTAGGTTGGGTCCTCAGTGCTGTCAACAGCTAGGTAATTTCAGCACCCAACACTAGTTACTAAATCCAAACCCATTCACTCTTAAATACATGCTTTCCTCATTGCATGTCATTCGGTTAGGGTGATGGAGTACTTAATCCTCCATCAACTTTACACCTACACTAACCTAATTGAGGGTCGATTGGTACTCTATATTCCACCATCGATTCTCTCAAACTACACATTCACGCCAGTAAATACATACACTAGGGGCACAAAACTATCATTACTATATACAATAACACAACTCTGTTTCCTCCAAGAATAGTTAAATAATGATAAAATCGATCTCAAGTATTGCAGGGTGTAGTCAGCCATTGGGGGTCCAATTAATTTGCACCGAGCGTTGAGCAAGCGGTCTTCTTCGTACTAGGCCGTTGTCACATTCACTACACAATTTAATGATTCACAACGGCATTTAAGGAATGGCTAATAGACAGGAAAAGACGTCTGCAGCCCGGATTTCTACGTACGGCTTCGAGTATATGACTAAGTGTGAATACGAAAATAATAACTAATCCACAGGGATTTTTGAACGTCAAACTTAATAAGAAAACCAGTTAAATTATTCAGACAAGCTTAATTTCTACGTCAACAGGAAGTTTATTTCAATCCGTGAATTACCTGATATGTCTACTAAGTGTGTATAAAAGGATTATTATTATTTTTTTTTTTTTTTAAATTTAATAACGGTGAAAAGTATAACCCAGAAAGACTTACCATAACAACCTGCTATTTCACTACTTTGGCTGAAAATTTATGGAAAGCGAAGATAGTAATGATCAAATTTTTCTATGGATATTTGAGAAGAGACAGTATTGATCACAATAGACCCAAAAGTATGAGAACATGTAATCATGAGTTTTCAAGATTAAATAATGATTGGTTTTTTATATTGTTAATTATTAACTAGAGATCGTGAGATGTGGATTGGTGTGATGTAGATTTAGAAAAACATTTTCTTTATCGTGCCAACGTTTCCATCTTTATTGAGGTCATCTTCAGGGCCTGGGATTTATAAACATTGTTTAAATTATACAGATGCATGTGAGATGTGAAAATGAATTTATACAATGATATTAATTTTAGGTTTAATCAAAGTAATTTATATGTATACTACTTGAGTAAAAATACTTTGATTAAAATGTTTATAAATCCCAGGCGCGGAGGATGATCTCAATAAAGACTGAAACGTTGGCACGATAAAGAAAATGTTTTTCTAAACCTACATCACACCAGACCGCATCTCACGATCTCTAAATAACCATTAATTAACGGTCACTAAATACCACACCTTGTTAATTATCATTATCTTCTTCATAAGTCATAAGAAATAAAGATTTCAGACGCCCAAAAGAATCAATTCTGTGTTGTAGAAGTTTCTTAATTTATACACCCAAAGAAAAAAGAAAGGGTCCGTCAAGGCCTTCAGGTCTTCTTTTCAGTCTTCTTAAAAAAACAAAAAAAACTTAAGACTGCTGTGAGCAATAAATTTGATCTTTTATTGTTAACATAGTCAGTAAATTTCCACTTGGTTCAATAAAAATCAATGTTGTTACAAGAAATTTATTTAACAAATGCTATTTCTAAGCGACTTTTTGAAATCTTGAATAGCAAGCAGAAATAAATCGCAGTGTATCCAAACAGACATTTTATGTTGAAAACTAATTTCTTATTATAACATTGACAAAAAATCGAACAATAACAATTTGAACTAACACCAAATCTGGTGCATTTCTGTTATAATTTTTGCAATTTTGGATGAATTGGGTCCGCCAAGTTTTCCTTTATGACGTTAAACATTTGACACCACGTGCATATGTAATTTGCCTTTTTCTTAGAATATGATAGAGCGTTCATTAGGAGGATACAGCTAAAATGACAGGGCTCGTAGCTTTTATTATAAGGTGTTGACGATTATTATAGATCTACCTAAAATAAATCGGAAATTGCTAAAAACAAAAATCGATTTTTTAGGACATGACGAGTTTCTAAAACGACCGATTCAAATGTAAAACGTGAGACTTAATATATACGTCAAAAAATCAAGACTGATCCCTGACCTGGCTGATTCCTACAATTTTAAGATTCTGAAGGCCGGAAGGAGATAGAAGGCACACGAGATACGTTTTGATATATAACAGAGATAAGCTTTATTTATTTATTTTTAAAGTAAACCGGCGGCGTCTGTCCCAAATAAACAAATCAGTTTTTCGGCAGTTTTCGCGTATGGCGAAAAATACAGAAGAACCAGAGAATAACTTTCTTCCGGATTATTCATATTAAAAATTATTCTAAGTGCACAAACAGAATTCGACCACAATTAAAATAAATTGATAACAGAAAATGATGTTACACTTTAAGTGAAAGCCAACACGGTTTATGAGCATCGTCATGATCTATCAGTAAATGGGCTATGAATTATCCGAGAATAAACTGATTTCGACCTAGTTTTGTTTTTCTGACTAACAAGTTTCCCAATTACTCATTTGGCATCTTGCCGATTCAACAAAGAAGAATATGTATCATAAAGTCAAACAATTATTAAGCTACAATTAAATCAGAAGTTAAAAGTGTGTGAGAGAAAGAGAGAGAGAGAGAGAGAGAGAGAGAGAGAGAGAGAGAGAGAGGGGGAGAGAGAGAGGGAGAGAGAGAGAGAAGAGTGTGTGGAAGAGAATGTGCTAAGCGTAGGGTAGAGAGATAGAGACAGACAGATAGATAGATATAAAGAGATGAGACCGATAGGCCGATAGTGTGTGTACAATGAATCATGAAGAGACAAAGAGATAAATAGATAAAGAGAGGTATATGAGAGAGAGAGAAACAGGTAAAGATAGAGAGAAAAGAGAAACAGAGAGCGTGCAAGTAAGAATGTGAGACCTGAAAGAGAAGTACGAGAGAGAGGGAGGGAGAGAGAGGAGAGAGAGGGAGAGGGAGAGGGAGAGGGAGAGAGAGAGAGAGAGAGAGAGATGAGTGAAAGTGAGAGAGCAGAAAAGAGGAGAGACAGAGGGTCTGAGAAAGGGAGAAGAGAGGTACTAATAGGTAAATATGTAGTAGATCTCATTCTCTATAGTAGCTTTGAGAATAAGAGTAAAAATTATTTAATTTCAATCATTGTGTAGGATGTATTCTCTACAGAAAATCGAATGCGGACCGACAATTAAAAAGTAAGATAAACTTATCGGCTGTCTTTGTGAATCTCTGCGGAGTACAGTTATTTCCACAGAGATCTTCACGCACTTCGTGTTCTGTCGCGCACTCTTTTCCCTGTAAAAAGTAGAGCGATGTTAATGAGTTCGTTAATACCGAGTAAGGATGCATTATCGGTCGACTATAAAAACAACTTGAAAGCGTAAATTGTTATTAATTTGAAACTAAAAAAATACAACTTTTCTTACCTCTGGTTGCGAGCTTTTGGCCGGCATTGCATTTCTGAGTTTGCTGTGCGGCGTCGGCTGTGTTTTCGTCACTACGTTGAATTTGGCAAAAACGTCCTTAGTCTGGTGGACCGCCCCGGGACTCTGAAAGGAAAGAGAGAACACATGAGGGACCTGCAGTAAAAAGAAGAGAAAGAGAGTGGAAAATGGGAAAATTATGTAAGATAAGAGAGGGGGGACATGTTAGAAGAATGACTCCGTTTTCCCCATTACCTAAACCGTACCGAGAAGAATTGCCATCGGCCGGACTTACGTGTCGCCTCGCCGTCACAGTCACGACGCAGTACTCGTAGTCGAAAAACATTCTTTAAAAAAACATTTTTCCACTCGCTAAGGAGTCTTGAACGAAAGTACGAAAGATCTGGGCCTTTTTGTTTGGGATATACATGCTTGTAAAGATAAGATAAAATAGTAGAGACGACGAAGTAGGGGTGCGTCGTGGCCGCTACCTTAGTTTTACATTTGCTAGCAGATAGCTTTATTTTGAAAAGGTTTTTAACAACTTAAAAAGAAGAATATGTTTTTCTTGGCTCACACTTAAAAAACGAAAGGGATTTTTGCTTTTCCTACTTCAACGTTAACTCTTTCGACTATTTCGGTATTTGTTAGATGGCACAGAAGCGGCTAAGAATAATTTATTGATACGGTCGGGTGGAACCGTTAAAACAAATGCCACTCACTTAGGAAGCTCGAGATTGCGCTTTATGACAAGTGTTCTAAGAGGAAATACGTACAGCAACCTAGGCCTTAGATTATTACATTCGTAAAATAACGTGCTTCTTTGCCAGAAATGTTGCCATATCGATAATTAAAACTATAAAACAATAATCATAATAAATGTAAGATAAGTTAAGTCAGATTATGTGGCTTTTGCTCTACGTCCATCTAAGGTAAATAGTATCTGGTTTTAGATTCCACTACCTCTAATATTTATAAAGTTTATAAACACGTAACTATTTTAAATAAATTTATCATCTTTAAGGTGTATTTTGTATGGACATAGTAATAAAAATGTTGTGATTTGCGTAAAAACTTTTAATAGTTTTTAAAACTACTCTTCCAAGAGGCAAGATCCCATTGTATTCCGATCAGTTGTGCATCGGAATGTCGTCATTCCCTCCAAGTCGTTCAATAACTTTCAGCACCAACAAACAAGTTTAACTTTACACGTTAACTTACCAATCAATGTTACCCTTTGCTTCTTTGTAAATATTATTAATTGGGAATTTTGTACCTATCTTGCGCTCTCGGATGGTGGCTATACTCTTTAGCAGAATACATTTGAAGTACCGTTGCCCGGTCAAATTACTGGGAGGTCCGAAGCTTCCTTGTGTATCACCTTAAGGGATAAATCACTGGCATACAAAGAATTTGTACGACATATATTGACTATAATCAAGATAATGATATAACTAATCTACTGGACGAGTACAAGATCAACACGGGAAACCATTCCTGGATATATTGAATTACCGGGTCTATCCAGGTTTCGCCTGTGGAAAAGACGTTTTAAGTAGCCTAGCCAGGCGAGTATCTACATTTAGATTATGGGTACATACATATTTGCATATACGAACATTTATTGGAGTTGTTATTATGTTGTAACTAATTGGACAAATTGATAAACGTATAAAAGATTTTCGGCCCTAATGTAATTTATACGGGTCACACCGGGTACCTTTTGACGCTTAAGGCCACGATAAAAACACGGACTAACATTTAAATAATATATTGCTAGAGGAGTGGTTTTGACAGGGAAATATGAAAAGTCGGTTAATATTTTCTGCTTTTATTTGCTGGGTTATATACTGACTTAGCCAGCCAAATTGAAACGCGAAAATGCTTAATTTACTTATTTAACTAAGTTTAAACTTTCAATTTAAAAGTGTTTTCGATACACGTTACAGAAATTCTTTAATAAAGTTCAGAAACACGTAAGCATTTTTCCTATGAGGACGTTTCATGAGTCAAAGGTGGTTTTTACGTTTGGAAAAGAACATAGAAACCTGCCAGATAAGTTTTTACAGGAGGTCTGTGCGTTTCGGTCGGGATTTTATCACAGAGGAGATTTCCAAGTTAACAGATAACGCAAGAATTCAGGCAGAGATTTTTTTATCTATGGCACATCCTCTGTGAGTCAAGAGTAAAACTCTATTTGAGACCTAGCTTACTAACATTTAAAAAAAGTACTTAAAAATCATTAAAATACGTCGTCCCATGAATTTCGTTAGAAAGTATTTTCTCTTCTGGCCACTTGATCGAGGCTAAACACCCAACAAAAAGTGATGAGGTAGGATGACGAAAACCAAAAAGGAAGGTAAAGAAGACAGGTATAAGAGAAAATGTATTTCTTACATATTACCGTGCTAATACATATCTAAAAATACATTTTTCAAATTTCTAGGCCGCTTTTTTGTTTGTTCAGTTGTCTTTATAAAAATCACCGTGAATTTCACATCACGGTCAGAGACGACAATGCAAGGCGTGCCCCTTTCTAGAAAGTTCGCACAGGTCGCCACGAATAGGATTTTTATTGGGTCTCGTTTTTCAAAAAGGCGCCTGGGTTAATTTAAAAATTAAAACTTAAAGCTGGCTTTTATGCCCACCTGCGACAGGCGATTATCTCTCGTGACCTCAAAGGAAAATTGAATATAATGCTTCTGCAAAGTCAGCTCGATTTGAAAGCCAAAAAATGAGCTGAAGAAGAAAAGTGGCGCTGTCACGAGTTAGAAAATGTATAATTTTGATCCTTAAATCGCGCCTATGACAAGCATTTTACAACAAATCAAATAGATTCATGTTTTGACTGTACTAAGTTTTAATATAATTTATTTATAGCCTGTACATTATGACTCTATGGCCAGCACTGCACCCGGAGGACAGGTTAAAAGAAACCAATCAACGCCGGCAGTCAATATGAGGGATTAAAGGCGAGAGGTCTCGCGGGCTTGGGCAGTAGGGCTTGGTTGGATCGAAAGCTTGGTTTAAAATTTTTGGAAGCTGGATTGAATCAGTTCATCGATAAAAGTAACGTTAAGGTTGTTGTAGATAGTGAGTTTAGTGATGTACTATGGAGTCCTACAATCCTCCTACCTGAGGACTTTCGATTGGAGGATTTCGGATGGCTTGGCGAAACTTCACAGTTCCACTCTGTTTGTCCAAATTGTTCGCAGTAATGTTTTGTAAAAGTTAGTTATGACGGGCAAAACAGAAGTCGGTCCATAAAGTCTTCGTAATTGTCCAAGTCTTCTGTTAAGATGTTCTTTCTTAAGTCGCGTGTGGGGATTCCACATATATCTCACTGGCTCCTTTTTATGGATGTACAAGATTTTATTTTCTGTGCTACTCTCGGATGTTGGAGGAACCTGTATAGGATTCGGATTAGATGACAAAATTGCGGTATTATCCTCGAAGGTGGTAATAATAATTGAAATAATAATCCTTTCTCTCTGCGCCTAACCTTGATTTTCAACTTTTTCACTTAATTTAATATCGGGTTGTCCGGAAAATAATGCAGGATTTTAAGTTTTCATTAAAAAAAATCTATATAAAATATTCTGTTTACGTTTACAGGATTACTCATTTGTATGAATGTCAACACTTATTAATCCTCTTCCAAATGATATTGTTTGTTTACCTCTGTAGCATTCCGCTACTTGGAAATAATTCAGTCATCCTTATAATGTCAAAGCGAGAATTTCGTACGATTTTCTTTTACGAGTTTAAACTCGGCCGAAGCGGAGCCCAAACGGCTAGAAACATTAACCAAGTCTGGGGCGAGGGTTGTGTTAATGAGTGCACTGTGCAAAGGTGGTTTAAAAAATTTCGGGAGGGAGATTTCAGCCTTGAAGATGAAGAAGGTCGTGGAAGGCCTTCCTCTCTTAATGATGATGTTCTGCGATCAGTGGTGGGTGCAGAGCAACTCAAAGTCAGTAAAACGACCGTCGCTGACCACCTCAAGGCGATTGGAAAAGTGAAAAAACTCGAAAATTGGGTTCCACACTCATTAAACGATCGCCAAAAAAATCAGCGCTTTGATGTTTGTGCATCACTTCTTTGTCGAAACAAAAATGACCCATTTCTGGCCAGAATTGTTACATGTGACGAAAAGTGGATTCTCTACGATAACACTAGACGTTCTGGACAGTGGCTCGACAAAGGAGAAGCTCCAATACATTTTCCAAAGCCCCCAACTCATCAAAAAAAGGTAATGGTTACGGTATGGTGGGCTTCATTTGGTTTAATACACTACAGCTTCTTAAATCCTGGCGAAACCATCAATGCTGAATCATACTGTAACCAAATTAATACCATGCATCAGAAATTGGCAGTAATGAAGCCCTCTTTGGTCAATCGGAAAGGGCCCATTTTGTTGCATGACAACGCTCGACCACATGTGTCACGTGTAACGTCACAAAAATTATTGGAGCTTGGCTATGAAACTTTGCCTCACCCACCCTACTCTCCGGACCTCTCGCCTACTGACTACCATTTTTTTAGACACCTGGACCACTACTTACAACACATAATATTCAAAAATCAAACGGAACTGGAAAATGCATTTATTGACTTTATCAATTCTAAAAATTCTGAATTCTACTCAGACGGAATTAATAAGTTACCAACACGTTGGGAGAAATGTATTGAGAGTATGGGAAATTATTTTGATTAAAGAACATTGCTTTAAAGTAACTAGTTTCTTTTTTTTTGTTTAATACCAAAATCCTGCATTATTTTCCGGACAACCCAATAATATAATAAATGAATAAATTTAAATTACATGTTGTGGAACTCGCTCCGACGGGTGCTTTATAAAAATATTAATTCAAAGCAATAAATTTTCCCTTGTTTGTTCATAAATAAATTGATCTGACTAAAAGTCTATCAAGAGAAGCTTGGATAAAACTTATTTAAACTTAATTCAAAACACTAAAGGCAATAACTAAAAGATGAATTGCTACGTTATGTACGATTATAAAGTTAATAAAAAAAAAACATAATTCTAATATAGGTAATCAGTTTCCTTGTTACCTGGACTTTTATAGGAAAATTGTCATGTTTGTCTTGACTTTTATGATGATTGATTAACCCGAGGACCAACAAGGATAAAACGTCAATAACTGTACGGGATAAACAGAGGGCAAACAATCTTTGCCAGATTGAGAAAACTGTAGAGTTTTTACAATATAAATACGCAAGGTTCCCTGATACGTCAATACGGACAGTGAATGGAGCCGGTATTGTGAGGGCGTCGAGAATTTGTTCTCCCAATGATACAACTGACGTCAACCCACCCGGCTGCCAAAAGATACCAAGAGGTTTACATGTTCCATCTGTCTGTTTCATTAATCAAAGACAATCACCACACGTTGGGAGTGATTAAATGACCACATACACCTTTTCCGCGACCTTTCGAACAATATAGTAATGTACTGTTTCTATTTGTTTTTATATTTAACTAGTTGACGTTTGAATAATGGCGTTAATACTCTTAGGGACAACCTAGTAATCAGAGTGTAAGGTGGTGAGATTGGTGAAAATGATTTTGCGGTATTTAATAAAGGGCGTTCACTCCCATCTTGTATTAATTACATCGTGCAGCGCTCCAATTACCGTCCACGAGCTCCTATCCGATTAATAAATTTTGTTCTAGTTTCAATAAAATTAAATTGTCTTGGGATGGATGTTGGACGCTGACCAGAAATATCCGGCTGATAAGCCCGACCACGCTACTTTGCATTCTCTGAGGACTCGTGGGAAAAAAGCTTAAATGTTAGGAAAATTAGGAGGCGACGAACTTTTAATGACTGATGTAAAATCGATTATCTATAACCCGCTTACTGGAGTCCCCAGTCAAACAAGTTTCCCCTTATGGTAATATGGAGAATACTCTGATGCCAGTAGGAGCACAAATGACACCGATTTCCCTAACTAGGCAAATCAGATATATCAGGTGGTAAATTTTCAAACGTTTATTAAACTTTTACTCACGTTTCTATATTTATGTCCTGTTTTAACAACATGAGGAGTGAGTGTGAGTGTGAGTGTGAGTGTGAGTGTGAGTGTGTGTGTGTGTGTGTGAGAGAGAGAGAGAGAGAGAGAGAGAGAGAGAGAGGGAAAGAGAGAGAGAGAGAGAGAGAGAGAGGGGAAAGAGAGAGAGAGAGAGAGAGAGAGAGTGTGTGTGTGAGCAAAAGGGAGAGGGAGAGATAAAAGGACAGTGAATGGATGGAAATTAAAAATAAAGATAAAAAGAAAGACNGAGAGAGGGAGGGAGGGAGAGAGAGGGAGAGAGAGAGAGAGAGTGTGTGAGAGAGAGAGAGAGAGAGAGAGAGAGAGAGAGAGAGATGCTATTTTTTATATTAAAAAAAGATAATGCAAATATTATTCGTGATACGCAGGTTTATATTTTATAGAGCTTTAAAAGGGGTCATCAAAATTCACATCTGTCCAGGAAATTGATGAGTTTTAATTTTAATACAGAGGAAATTACAAAACTTTCTGAACAGTGAAAATGGCAAAACAATGATAAAATGAGTGGAAGTCACAGACCAAATACTACAATCTATTTTATTCGATATACTGTGGTAATGGCTTTTTGTATTTCGTGAGTAGACTGTTGGATTTTATTTATCCATAAAACTGAAGTGATAAGCACGTACTGAGATTTTTTTCGAAGAAAAATTTATGGAAAGATGGACATTGACAATTAAAGAATAGGTTATGAATGATCACTGCACGTCAAACGATTTCGAAAGAGACTGTGACATGACAACGATATTCCGCACAAATCTGACTGCATCGATCCTGGGAGGTGGAAGCTATTCATTATTTACCGCTATCGCACGGTCAGCTCGGACTATTGTGACAAAATGATGATTCCGAGAAAAAAAAAACCTTTAAACAATTGACATTGAAGTATCAAGTAAGCTCCCAAAAAATCCATCCGTTATTTTGATATGGAATTAACAAAAATTTTGCTAATCTTCCAATGGGCGAATACCCAAAATTTATAATGATGAGTTAATTTTCTCATTACAACACAATGGTGGTTTTTAGCGAAAGAAATAATTATCACATTTAGAAGTGGGACAAGGATTAAAAAGAATACACCGAAGGTTTACATATTATTTTTGTACTGTCCAAACTCTCTGTTTCATTTTAGAGACGTTTATATCCCAATATAAGTGAATTTTGTGTAACGATAAAATTTATCGTTAGACGAATTTTGACATTTCGTTTTTAAGCTCCTTCTACACTTGATGTTCCATTAATAAAATTTTGGACGGTGGTACAGTCTTAAAAGGGACGCGTTTGATCCCAACTGGGTTCCACGTTATAAAAATAGACCCCTTATTGGGGTTAATGCCTCTCAGTGCTAAGAGGGCATTTAGCACAATCTCCGGCCACTCCCCCCCCCCCAGAGCGGTGCGACAGATTGTTAAGACCAGAAGTCGACGCTCCCTCGGGAGGAAAAATACAATAAAAAAAAAAAACAAGGAGCGGAGGGTTGCCTGACCGGGAAGAAAAGAGGGAGAGGAAAGAGCAACGGACGTGCCAAGGCATGGCAAGGTCGTTTATCTGTACAGTGCGGTGAGTCTTCCTGCCGTGAGTTCATCAACCAAAACATCGTACGGGGCTTAAACGCAGAGCCGTTCTCTCCAGGACGATTATTTTTCTGACAATTTGACATAATTCAATTGAACGAATTGACATTGATGGAAGTATTGATATCAGCATGGATGATTTATTATCGTTACTGTCATAAGCGGCATGCGTTCAATGCGTCCAAATAGGCCTCATTTCTATCGGTCTTAAAAGGCCTGATGAAAACAGTGGGATTGGACCATACCTGGGCGTGGCCACATGATGAACAGGTAAAAAAACGACAAAAGAAACAAGGTCTTTCAAGTTTCAACATTCTAAACCTCCGCCAGTACGAAACAGAAAATCTCACAAATCTACATTTTTGAATAGTCAAAATTGAATGACCACTTGATGAGGACATGAAAAAGTAACAAAGGTCTTCCGACCTTTTGAGCCTCCCGCAGAATAAAATAACGATTTGAGGATGAAATCCAACACTTATAATTCAGATTTAGTAAAGCGTTAAAACTTAACTACAAAAATTAAATTCCTTAAAGATTTTAAACCTCCTGCACAATGGAACAGAGCTAATTATTTTGGTAATTTTACATAGGGTGAAATCCTACACCCTTCCTTCCTCTTTTTTATACCTTAGAACCTGCATACCTGGTGATGTTCACTGACCACTTGAGGAAAAATTACAACAAAAGAAAGGCTTGTTTCTTATCTAAACATTTTGAATCTCCTATGGAATGAAATAAAGTTCATATTTCAGGATCAACAAACTGATTAGAAAATGAAATAATAGAAATCTTAAAAATACTTCGCATATTGACTAATTGATTAACAAGTAAAAAAAAAAGCGTATGAAACGAGGTCATTTAACATTTTGAACATCCTACATTTTCACGAATGAGACCCAATATTTGCAAGTATTTTTATTGTTCAAAATTAGAGGACTGATGGTAGAAAATATACGCTAACAAAACAGAATCGTATCACTGGAATTATTTGGTTTATTGCCTACTTGAGGAGCAAGTGAAAAACCAAACAAGAAACCAGCATTTTCCACGTTTCTAACCTCATCCAGAATGAAATAAAGAATTGAGGGTGAAATCCTACACTTATTCTTACAAAACTACAGATTTCAACAGTACTGAAACAATAGCAATACTGGGTGAACAACCATGAAATACTGAAATGACAAAACTAGGTGTTTTAACATTTTCAACCTTCTGCAGGATGAAAAAAAAGGACTTGTCAGTTGTTATTCTTTTATATACCTTAGAAGTTGCTCACTCGATTGTGTTTACTGACCACTTGATGAAAAATTCAATAAAAACTAAAGGAAGACTAGGTTCCAGGTTGAACTCCTGAAATAAAGTTCTCAAATATATCTTAGTACGTGCAGATTTTATCGATAAACAGATATACACATATGTAATATAAGAACAGAATAAAATTCTAGGAACTCAAAAAATACTTGGTATATTGACCAATTGTCGAGCAAGAAAATATATCATTCAATATTTTCAACATGCTATCAATTCCAAGGGAGAAGCTCAACTCTTGTTCGTTATTTTATTTCTAAGAATATGACCATTGATCAAAAAAGGTATGCTAGCATAATCAAATTGTATCTATGGAACTACTGGGTGTATTTCCAAGTTTATGAATAATTGAAAAAAAAAAAAAAATAAAATAAAATAAAAGCAAGGTCTTCTCCATTTCAAACAAGATGAATAATTGAAAGAGAGAATTTCTTTTGGACAACCACATATAGAGTGAGATGTAACTCTCGTCTGTTTTTATATCAAAGCCTGCATATTTGATATATCTCAATATATGTCCATAAAATAATAAAAAGAGCAGAAATACAGGGCGTGGTGGCACCTGCCGAGGAGTAAAAACCCAAAACGACAAGACCAGGTCTTTCAGCATTTAACCACCAGCACCTGCAGAATGCAAAATTTAACGACCAGGCTTTACCAAAATGGACCCATACATGCCATTTTTTACAGCAGAAAGAGACTTAGAAAATGAACAAAATAAATCTGTAAAAATACTAAAATAATACAATAATAACAATAAAAGTCTGTTATAGCGCCTACTTAAAATCTTGTAATATCAATAATTTATATAATTAAATGTATTACAGTATTTGTTCTGATTTCAAAATTTCAACAATCAACCTTTTGTTATTAAATTAAATTGGTGCTTTCTCTGAATCATAAATTACTGAAAAAATGCGTTGTTTCAATATTCATTTAAAGTAAATTTTGTATATAAAACAATTTTTGATTGAACCTCTAAAGGGCTTATTTTAAATGATACGACAAAAAATGGTTATTTGGCACGTATGTTATGAATTCAACAAAAGTTTAAAGAAATAAAAGTAAAAATAAACAACAATCCTTGAATTGAGACCATTTGTGATACACTCCTCAGAATAATAAACCAAACAGCTTGCAAAGGAAAGTCTTATACGTTCCGAATTCTATAACTCCTGTTGAAAAGACGAGTCTGCCAATTTTTATCATGCTTATCTTAGATTTCAATTTCTTTTTTTTCTGACGATAAGACGCACACGCAGGTCATTTACTTAAATAGCGGTGACGAGTTCAACCACACTATTGTCCAACTATATTATTTATTTAACGTCCAAATCTCTGCACTTTCGAAATGCTAACGGGACACTACTTTCAGCGGAACCCAGGTTGAAAACCAATAAAGTACCGTTGCGAGAGGTATGAGCAAGAGGAACAACTAACCAATCTGATTACTATTTATCATTCATTAATTTGCTAAAACACGACATACCGTCATTTTTTCACGTTTTGTTCGCAAGGTCTTAAAGAATATCGAATATATAAAATGATAATATTACGTTGAAATATGAAAGCAGATAGAAAGTCAGATGAATCGGAATCCTAAAACCGGAAAAATCAGTTCTCAAAGTGGGACCAATCAAGTGGGCCGATTTTTTCTTAATTCTTATCGATCTCCATTTTTATACAGATAAATAATTACAAATGTTATTTAAAAATGCGCGTAAAAGTGTCAGTCAAATAACCAACCAATTTGATTCTTGACAAAAGTTAAGCGCTAAAATTTACTAATTAAGTTCGTAATATTTAAAGGAATTTCTTTTATTACATTGTCGTATTTTGAATTATTCATATTATTGGCTACTTCATGAAGCAGTTGTCAAAGGGTTCTTTGATGAATGAGCTTAATTGATCTAAAAGAGGTGGTGAAGACCATTTTTTGGTTGTATGTATAATGGAAAATACGCTGCAAGAGGCAAAGAGGGGTCGCCACCTCCTATGAATAATAAAAGTACAGCATTAATAAACCTTGGATACGACGGGCAACCCCGTTTGACCCATTTTACCCTCGAAAGCCTAAAAAATTCCAAGGGGAGATCCGGAGAGATCTCCATTTTGTACACTTTTCAGTTTTCACTGAAGGATGGCCCTAATGCTCGATGAAATGCTTCGATACTCTCGGAAACGACTTTCGACCTTCTTGAAATTGTAAAAAGGAAAGTTTCCGGACTGAACAGTATTGTCATTGTTGTGACTCGTTATTCTCAGAGGAGACGTCTAGGAGAGGGCTGATACAGCAATTAGTTTGATAGTTCTCATTTCATCATATCTAGAGTCGTTGAAAGTATCATCTAATAATCAGGCCTATGTTATGTAATGACCGTTTGAGCTTAATCTTTCTTCTCCTTCATATTTTAAGATAACTTTAAGATACACTCGTGTAAAAAATTATCGGAATGTTGGGTTTAGTTATTGCAATAAGACATGTAATCAACGAATATTCTAGTAGAAATACATCTTACTGATTTATTTCTATGTACTAAAGTTAGAAAAACCACATTAGTAGAAATACGTATAATTAAAGAAATGCTGGTTTTAAGGTTGTCAAATAGATACAGAAAATATAAATTTTCATTAAGCCTTTCGGGTCTAATTCACCCAGAATAAAAAAGTCATTTTTCTGTACTGTCAGCAACACCACCACTTGGAAGTGTATAGAAAGTACATTAAAAATAAACAACTATTTTTAATATAAAGTTTATTTGGTTTTTCTTCAAACGATTTTGGCTGGCAATTTTCTATTAATAAAGTCCCAACTGTTTAAACTACGTAGCTTTCTTTTACTAATTTATCAATACCATTAACCAAGTAATAACGTTTCATTTTGAAATTTCTTAAATTTCCTTTTGCAGTTGACTCTCACGAAGTCAATACAGATTTTGACCCAGCCAGCGATTTCTTAACTACAGATTTCCTCTTAAGATTATTGATAAATCAGATAATCAGTTCCAATACCTAAGCCTTTCAGGGTCTAATATGGTATAGTCTGAATGTTCAAATGGAGAAGGTTTTTTTAGACATGATAAATGGGTTTCTTTAGGATTTATTGTTATGATGTAGTAATATTTTATAGGTTATACGATACGCTCGTAGTGATTTAGAGAAAGTCATGACTGACAAAAATAAGCGAGGATAGGCAAACCAAGATGATAGGTAATTATCGAACTATAGGTTTATCACCCCGCAGACCACAGGAGGAAATCTGACAATTTAATATTATATAGTTTAAATTCCTGTCTTATTAATTAATCTCTCCCGGGTGTGGCATAAGGAAAGGTAAAATCTTTTTTTTTTTTTTTTTTTTGTGAAAACAGTAACATAATGGGTTTTCATTATTTACAGTCAACATTTCTGTCTAGGCCAGGCGATATTGCCCTTATTGATATTATGCAGTAAGTTATGCATTTGTCACCTGAGACCTCGGATCGGAGGTTTTTATGATCCGCGATACACCCACGGGCCCGTTTGAAAACAGCTCAGGAATCATTAATGAGAACCGTACGAAGGACAAGCGAAAAAGCTCCTACATCCACGCCCAGCAGTTTGTTGTAAGAAAAAGAAGAGAAAAAATATTTAAGTTGGAAATGAGGCTATAAATATCAATTGAGTGACCGTGACTACCGAGTGCGTGGGGCAAGTAAGCAAATCCCGTCAGATAGAAAAAGGATTTAACACATCTTAAAAACAATAGAGGTCGTTTCAATAGATTGAAAGGAATGAGGAAGCAAAGCTTACAGGGCCCACACGTTTTCTAGAAGTACCATAAAAAGAACGATCAAAATGTTAAGGATCGTCGTTTTCAAAAATACGAAACAGGAACTGGGTAAATTTTCAATCAAAGTTTTTTCCGGGTCCTGAAAACCCTTTGGCATAGATGAGCGAAATCGATAATCTTTAGTCCATCTATCCTTGCCATTGTCTTGTCAAACGTGTTTCTGCATTATCTCCAGCTTCGGACGAAGTGCATATCATTATGCTGTTGTGTTCTATTTGGTGTCATTTGGATAAGCAAACTGACTTCCGCTTTAGATGGCCCTGTTAAACCACATCTTTAAAACCACCCGCGAAAAGTTAAACCGACCGTGTGTGGTGATTAGTGACCGTTAATCGATAATTATTCAGAAATCGTGAGATGCGGTCTGGTGTGATGTAGGTTTCAGAAAAACATTTTCTTTATCGTGCCAACGTTTCGATCTTTATTGAGATCATCTTCAGGGCCTTGTGTTGTCTGCATTTCAGCAAAAAAGGTCTCTGGTTGATAGCCGATGCGAGTTTCTTCTCATTGTTGGCGATGTCCTTCAGAGTACTTTTAGCTGTGTGTCCGTATGTAGTTGAAATCACCACACATTTCTATTCCACACACATCACACCAGACCGCATCTCACGATTTCTGAATAATTAGTTAAACGGATCGTTTAGTTCTTCAGTCTTTTAACTCCGATCAATTAGTTTTATGTGGCTAAAGTTGGCATGCTATTGTTTTGGCCAATTATGCGCTAGAAATAGGTGAAAAGCCCGGGTTTTTCACTTGAACCAATTACCCGGGCAAGGTTACCCTGAAAAGTGTTTGAAAAACGAACCCTCGGAGAACGAAAGGGAAAGCATCAAACATAATTGTTTTAAAAAGTTTCAATCAGGGGCTCCCAAGTTTGCCAAGTCTTTTCATTTATTAAAAAATAAAGATCCTTTTAGTATCCGGGCTATTTACGAAGTCGCTTGCTTACTTTCAGCTGGAAAGTAAAAAAACGTTTTATATTCTACTTCAAATGTATAAACCGTGAAAAAAAAGTTTTTCCCTTAATTTGAACTGATCAATATAATATTATCTTTTACTCTTGAGATATAAATATACTTATCTAAAGATCAAAAAAGTAATGTTGACAATTGATTGCAAAGACGCATAAAACTCCAATTCTATCTGGATAAATACCAAATTACTTTATTGTTTCTGTTGCTGTTATTTGATCCCAAACGCAATGGACGGTAGGTAACCTGACCAATCACGGACTACGTGGATCGATAAGGGTAACTTGGCCAAAGAGGGCCATGGTCGAAATTATGACCGACCATACCGATCAATATATTTTGGTCAATTCGATTGAACCACGAATGGCTGCGGTAAAAACTCAATGACGGAAACATGAATGGTGTCTGACGTTAACCTAAAACGCTAATTGAAATAAAATTAACACTTTTATTTAAGGGCCATCAGAATTAAAACATAGCAACACTTAAAATCTACAAGAACCTATGTACGTTTTGCCTAAAAAGAGAAAACCAAGTTGTAGATTGTATAGATTGGTGTCACCCCTTCTATAAAACTGGGGCATCTGATTATCGTCTCTTCCAGTGCTTATACTATTGGGTAAATCAAAATCTACTTTTCTAGTTGGTATCTTTTTACAAACTAGATCAATTGTTATATTCTACCTCCCTCTCTCTTTCTCTCATGCACCATCCTATCTAGGTATCCATTTTTATGCCGGCATGTATGTATGTTTTTTTCTCTCTCTCTCTCTCTCTCTCTATACCCCCTCACTCCCTCTCCACCCCTTTCTCTCCCGCGCTCTATCCATCTATGTAGATATCTTTGTCTGTCTCTGTCTATCTGTCTTTCTCTCTCTCTCTCTCTCTCTCTCTCTCTCTCTCTCTCTAACCCTAATACACAACAAGTACAAGTACACACGAAAAACACCATGCCAAAGACCTAACATTAAAACAAAAATACGAGATAGTCACAAAAATTGATCATTAAATCTCTGCAATCGTAAGTTATAATTTATCCTATCATTTTGCTTTAGCCGTCCATAGTCCCTCACAGAAGATTGCGTGAAGCCAAAACCCGTATGAGTGAAACGTAAACCAGGAGAATAGGCGGAGCCTGAAAAATGATCCTTGTCGATCCGTTGAATATATTTTTTTTATCTATAGTTTTGTCATTTCAATTTTTTTAATGGTTCCAAAATAAATAAATGGTTCAGTTATTTGTTGGGTTTTTGTTGCATAAAATCATATCAACAAGAAAAACGTTTGTACTCGACATTATCCATGGATAAGTAGGTTAAAGATGCAATAATCTTATTTTTTAAATAATAAAATGATCATTATAATAAAATTTCTGTTTGTCAATTTATTTGCCTCGTATGTTTTATAAACTATGAAGAGTCTTCTTGGTGTTTTCTCTCTTTTGACGAGAAGGGACGAGGGCAGTTTTAAGAGCGGTATAAAATTCTACCCGCATTTGACCCAAACGGTATTTTTTTTTCATCCCAACTCCCATTCGAAGAAAAAAAGTGAAATTTTCGAAAGACTTTACGGCCCTGTTTTAATTAGGCAATTTCAGATTGGGACGATCAATAAAACAAGCCTTTAAACTCGAACGGGGAAACGCAATAGCCGTTTCTCTCCATTTTTTTCTCCCTGCCTCTCTCTGTTCTCGGTCGTTGTATTTTTTCGTCAAGAAAGTTTCGAAAATATAGATCAAGGGACCGGCCGATAATTCGAGGGAGGAGTGAAGAAAACCTGCGAGTCTGGTGTAATTATCCTTCTCCGGGAGTCAGGGGGAAGCGTACGTTCTCATCCCGAGACCGGGTTAGAGCGAAACTATCAGGTCAAGCACCTGACTGAGACGGCCCCACTCCCACCTCGGCCTATGTTTTCCAAGGGTCAAACGCTGTCCTCTCGAATAGAAACCAACATTCTTCGATTGTGTTATTGGGTTGTCCGGAAAATAATGCAGGATTTTAAGTTTTCATTAAAAAAAATCTATATAAAATATTCTGTTTACGTTTACAGGATTACTCATNTTTTGATTAAAGAACATTGCTTTAAAGTAACTAGTTTCTTTTTTTTTGTTTAATACCAAAATCCTGCATTATTTTCCGGACAACCCAATAAAATTAAAGGATGTTATTTAACTATTAAGAGCTGTTAAAAACACTCGAGAAACTATTATCTTAGAAGTATTGGAATAAACAACTGTTGACTTGCCGAAGTAAATTTACACGAATGGACAGTTTGTTTTTCGTATAAATCCCTTTTAAAATCTCACTAGGAAAATAGTATTAAGATTACGTCAAAACGGATTCCACTGGAACATTGAAAAACAAAATCCATATCCTTATCTCTCCGGAGACGTCGAAAGGTTATGCACCTGCCAAAATTAAATAAATTTTTTCTTTGTTTTGTTGTCAAATAACTGACATTATGCATCTTTCTCATTGAAATTAAAAGCGCATATAAAATGATATTTGATGAGATTCTTAAGTACCCCGAGAACTGCCGTTTTGAAGTTATCCAAATTCAAAGGTTTTCATCTAGGAAAAAATTACAAAACGTACAAAAAACATCAAGAACAATTAAACGTTTTTTCTTTTTCCAATATTAGGTGTTTACCGAGACGTATAAGCTTAATTACTATAGCGATAGTTTATAAGTGTACTAAATCCATTTTAAAAATGAACTAAGATGAAAGTATCTAGACTGTATTAGGGATTATCCTCTCAAAAGTAATCGGAAATGTTTACAGATTGGCCAATTGAAAAGAGAGGAACATCTGTTCAACGTGCAAAAATTTAAATGAATAAATTTGTTTATTAAGAAAGAGCAAGTAAATAAGTTCATTTTATGTTGGACAGCTTAGTCACACCAACTTCAGTGGCTTTCATTCCAAAATTCTTCCAATTGAGGGACTTTTTACGCTATAATGTATTAAAACCAGATGTGAAGTCTTAACATAATGAAAAAACAAGATGTAACTGTTTTAAAGAATGCAAATAAATTTAATGACATAAAACCCTTTTCAAATATTTCAAGGAGTTTCAAAAGTATTTAAAATCTCTTTCTGAGTAATTGATTAGCTGTATTAAGTGCAAGCCAAAGGAGATATTACTTTGGACGTAATTAGGAACGAGTCTAAAGGGATTTCGT
The DNA here is from genome assembly GCF_000648675.2 of Cimex lectularius. Classification (NCBI taxonomy): domain Eukaryota; kingdom Metazoa; phylum Arthropoda; class Insecta; order Hemiptera; family Cimicidae; genus Cimex; species Cimex lectularius. The sequence goes on along the minus strand of NW_019392875.1, from coordinate 1,286,018 downwards.
CCTGAAAACTTAAAATTGCTTCTTTGGATCCGAGTTTTTCCCCCTCTTGTCAACTTTTAGACCGTTATAAACCAAATTAATGTTCATTATTGCAAAATACTAGTTTTTTATCATCTAAACATTTGTTAAAGTTTTATTTTGTCTGAATTTTAAAAATAGCAGCGTTGAACCATAGAAGTCAACTACTGTGAGATCTGCAGACAATTATCGTTAAAATTTTATTATTTTCGATGTTTCTTTAAACAATTATAAGAGTATTGACAAACAATCAAACACGTTTTCTGTTTGATTGTGTTTCCTAGAATTAAAGAGTTTCCAGTGTTTTGACCTGCAGAAGTCTAATTTTTCATTTATTTTCCATGTACTCAACACCGGAAAAAAGTCTAACAATTTTACATCAATACAAGCCAACAGATTAACAGTTGTAATTTTATAGGCAATCGTTTAAGGTGCACTGGAGAAAACAATACAGGGCAAATAGTATTACAGACATGATTTTTATTCAGTAAACATAAAAACCATTTGGTCGCGTTGGGGCAATGACCTAACAATGAAATTGTAATGTTTGCTTTTTAAATTTCAGTCGGCTTTAAAATGCTGAATTTTTAATAACTCATAAAAACCTTATCGACTGATATCTTTCGTGAGACTAAATGATAACCTTTTCATTAAAACCACATGTTCGTGCTTATATCCTGAGGCACGGGCTGTAAACAATAAAACTGACACTTTTTTATTGCTTTCTATCGAAGTAAAAAGTTTGATTTTCGCTGTAAACTAAAATAAAGAAAACAAAAATAAAAGAAAGAAACTAAACCGGAGAACGGCAACTCCAATAAATCGTGCCCTGGAACGTGATCTTCCAACATGTCAACACCGGCTAATCTCTCAGACCGACTGACACTTCCAGCTAATCGCACAAAGAGTAGAGCAAAACCAGAAGGAACAAAAAACCATCGGGAATTAGCGGACCGTGAAAGATTGGCTCTAATATCAGACCGAGACTCCTTCCATCCGTATTGCGCTAACGACCAATTTAATGGAACTGTAATAAACCCCACCTGCGGAAACAGCGGAGTCAAACAAATGTATGATATTTTCCTTATTTTCCCCCCTTCTGGTCAGTCTCTTTGAATTCCTTTTTCTTCGAGTAAATAGATAAAGGGAAAACAGAAGGGATTTGAAGACGGTTAGGGTAAGGTAGACCAAGACAAAACTTCCATCCCAACCCAAATATTTGATGATATACTATCGAGAAAAATGTGCAAATAAAAGTGGATAAATTGTTCAAACAATAAAAAATAGACCGTGAAAACTGTTAAGCCATTTCCGTTAGGTATCTTTGAAATCGACCAGACTAGGGTAAGGTTACGACCAAGACCAAACTTCCATCACAACCCAAATATTTGATGATATACTATCGAGAAAAAGGTGCAAATAAACATGGATAAATTGTTCAGACAATAAAAAATAAACCGTGAAAACTGTTAAGCCATTTCCGTTAGGTATCTTTGAAATCGACCAGACTATGTCATATTTCAATGATCAATTGAGTAATCGACGGTCCATCTTCCGTGGTATCACAGTCACAAACGACTGTGTAAATCTAAGAATTATCTTAACTACGTATTAAGCAAATATGATACTGATACTAGGTTTAAATTACTTTTAAAAATCGTCAGACAAAGACGATAATCCCATTGAATTATTTAAGTCAATTTGTATTGAACAAACTTTAAAATCCTATCCACGCTGATAATCCCATAATGTGTAATAAGATCCTAACCGTTGTAAGATGATAGTCTCCTCGTGGGCAGACCATACATGCGTGCCTAAATTCATTTGTCACATTCATTTCATTTTCATTATTTTACCCAATTTACCCACATCAGTGCGACACCCTGCAACGAAATTTTCTCTTTGTCTCTGACGTTTCCATTAAAATGATCAAATAAATAAATAACCTGAGGCCATGGCGTGCAAACAATTAAAAAAACGGCAACTATTATCATGTAGAATTTACAGTGACAAAGTTAGATTTGTATTCTCGGCTGGAGAAACAATTTAAATAGTTTTAAATTAAAAGAAGAAATAGAATGTACCGTTTTTATTATTTAAATCCGGCTTATTAATAAACCTAAATATCAATTGATATATTTTACAGGTTATAGTTATACAATGGGATTTTCTAAACAAAGAAAAGCCTTTTTAGAAACATTGTGCTGACTGTACGATATGGTCTATTGATTACGCTGCTTTATTTATATTAATGCTTGCAAAAATAAAAAAGGTATTCATTCAACTTAGAAGCCTCGTGTTTGAAAAAGTACTGGTTATGATTGTTTCATCTACAAGAGTTTTTTCCAATGGTAAAACAATAAACAAACCATTTTCGCAGTATTTTTCCACGTTCGCTGTTGTATCTTATCCGTCGGTCTTTCTACCTAGGTCCAAATATTTTTTAATAGGGAGGAATGCGCTCTATATAAAATAATAATTTACAAATTTTTTTAACCCTCTGGAAAAAATATAATTTAAAAATAAAGGAAAATGCGTGGACATACAAATTCAAGTTCAAGTGTTCCGTGAGAATCAACGATATAAATAGAAACATTGATTTTATCCGAGGAGGATATACTTTTAGAACACGCACATCCCTAATAGTTGGGTTGAAATAATAAGTGTCGTGTTTGTAAAGTTGGGAGGAAACCGCTGCCAGAACGGAAAAATCCTTTAGTTAAAAATTAAGTCGTCACTAAAAAATTCACCTGTTAAGTAGTCCTAATGACGGGAATTAATTTCCCATTGTGAACGAATTGATCAGAAACTTTTTCCAGGAATAAGCAGTTTCAGGAGATAAGTTGTTTAATCGACCACAGGAAGACCGTAGTCTGCCTGTTCGTATCTATCTGTTGTCAATATCCTGCCAAGCGCATCATTATATCCAATGGACGAGTTTTTTTTCCAAAATCGATGTTTCACTCATATTCTATTTATTTATTACCTTTGATCGGCGAGGCCGTTAGAAAAATGGATAAAAGGACTACTTGCGTGTCAGGGACATTACTTTCGAGGAAGGGGCGAATCAAGGAGATTAGGGTTCCGATGAATTTCCCATGTCTATCACTGTTATTCTTCGTCTAATAAGCCGATATCATACAATCTTTACCAACTTGTTATTGATAGTCAACAAAAGGTATTAAATTGTCGACCTTGTTAGTCGTTCTGTGAAGTGAACATTTGTTCGCAGTTCGATCGTTACTGATCACTTCGGTCCCTGTTCTCGCTATCTCCGTCTATTATATTGACTAGAGGCGGAACAGTATGATCAAAACGATAAAAATATTAACACATATGGACATTTATCATTGTAGTTGCTATGTAGGAAGAAGAGAGTCGAGGAGATGCGAGTTCTCGACTATATCGCTGTAATTCTTCCTCTAATAAGGAAATATAATCATGATCTTGTTGGGACTTCAGAAGTTACAGCTCAAATGGTTAGACCAGCGGCGTATTGAGCCGAAGGTCGTGGGTACGAATCCCGCTAATAACAATAACTTTTCATCTCAACCAAGATCATAGTTAAAAAGTAAATTAATTGAAATTTATAATAATAGCAGATTGATTTTAATAAAAAAATACTGCGCCTGAATTTTAAGACCATGGGCCGGTTTTGTCTGACGTTTGATTTCTTACAAAACGACTTGTTTTTCAATTTAATAGTTGCTTTGTAATTTTTCACCTGAAAATGCTAGCTAATAAAAAAAAGTGTCAAATATAATTTTTATTTTTATTTGACTACAGTTGAACTATGTATATTACTTATTGATTATTTGGAGATCGTGAGATGCGGTCTGGTGTGACATTTTCTTTATCGTGCCAACGTTTCGATCTTTATTGAGATCATCTTCAGGGCTCAAAGTGTTTGTTCTCTGAGTAGATGTGTCATTATTGTATGTCCTGTTGTGAGTGCCCTCTATTACTTTAAAAGAATATTCAAGAAATTTCAATCTTTAATTATCAAGCTACAGTATTGGATGACTTGACAATTCAAGCTTTCAGTTAGATGTACTTAAATAAATGTTACTTTTGTGTGTATTAACATTATTTTCTGTATTTAAGTAATATGTTGTTTTAATTAAACTTCAAATTTCCCCACAAATATAGGTACTAATCATCCGATTTGTTAATCTATGGCGAAAGCTGAAGGCTGATAACTTAACGCCAATATTACTTAACAGGTGGTGGAAGTTCCGTTATATTTGTGAACGTGCACGATATTATAAAACACACAAAACAAATTTCGAAATATAACGTCTTAAAATTCCAATGTGAAATAGAGTTTAATGCGGATGGTTGTGTCGCCCCACTGTCTTTCAGTTTTTACCCCTATTTCAGGATGATGAAATTTTTTAGTCTGTCAGATGTCAGAAGCCTGTTGGCTTCTCAACTTGTTCAGGCCCACCAGTGAAGAGGTGTGACCAGAGAGACTATAATAATCGGAAACGACCAAAAGACAAGCTAGCTGCAAATCCCAATAAGAAGTCTCATTCGATTTTGTTTTCAATTGATAGCTGGTCGCTCTTTGTGTTTCGTGAATATTGTGCATTATCGTGAAAAATTCTTTTAATTTCTGCATTTCTAAGAATTACAGAAAAGATTAATTTAACGACAATTTAAAGTTTGAACACGACTAAATTTCTTAAAAATAAAAATAAAGTTGAGAAGGACCCGTCGCGGATGAGGGGTCTAAACAATTTACAATGCCTTTTATATATTATTATTAATTAAAATTACATGGACCTTGCCGGGATTCGAACTCAGAAAAAATAGGGCTGGACGTCCAACCACTCGACCGCCGCAGTATCCACAAGCTTTCTTAACGAAAAAAAATTGTTCCGATTAAAAACAAATATATATTACATCACCAGAAAGTTACATAAAATAAAATTGAAAATATATAAGTTATAATATGTAAGTGTTTGTATATCGTTCTTGATTTAATATGGTTATTTTAATCCTTGGTATTGCCAACACGGGCTATTTTTGGGTATGATGACCGAACCTGAAAGTCTGTTTGATTTTTTGGTCCATAAATCCCGAATTTCGGTTTGGTTCGAAAATTAAACTCTGCCTACTGAATAATTCAGCGATTAAGACTAATTGCTTAGTTGGGCAACCTATTCTACGTTGATTTGACCTTTTGAAACTTCTAAAATTATAAAAAAATAGTAAAAAATAAAAACTATTAGTGTTTGATATTTGTAAAAACGTAGGTCAATATTCGGAACGTCTACTGCTAGTGACTTGTTTGATATTCAAGTTGCGAACAAGAATGTTTTAGTTAAACAAAAATTTCGTAATGAGTTTTTCCGTTTCATTATAAGAATCAATTTTTTTGTTGTTGTAAAAAGCAGTTTTATTCAAGCAATGGATTAATAATTTTGATAATATCATCGGAGATAACAAAATCGGAAGAGGTACAGAGAAAGACTATATGGTGTAGAAAAAGGACGTGCTTTCTATTTCTTACATTGTAAATTTAACTATTTAACTTGTTTTTGGGTGCAATACGAAGTAAAATGTCATTGGTTTAATTTTTCGGTTTCTATACGACAGATGGCAGACAGCATGAACATGTGTTTGAAGCCATTGAACTACCACCGATCCTCTTGAATGGTCTGAAACCGCTAATATTCCTACTCCTGGCCACCAGGAGGAAATTGTGATTGACATTCTAAAAGCGGGATGTGTTCGCCGAATTGGCCTTATCACTATTCCGAGCCGCGCTCCTCCGTGAATCGCCGGATGTCTGGAATCAAGCAACGTCATTCGGGATCTGGAGAGCCCAGAAAGGACGGCTTTACCGCCTCCTGCAACGCGCTGGAACGACGACCGTTTCCGGTCAATTCTCCCAACCTCCGACTGGATCCGGGGTGGTACAATTGATTGTCGGCTTTTCCACTCGCGTCCAAAGCTATTTAGGCCAAAACGGTGGAGACACTTTCAAATTCGATTCGGCAAATGGCGTTTGAATGTGTTTGAAAATGCGTGCCCACCCAATCTTGGCGAGGTGGAGAACGCCCGCAACCGGCGACCGCAAATTGCTTCTGTTCGCAAATCGGCCTTGATTTAGTCGAAATACCTAATGGTATTGATTGGCGGCGAAATCCTACGCTTCCTTGGTTATTGCATAATCGAATTGAAAAACAGTTTTGTATCTAAAAATACTGATAGAAAGTTCACCTGCAAACAATATCGCGTAATTTGTAAATAATTAAATTATAAAGGACGATCCCAGGATCAAGTCGAAACAACCCGAAGTAATAAAAGTACACAAAGAACATAATAATATCTTGATAAAAGAATATAAAGCAATTTCTTATAGTAATAAAGTTTCAGATAATGCAGTTTGTACTACGGATGTCTACTCTTATCCAAAATTTTAAAATAAAGATAATTTAACTTTATCTAATAATTACACAGCCTAAAAATAAGCTAAAATATTAAAAAGAAACAAAAAACTATCAAACAATTATAATCAAAAAATTTATATGTTTATTTATTTTAAAGTGTATTCGTGAATACGTCGTACATATCGTATTTGATTTATTGAGCCTAAAGCTCAGCGGGTAATTAAGCAAAGACAAAAGTACCCGCAAAGAATATTTCATTATTGCCTAATAAAAAAATTAATTAAAAAATGAAACCTGCCTTGATAAATTTGTTTTTATTTGATTTGTTAAGCTGAAGTAAAAGAAACAATTGTTATAATTAGGCACAAAACTACTTATACAGTAACTTGAAAATGATTACATTCAGGGTACGTATGACATAAATCTGTAAAAAAGTCAAGAATGTTTGTTCTTTCCTTGTTGGTATGGCGTTGAGATAGTATATAGCCTAATAATAACACAAAAACAAGTTTACAATGGAGAGTTTTTGTTTATTCGGTCATTTATGGGAGAAATAGGATTGAAATATTTAATAGAAATAGTTGTGCTTTAATTGAATAGGTATGAAGAGTTAGGCATTTAAATATCTAAGAAAAAAATTAAAGAATATATCAAATCCGAAAAGATTTGTTCGATAAGACGCGGCGACTTCCAAAACTAATCTTAAGGAATGTAATCAATCAGTGATTAATCGTGTAGTATTTACATCTACAAAACAGTACAAAACTGACGATGTGTTTTCTTTTTTTTCTTTTTTTGAGGGGTCGGCAAGAAACAAATCCGGCCGGTTTTTTTGTCACCGTATTTTTTTAAATTACGGTTTAAACTTTGGAATTCCACATCAGTTTAGCAGAGAACAATTGCGCGAAACTAGGTCAGACTAGTGTTACTGTGTTAAATCGTTCCGAACCCTTGACCTTTTGTAAGATCCGCCCTTATTGGATTATTTATCCCTTCTGACGTGTATAAAACTCTGTTTGTAGTCTACCGGAGGATTGAAGGTCGTAAAGGTCATCAAGGGTGTGACTTTCTGGACAGACACAATTATATACACGTATATTTGAAAACGACATTCGCGGGAATGAAACAGTAATCAACCGCACATTTCGCCTTAGCATAGCCTGCACTATATTACAATAAGAGAAGCTTGTAATTTCAAAGTATCCGTAATTCCGATGAGTGGTGACAGTTGGGACAGGTGGTCGTAGTGTTTCTATTTAGAGTCGAGCCCCTGGGGTTTACTATCAATGCGTTTATATGCTGGACAAAGAGAGCAATTTAATTTACTGTAGTACGCCCAGGCCCTTCTGAAACGTTCATATTAAGAAATAATTGGATTTCCCGTTTTGAAATCGTTCACGGCCAGATACTTAATATTTTCAAACAACAAAGGCCAGTAGGGCCCACATGAGCTCTGTCATTTGGTCTAAAGTGCACACGGTTAAAAATCGTTTTGGCTCGCTTTTGCGGAACAGTATGTAAAATTAACTTTCCTATAATAAATCAAAGCTTAAAGAAAATGTTACGAAACAAATGTTATAGTGAACAATTTATTATTTTTATCAACAACATACATATTCAGATAATTATAATTGTAGCCGAAACAAAATAAAATTGTGATAAACTTTATCAAAAGAATAAAGGAAGAAAAAATAGAACATAGAAAATAAACGTAAAAATAAAATGAGCAATATAAGAACAGAAGAAAAAGAACAAATTACAAGTAAAGAACTCATCGTTAATATTATTTAAATATTCGATATAAAAAAAGGACGACAAATAGACAAATAGTTCTTTTTAATTAAAATAATTGGATAATATCAAAAATAACTTTTAAAATTAAATACATTAAAATGAAGATATTACAACCATGTCTGTAATCGTTTATGCTTAGGTGAGGGGACAATACAATTTGGGTGCGTGTTCATTATCAGATTCGTAAGTTTAAATTGTACATAATTACACAAAATATTATGAAAAATGAACAGGAAAAGGTTGATTTGTCCATAACAATATAAAGGCGATGTAGATACATTGACACGTTACAAGAAATGTTTATTTAAAATAGCTAAACAATTAAGAAATACAGAAAAGATTAATTTAACAACAATTTCGATTGACGTTTGAATAAGACTAGATTTCTTAAAAATAAAAATAAAATTGAGAAGTAACCGTCGCGGACGAAGGGCCTGAACAATTTGCAATACTTTTTACATATTATTATTAATTAAAACACAAGGTGCCTTGCCGGGTTCTAAATCAGAAGCCATCAGACCACCGCGGTACCCACAAGCCTTCTTAAATGAGAAAAAAATTGTTCTGATTAAAAATAAATATATATTACATCATCAGAAAGTTACATAAAATAAAATATATAAGTTATAATATGTAAGTTTTTGCATATCGTTCTTGATTCAATATGGTTATTTTAGTCCTTGGTATTGCCAACTCGGGCCATTTTTGGGTATGATGTCCGAACCCGAACGTCTGTTTGATTTTTTGGTCCATAAATCCCGAAATTCGGTTTGGTTCGAAAATTAAACGCTGCCTACTGAATAATGCAGCGATTAAGACTAATTGCTTAGTTGGGCAACCTATTCTACGTTGATTCGACCTTTTCTTCTACTTTGACTTCTAAAATTAGAAAAAAAAGTAGTACAAAAAAAAGCTATTAGTGTTTGACATTTATTAAAAACGTAGTTTAATATTTGGAACGGCTACTGCTAGTGATTTGTTTACTATTCAAGTTGCGATCAAGATGTTTTCGTTTCGTTATACAATAGTTTCGTAAAGAGTTTTACCGTTTCATTATATGATTTTATTTTTAAAATAAAATACAGGATTTTATTCCAAGCAATAGATTAATAATTTTGATAATTTCATCAGGGATAACAAAATCGGAAGTGTGTGAACAGAGAAAGACCATTTAGTGTAGATGTGTTCTCCGTTATTATTATAAAGTTTTTTGTCTGATAAACAGCGAAATCGCTATCAATTGTGCAGCCGTGATCGCATTTCCAACAGTCGCCCATAAATTACCCCGTGCCCGTTTCAGTAGGCCCGATATGAGGAAGTCCTAGCGTTCTCTGTGATTATTTTTACCAGGATTGGCACAGGCGCAAGAAGCATCTTTCTGTGTGCTTTATGCCCCTGGGTCGTCGTTCCCGTCACCCGATCGGTGTAAATATCCCCCGTCCGGTCTTCGTACGATTGTTCTTCTACACCGGGAACCGGGTCAAACCCCCAAATATAAATCCTATAAAAAGAACGTAAGAGCGTGGGTGTTAATGTAGATCGCATTAACAGAGGCTAATTTGTGGAACAGATGTGAAACTCCATTGATTATCGCTTGAAGTTCGTGTTTTAAGATAGATTTAAGAAAAATATTATTCTTCTCTCTTGATAATGATATTATTTTTAAACTGATTATGTTTCTTTTATAAATAGGAAACGTTTGACAAACTGATGAATACATAGTCAATAATCAAAACACCAGAGCGATGATACACATCTTTAGGTCGTAAGCGATATACGATAATTGTCTTGTACGATATGCAACCCTCAGATCTATAAAAAATTGAAGGAACGACACAATTAGTTCACACCTGTACGATTGCAATATCAAGTGATATGGCCTGCTTGTCTCTTCCTTCAGTGTCCTACGATATTGCGAAGGGTGAAGATAAAGAGAGGACATTGGCGACAGATGCATAAAAATAGTGTATCTAATGCTTCTGCGATAAATATCTTATCGCTCAGGTGAGAACCTGGCCAAAGCGGATTCAATACTGTCATAATTTCACCAACCACATTATTATAGTCGCCTATAATCAGAATCAGCCAATAAATGTAGGACATCCATTCACCAAACGAGGGAAATTTGATTGGACATTAACTGTCTATTAGTGAGCCGAAAAAATAGCCCATTTTGTTGGAATTATAAATAGATCCTGTTTAACCATACCTGAACATTAACCGGATCCTTCGGGTTAACCGCGTAAACACAACAAAAATCATTCATGTTTAACAAAGAGAATTGGAAAAAAAAGCGAGAACAAGCTGACCATAGATCCTACTAAAGACCAAACTGCTTACCGACAGAAATGTAAAAAGTTATAAATGAATTGATCATGTTGATTGCCTTAAATAGTGAAATTCCAGTTCCATTAATTAATGATCGTTTTCAAGAATGATTTACGTCTTTTAACCAACCATCATCGTTTGTTTGACGTGATAAATAGAACTGCCTAAACAAACACATCCAATGTAATCGTTCATCCGCTTAAACAAAACAAAAAATGTAAAAATAAATTTTACTTTGGGTTATACACAAAAAACGTTTTATCGGTTGTTGTATGATTTACTCCATAGTAACAGAAATGTATTTAAAACTTCATTGGAAAATTTGCAAAATAGGCTCCTGAAACCATTAGTCTTCAAAACCAGAGCAACAGTCCATTCAGAATCTCATTGTGATTTTTCTCCAAAAGAAGATAATTTGCCAGCCTGATGTAGTAATGTAAAGAGTTTGGCGAAACGGTGGATGTTTAAGGGCGTTTGAATCTTTGTCTTATTCTATACTTTCCTAGTTATCAGTTTACGACTCTGCGAAATGTTCGATTTTATTTTATCAGTAAACTCAAAACCGGTCGGTTTCAATAGAAACAAGACTTTGTGGATTATATTATGCATCAAAATCCGGAATCCTACGAATGGGTATAATACATGCCTTGGGGACATTTAATTTCCAGGCACGTATTGCAAGACGAGGCGTACTATTTGGTAGATAACTGCTTTTACCACATAACACGGGAATGTGGCGGCATTGCGGCTGCTTGTATTGACGCGACGGTTGCAAAATGTTCACTCACCAAAAAATAAGCACGTGGGATAAGGACGCGACGTAGGACGGATTTTATGAAACGGGCGAGTCAAATTTGGAGGAGCGGCCCCTTCTTTCTAGAACAAATTGGTTTTTTTCCCTCTACCTTCTGTTATTTATTGCGGCTGGGAAAACCTTTTAATGTTGTTATAACAGTGGGATACAACCCAACTAAGGCTTCAAGCGTTTTTCTCCCCTCAGTCACGCTTGGCCCATATCTAAACTGAGGGGGGTGATTAAGTTTATTTCGGTAGCAGTGCCACGACCCGTTTGGAGTCGGGACTGTATAATTTCTAATAAGCAATTTTTTACACAGGTGTCCGTTCAAATTAATTGACCATACCTGCAGGATCTTTAGAGTTTAAGTGAGGAAGTAAAGCCATGTGAAATTACCTGAAACAAAAAAAGAGCCTTTGAGACAAAAATCGGACAAAATTAATATTATGTATTGCTACCATTAATAAACATCATTGTTTAATAAATGAGAAGAATAATAAGATTGAGAATCGCGCGAATATTTGAGTCCCATTTTCCGATTTTTGGAGGAAGCAGGCTTGGTTTTATTATTTATAGTATGATAGTTTAGCGTACCCAGCGTGTGTTGAAAGTGAATGTATTTACAAGCGTGAATGTGAATTGGAAGACGGCTGATGGCGGAATACTCAGTACTTCACCACCGTAATAGAGTCAATGGTATGTTAACAGGTGTGAGTGAGAGTGTGAAATCTAGAAACTGCATGCGTTGGATGCTGAACTGAACCTAGCTGTTGACAGCATCCGGAGCCCAACCCCGCTTGGCTGGACGGATCAGACCGAGGTCTGGCCCCGGACTGCCAACAAAGAGGTGGTGATTCTCGAGGCCCAACGGTAGTTTATTGAAAACTACCACCGGTGGATTAACTGCGAGAAATGATAGGCTCAATCCTTTACATGTCCAAATACGAAAGAAGATTAAGCCAAAAATAAAATATTCAGAATAAATATATTAATAAACAGTTATTTTTAAAGAGTTTAAATTCTGTATGTAACTTTATCTGAAATGTTTTCAAACTTAATGGAAAATTTTGTGCTTATCAATAGTCCAAATTTCAAATGGACTTCAAACGGAAGTTTCCATGTCTGAACAATAACAATGTGAAAGGACCATCTATTATGAATTATTCTAACTAAAACTCATAAAAGAAATCTAATCTGAAAAGAAACAAAGAGCTTAAATAAATAGATTTCGTGTTAAAACAGAAGTACGCAGTGTAATAGGAGAAAGAACATGTTATTATCTGATAGGCCAAAATAAGAGACTAGAAATTTATTGGAACAGAATAACGGATTATCGAAAACGTCCGTCGAAACTGAGTTATTTATGGAATTTACACTTTCGTTATTTTATGTGTGATCGAAATCATCTTGCATTTTCCGAATACAAATTCTATTTCAAAGTGAGAAATATCGACAAAACGTAAATAATGTCACACCCTAGATATTAAACGCTTTGTACTTCATGTTTTATAAAACAACAAATCGGCATCGAAAAATAATAAATGTAATAAATAGTCAATTATATAGTATAATTATACATCATTTATCATAAGAAAACAAATTTACCCTTTAAATATTTTATTTATAATTTGTACTGTGATTTAATTTTTTTGTAAAGTCAATTCTGAGATTTTTCAAATTTTTAGATTACTTGTGGTATTTAGTGTCTGTTAGCGAATCGTGAGGTGCGATCTGGTGTGACGTTGGTTTTATGAAAACATTTTCTTTATAATGCCAACGTTTCTATCTTTATTGAGATGATCTTCAGGGTCAAAGTGTTTGTTTTCGGTTTTTCATCTACAATATCGCCAACGTTTCTATCTTTATTGAGATGATCTTCAGGGTCAAAGTGTTTGTTTTCGGTTTTTCATCTACAATATCCAAATAATCATTTTTAGATTACATTTTTTAAAATTAAAAGTGAATTATTATTTTTAAAAACTATCCTTCTTAGTTTATAATTCATGTGAATTATGAACGTAATTTTGAATTTAAGTTTCTACATTGTCAGAAATGTTTTCCAATTTTATTTGGCAATATTTTGCCTTATGAACTATTCGAGTAGTTAACTCAGCTCGTATTGTAATTAATAGTTTTATTTGTGCATGAAGAACTAATTTTATTTTGTGGTTATGAGATAGTTACTTAGGTATGTACTTATTGTTAGAATATAAATTAGATGGCTTGATAGATCCATAGATGTAATGTACGCAGGCAAAACTATAAAATTTATATTTAGCTATAGCTTTTATAGCATAAATAGCTTTTATCTACTAATTTCAATCTGTTAATCTTTCTAACTGTTGTACAAATCTTATTTGAACCGTGGGCGAAAAGTCCAACAAATCTTCTGCTTCAAAAAAAGTTTTAAAAAAAATACAGTACAAGCTGCATACCATCCTTTTTAGAATGCAGGATCGTTTGTGGACGTCTGTAATTACACGATGGCTTTTAAAGGGTCGGAATCGATTTTGCACATAGTTTCAAACGGGAAAAGCTGTTTTATCGCATTCCCTGGGATTTAAAGCTTACCCGATCCTTGAGCTGTTAGCGGCAGGAAAGTAGAGTTAATATGTTAATTTGCGTTGAACGTTTTTGTTTGTCCTAGGTCGTTTTGCGTTTTACAATTTGTCAAATATTATTTTAAACAAATTTTAACACACGGTCAATGCACGTAAGTTGGCGCACGCTAAACTATCCTCTGTCCATTTTTAAAATTTAGAAGTAAGTAATTGAGGAAAAAAGCAGCAATAAACAAGAATGGATACATTACTCATCGACATTCAATGAGTATACAATGGGTGGTGTTTAGTGATCGTTAGTTAATGACTATTTGGAGATCGTGAGATGCGGTCTGGTGTGACGTAGGTTTTAGAAAAACATTTCCTTAATCGTGTCAACGTTTCGATCTTTATTGAGATCATCTTCAGGGCTCAAACTGTTTAAGTGTTTGTTTTCAGTTTAGATGTGTCATTCTTCTGTGTCGCTTTCAGAGTGCTCAAGTGTGAGTCTACAATGTTGTCTATTTAATTAAGAGTAGTGTCAATATCATTGTCACTGTCACTTGATAGGAAATCCTGCGGCCTTTGCATCTTCAGTCAGCGAGGAGGATTTTAGATTAGTTTTTGTATGGGGTTCCAAGTAGATGTACAGTCTGCACCTTGTCCGTAATTGGGAGGTCATTAATAAGGTCAGAGTGTTGGCTTGATATATATATATATATATATATATATATATATATATTATGGGATGTCATCTATGTAAACCTGATAAGAAGAAGTAAAAGTAAATGCATTTAACTTTATACATTTTCGTTTTTAGAATTAAATTTACAAAAGACAATGGACAATCGTCCGTCTGCCAGGTTGGTGGTTTTTCATCAAATAATTGTACACATCGTAAATACAGTAGAAAATTGTATACCTGATAAGGTATGGGGGCCAGAATGCCACCCCTAGGAATACCAATAGGATTAAGCTAGTTGGAGAAGACACTGACCCATCAATGACTCGTCGTTAGTTTATGCCAGTGAGGAAGCTGCAGCTGTGGATACTATGATCGAAAATTGGAATAAGATTTAGAGATTTTTTAATTAGAGTTTGGGATATTAATATTTTCTCGTTTTAGAAATTTTTAAAAAGAAAAGACATCGTTGCCTTGGCTTTTTTAAAATCGGACCACCTATCGTTCCTTTGATCTGATAACCTTGGGTAGTTGGATAACCTGACCTTGGGTAGTGCTCACAGTTGACCTCTATGAACATTTTCAATTAATTATGGTTTTGGTTGAGATAAAAAAGGCATTGTCACAAGCGGGATTCGAACCTACAACCTTCGGCTAGAGGCCGCTGCTCTACTACTTGAGCTATCGTGACTTTGATCTACTCGGACACTAACGACCCATTTCTACCCCGCCTTTTGAATTTTCCCTCCTTTTTGCCATTTTTCAAATGTCCTGTAATTTGAAATTTGATTCGTGGTCGGGTTGAGATGGGAAGTTAGTATCCGAGTGGATCGAAGTCACCATAGCTCAAGTGCCAAGTGGTAGAGCAGCGGCGTATTTAGCCGAAGATCATGGGTTCGAATCCCGCTCGTGACGCTGACTTTTTTATCTCATCTAAAAATCTTAATTAATTGAAAATAATTTATTTGGTCAAGCGACGACGAAACCTAATAAAATGTAAAAACTGGACATGTTAACGTCTTTTTTCATCAGTCGCTACGTTGGTAAAGTTCCAGAAGTCATGGCAAGTCGTCTATCGCAATTTTTTGATATACAAGAATGACATCTGTTTTTCTCTCAAATTGGTGAACGGCTTTCCCGGTGTTCTTGAAACGAACCTGGTGGACTCGACTTACTGTAATTGACCAGGACTAGGAAATATTTTAAATATTTGTTATTAGAAAATGTAACTGTAGGAATGGATTTTCTCCCTTTAAATTCGCCGGCGTTGTTATTAGGGGCTAATCTATAGGTTATCAGTGTGTTTAATCCCTATCATTAGAAAAGGCGGAAGTGTCAGGTGAACATTTGGTTTTATTTCATAACGGCTATTATATCTGGCTTTTTCTTTTAAAGGTGTACCAAGGTTCTATGAAAAGTTAACGATCCACCAAATATGCATCCTTTTCTCGGCCTCGGGGAGAAAACGAGGAAACGGTAATGAAATAGAAGTTAGATTTTTTTTCTCTTTAAACTTAACTTGCACGGATAAACATAGGGAATTCGTACAAAAACGGACACTTTCAGGTTTCGCCGATCAATCCGAGAGCACAAAAGGTTTTAAGAGCAGCCTAACAAGTCCCAACTAGTAATTGCATTTTCTTCTATTTTTTCAACTTTTCATTCGGTGTATAAATGGACAAAATTACAACAAAAATAACACCTGCCAATATTTGAAGAAAGTAATTTTTCATAATGCTTGAAAATAAATTTATAATAATAAGAAAATATTTGATAAAAAATCTAATAATCTCACTTTGTAGAAACTTCAAAATATTAATAACTTGCCGTTTCAAGTATCTTAAGTTTCATTCGGACAAAAAATGCTTTTAAATGTATTTCTCAATTTTATGTAATGAACAAATTTACATTTGCATTTAAAAAAATTCGAAAAAGAAGCTGTATAACCGTGATGTCATAGTTACTGGAACAAATGGAAAAAATTTTCAGGGACGACAAAATTTTTCCATGATGGTACGAAATGATCATGCTATTAAAAATAACTTTAGTAGTACCGATAGTGTTAATTTAGTTGTCGACAAGTCATCGGTAAGGCTTATTGTTCCGGTTAACTTGTTAAAATTTACTTATCTTCATAATTATCTTTTCTTCAAAACTTGAACTGAATCATTATGTACGTCCATTACGTTGAGCGTTTTTATGTACTTTGACGTCTTAGCCAATTGAAGTAGTTATTTTCGTCTACCTTGAGATAAACTATTTGGTAAGACAAGTAAATGACAATATCATAAAATAAAACCATTCAAAGATAATTCTTTAATAGACCGATAGTGCGTTTTTCTTTCAGCAAAGGCTTTTCACAGTGCGATTGTAGAAAAACCTGTAGTAATGTGTTATGGACACAATAGATAAGTCATATGTGCATAAATCACTTTCGTCTATAAACCAACAGCAAATAAAAATTTAGAAATGTTTCTAACAAAAGCAGAACAACTGAATCAATTTTCGCCACGTTTGGAAATTTTTGACTTTACAAGCTAAAAATTGACAATATTCATTTCAATCATAACGCATAATTTTGAACACTGACGAATTTTCAAGTTTCAAAAGTGAGTATGTGGTGATTAGTGACCGTTAGTCTATGATTATTCGGAAATAGTGAGATGCGGTCTGGTGTGACATGTTTCAGAAAAACATTTTCCTTATCGTGCCAACGTTTCGATCTTTATTGAGATCATCTTCAGGGCCTGGGATTTACAAACATTGTTTAAATATAACAAATACATATTGGATGTGGAAAAAAAGTGAATTTATACAATGCAAAAAAAAATATTTTTTTATATTCAATCAAAGTATTTCTACTCACAATTACGCAGAAAACAAACACTATGAGTGAGTAGAAATACTTTGATTGAATATAAAAAATAATATATATATTTTTTTTGCATTGTATAAATTCAGTCTTTTCTACATCCTATTTGTTTGTTAAATTTGTTAAATTTAAACAATGTTTGTAAACCCCAGGCCCTGAAGATGATCTCAATAAAGATCGAAACGTTGGCACGATAAAGAAAATGTTTTTCTGAAACATACGTCACACCAGACCGCATCTCACTATTTCCGAATAATCATTTAAAAGTGATTTTAGAAATGTTACCATGTTTTACTCAAATTCGCTGTTATAATTCTTACTTAATATGAAAGTTGCATGTTTTATTGTACTTTCAGATCAAAACACCGGGAAATTAATTCACATATGTAAACTATTAAAATTTTGTATTTTTTATGGTAATTTGTTTAAAAAATTACTAAATAAAAAAGGAGATGAGACAGCATAAGAGAGCATTAATTATTATTTTATATGATGTGTCCTGATATCACTTTTCATTTGATTATTTTTTAAACAAAATTACTAGAAAAAATATAATTTTGAATAATAGGAAGTCGTAATGTGAATTAATCACGCTTTTTAAAAAATAGTAGTGATCATTGTGACTATTGTGAGTTTTCCGGTTGACTGTCATGGAAGGTTGAGTTGCGTCAGGCCGTGACTCCGTGAGAATCGTCCGAGACCCGAAGATATATACCCATTTATTTTTTTTTCCGCCGATCGGGTTTTATCAACCACTCATCTAAATTTTTAAACGATAAGATTAAATTGCATTATTCGTTAATGCTTTTGGAAAATGTGGGCAGGCCGATTTAAAAACGAACAGTTAATCGCCGAACAATGCTTCACCGTTTGCAGACTTCCTCAAACGTCCTACGTTCCGTCAAAAAAGACGAAAATATAGATAACATCAGAATAAATGCTCTACGAACGGAACCGGTGAAGGTTTCACATTAGATCTTTTACCTTGAGATGGGAAAAATTTGTTTTTCTTTTCTTCCCTTCAAGTGGGCTGGCTCATGGGCACAATGCCAAACAGCGATGTCATTACACCCGAGAAAAGCGAATATTGTCATTCAGGCAAGGACAGGATTTCAAAACGACAATCTGCACCTATGCCATTTACACAAAGATATGAGAAACAAAATGCGGATATTATTAATTTGGGAAACAAAGTGAAGAAATCATAGTATTAAAGGCCCAAAGGTTTCCTTATCTAACCGTTACGTTATAATCGCAGATTGAGCATTAACGAAACAAAGAAATGATTTGTAACTATAGGTAAACAACATTTTCAAAAAAAAAAAAAAAAAACCGACAACCGTTTACAAAGTGAGCGGAAGATTATTAAATTTTTTTCAAATATAAACAAATATAACAAAAATACTACGTCGACGGCATATTGATGAAATAGCACAAAACATCTGGCAGTGCAGCCTCGTTTCTCATCCATCAAATTCACTTTAGAAGACGTGCTTCATGCTAGTACTAGAGCAAAGTATGTTAGATAATATTTTTAAATATTTATGCGAAGGTCGCGAATTCATTATACTGTCCAAATAAAAGTTAAAAAGGTTAGTTTTCTATTGGAGATTGTTTTTTATTAGCAGTAAATCAAAACATATAAATATATACATATGTTTCAATTAATTAATCTGTATTTAAGGTATTGACTGAGATAAAAAAAAGTCAGAAAGGGTCGACTCGATGATAGAGATAAAATTGATAACAAGGTAAATACCGTTAAAATAAGTGTTCAGAAAATGAATGTACATGATTTTGTATGAGGTTCTGTTAGTACGTGTTATTACCTACGAGCGACACGGTTTGTTTTTATCAAAGATAACGTTGACATTTTTTATTTAAAACTATACTTTAATCGTAATTTAGCTATCAGAAATGAACGGTTTTGTTATTTCAACCTGTTTGTTTTGTTGGTTCAAGCGATGTCAAAGTTGCTTTCGTCCTTTTTTTAATAAAGCAAACAGTTGTGTTTTGTTTGTAATATACGCCCTCTTGTTTATTCTACTCAGGAAGTACAATAACGTTGGAAACATCCTGTTAGATTATGGTTTAGATAAAGCGTAAACACATTCTTTCGGGGGAGAATCGTCTATTCTGATAGTCTGAACCCCAGGACCGAACCCTGACCCAGTGGTGAAAGGGGTCGGGACTGTGAAGGAGGGTTGGACCTGTCATTGACATCTAGAATGGAATGGCTCTTAGCCTAGATTATGCTAAAAAGCTTCCACAATTACGCCTCGCCCAGTCGCTTGTTTACAGTTAGATATTGTTATGAGAAACGGATTGCAGAACAATCTCCTCTCAAATGGGCCGAAGGCGCGATCCTAAGGAGCGTTCGTGACTAATCTAATTGGACATGTTAACCCCTATGTTATTATGTCAGATGATGAGGTGTTTTTCACCAGATTGTTTAATAATGATATAATATATGTAATAAGTCTTGAAAAAGATCTGTTGAAACTGTTTAATCGGAAAAGTAATATAGAAATTTTTCGATGAGATCATCCCCAAGTCTTCCCTTATACTAGGTAAATTTAAAGGCGCCAGCATTATGTACAAAGTCATAAATTTATCAATAATCGACTAAATGAAGAAATCTCCTTTTTTTTTTGCAAATAGTATAAAAACATTTTTCAAATTATCCGTGGTTTATCGAAGAAGAACATAATGACATTTCTTGTTTGTCTATTGTCACATTTCTTATTTGCTACTAAACTCATTGCATAAACATCATTGTTTCAATTCAAATTTTGGTCAAAATTGATTTTTTATTATCTAATTGACTAAATTGACTATGTGACTTTAAAATGTATACTTGCAAGCACAAACCCAAGGATTTACTATAGAAGCTTAAACACAAAATTTAAAGATTTGTTAAGTAGTTAAAATTACCATTTTGAACATAACTGATTTTCCGTGATTATTCTGGTCCGCTTGTTCTCGCTTTATTTTCAGATCCAGATGGCTATATTTTACAAGACCCCCACTGAAGATGGCGAGAAGCCAAAACGCGTCTGATAGACCGCAATGATCGAAGATGACCAAGCTACTTAACTGATTTTTCCTGGTTTTCCATGTCCGCTTTTTCTGACTTTGTATTCAGATCGATATGACAGTTTTTAAATGACACATCACAGAAGGTGGCGAGAAGCCGAAACGCGTCTGGTAGGAAATAAGAGCTAGGAAAGAAAGACCAAAATTATCAGAAACAAAACTACATAAATGATCTATTCCTGATTATCCTGGCCCGCTTGTTCTCGCATTATAATCAGATACAGTTGAATGTATTTTTATGGCCCACCATTGAAGGTGGCGAGTAGCAGAAACACGTGCGACAGAACAAAGCGACGAGGATAGATTATCCTGGTCCGCTTGTTCTCGCTGTACATTTAGAGGCAATATATTACATTTTTCATTATTGGAAAGTATTCACTAGTTTTCGTGGTCCGCTTGACCAATTAATATTGTTCAATTAATTAAGGTTTTTAGTTGAAATAAAAAATTCAGTGTTAAGATCGGGATTCGAACCCACGAGGTTCGGTCAGATACGTCGCTACTTACCACTTGAGCTATCGTGACTTCGATCCACTCGGACACCAACTTCCCACCTCAATCCCACCTTTAGAATTTTCCCTCCTTTTTGCCATTTTTCGGCAATTCAAATAGATTTCACGACATTTGAAGTATCTAGCCGAAGGTCGTGGGTTCGAATCCCGTTCGTGGCTTTTTTATTTCAACTAAAAACCTTAATTAATTGGAAAGTATGTTTTCACATTCTTGTTATATGTATTTTATAAATAATATTAGCCTATTCCATAAAAAGTTTTTTAGTACGTTTTTAAACTGTCGGTTTTTTGGAATATTTGTTTTTTGGCCCTAACAACTTATCTCGAAATGGCATTATTAATGAATAATTGTTTTTGTGGCCCTAACAACTTAACTCGAATATGGCACATAAGTTATATATAAGTAACTGGTGTGTAAGGACGTAACGTTAAATATCTACGAAGTGAATCATAAAAGTGAGACAGAAAGCTCGGGTGAAGAAATTTCTGACCTTTAACTAGAAAGCCTTTTAGATTATCGCAGGTGGGTTCACTTAGCTCACCACTTCCGCAACGAGGTATATACGTATCTATGGAAACGTATCAATAGTTATAAATATATAAAACACTTCCTTGTTTTGTACCGTGCGGTGTTTTATTAGGAAAACTCAAGGGGAGAGAATCCGGATGTCCCGAGGGAGGTTATTGGCTCTAAATGTCACAATATATACTTGGACCAGGATTTAAACGGACGACTTGCCAAATCTCAGGCTTTTTGTTTACATCCTTATATCATTCTTTGAAGAAGCAACTGTTCGCTGTATATTTTCTCGTTGTGTTGACTACAATTTTGTAGATTTATCGCGAAGGACGGATTGAGCTAATTGTCCAAGAGCAACGCACTTCGAAACAAACTCGCAGCCGGTATATAGGACGAGGGATTTATTTTGAAATAAATATTAAATCTGACCATGACTAATGTGCGGTTAAAACTCACCAGTGACTTATTTTTAGAGTTAAAGAGCTAATTCTTGTTCCCCAAGTATTTATTATTTTAATCTCTCTGACGTTCAAAACCTTTAGGATCAACAAAAATAGGCGAAACATGTGAAGAAAAAGATATAATGCAGGGTTCAATTTAATCTTCGATAGTAAGTTTCTGGTGATTTTTTTACATCATTATTAATAAATGGTAAATATACATTTTTTATTTTAAGATATTAAATATTAAGAACATCCAAAAAAATCCGCATGAGATTATTCGGAGATCGTGAGATGCGGTCTGGTGTGACGTAGGTTTTAGAAAAACATTTTCTTTATCGTGCCAACGTTTCGATCTTTATTGAGATGTATTTATGATACAAATATGATACGTATTTACGATGAACAAACATTTCTGTAGGTTTTTGGAATAACAATTATTTTTTGTTCGTTTTGTTCAAAGCTACGGTCGCTTATTCTCGCTGTTAGCCCTCAGTCAAATACGTGATGCTAACGAAGCCGCCCTACGAAGAGACTTTAACAATTTTCTTTCAATCAAGAAAACAAGGAAAAACACATTATTATAAATCAAGGAAACATTCAAGGGTTTCTAAACACTCTTCGCGGAGAAAACAACGATGAAAATTTGCCCACTTAATCTGTTACGTGTTTATTGTAAATTTACAAAGATCAAGCTGCTCTGTTTCTTAAAGCGTTCTTTTTCATTCTGCAACTTATTAAGTTAGGACGAAAAACGGATGGAGGTGAGAATAAATAGGAGGTGAGGAGTTAAACAATTTGAAGAGGGGAGATGAGACTCGAACCTAGGGCCACTACGTGGCAAAATCTCGAAACTGCCGAATCGCCGAGGATCTAGGTTTGTGATTCTAAGAATTTTAAATAAAAATTTTGGTTAATTAGAAATCTTTATCGCAGTTGAATAACTGTTTTTTATAAAAGCACTTCACATATTCTCGCTGTTAGCCTTCATCAACACGCATTACATCTTGATGCCATTTCTTCATCCATTTTCCATTCTATCACCGACTCGCTGGGTATTTTGGCCCAAAGCTAAGAGCGAAGATAGGCGGACCAGAGTATATCTCGAAATGGTAACCCGTCCGTTTTCCACAACCTTTAAAAACCCCATAGATACAGATCACGATTTTCAGACGTGCGAGTGATTTATTATCAATAATGGACGAAGGGGGCGAGTGGTTCCCATTTGAATAAAATGTATTCCGTGCGGCTGTCAACCATCATTCAGAAAGGCAACAACATGCCGTTATTTTTCTTCGTGATTAGGTCTAAAACATTAAGAACGCGTTTTAACAGCTAATGACAACCGGTGGGCGAAGTGGCATACATGCCCTTTTAGTCACAACTCCAAATCTATTGATCTTGCCACGATAATGAATCAAATATTAATTCACTTCCCTCGCAGTGTCATCAGGCCGTAATTATTTACAAGTTGTGTTAAACATCGAGGAACGACTACAATGGGAGGCGGCCAGGTGCACGACGGGACTGGTTCCCCCTACTCGAAAAAATGAACTTGCACCTGATACGTCGGATCAGCTGGTGGGGCCTCTCGATACCTGAAATGAACTCTGTCAAACTGGTTTTTCCAATAAGGGAAAAATAACGCTGAAGCTGTCGTCGACAGGAACATAAAGATCGGAATCTATTTATATTCCCGTTTCAATACGACAGGAATGAAAATTCTTGGTGCTAATTCCTCTTGAGGACAACGTCGCAATTGGAAGTTCTCTTTTCTATAAAAATAAAGCTGTATTAATGTACTAAAATTCTTCTGAAATATTATATTAACATAAATTCTCGAATATCGGTTGATAAACTAAATATACTTCCAATTACTAATATTGGATTCAAAAGTGGCTATTTTCCCTTTTCGGGTTGATTCTAAAGGAATTTTTATTTCAAAACAAATTGCGATATTCGGGGGATTTTCCGAGATATCCATCCACTCATGAATAGTCATCATGGTGAAAGTCGACCGTTGGCAGCTTTTCAAAGTGTTTAGGTAATTTGGCGAGTCCATTCTCTCATTGTCCTCTCAAGTAGAAAGACGATAATTAGGATGAGTTTAAGTAAAAACAACAGTACAATTGTCAATGGGGCCAGTGAAGAATATACATAGTAGCAAAGGTCCTTATCACAGGATATTCGTGAAATATCAAACGAACTGGTGGCGAGAGAGAAGTGAAGAGGGAGTCAAATGTGAATGCAGACCTTCATAATTTACTGAATTTACCAGATCATTTACTATCTCGGTATCGTTCCAATTTTTAGTATGTCCACTAAAGCGAGTACAAATAGTTTACCATATTTCAGCTAAAAGGTTTTTTTTATAAATGAGAATGTTCTCTCTCAAGACTCAAGACTACATACTAAATGTTTTTGCCTACCCTCGCTATTTGTAAGAAAGGTCGTTTGACATTTTTGAAATAAAATTTTCACTCTCACACACTCTCTCTCTCTCCCTTTTTCTCCCTTGCTTTCCCTCTATCTCCCTACCTTCCGGTTCCCCCCTCACTCACACTCTCTCTCATTCTCTCTCGCTTCCACTCTTCTTCTCCCTTGCTTTCCCTCTATCACCCTAACTTCCGCTCCCTCTTTCTCTCTCTCGCTTCCTTTCTTCTTTTCCCTTGCTTTCCCTCTATCACCCTAACTTCCGCTTCCTCCCTCTCTCTCTTGCCTCTCTTTCGCTTCTTCTCTTCCTCTCCCTTGCTTTCCCTCTATCTCCCTAGCATCCGCTTCCTCCCCCTCCCTCCCACTCTCTCTCTCTCTCTCTCTGCGTTTTCCTCTTTATCTCTCTTACTCTCGTTTGTTCGCTCATTTTCTCTTATTATCACACCCGTTTTCATTTATTTGATATAATCGTAATAACATATTCCATAAATTATCAAAATAGCATATCGTGCCTAAAATCAATACTATAGCAATTGCTTTCGCCACGATTGTGCGTACAGTATGTAAATTGTATCCACATTTAAAAATGACAGGTAGTAAGAAGATAAATTATTTTAAATTGCTTATGTTTTACACAGAGTATAGGACTGGTGACAGTTGAAAGGCAAGTTGGCAGGCTCGCGGTTTGTAAATTACAGATCGACCTTGCTACATTTGCGGTGATGATGATAGGTCAATTATTAACCGTGTCGTGTCAACGCGGAAAGCCTTATTCGTTGACACTTTTTGATTAATGCGTTTCCTTCGATCTCGGTCTTTTCCCCGCAAGAAAAATACAACTTCCTGTAAAAGGACGACGGACATCACGCGAGTTACTAAAAAAGACTTCCTTGAGAATGAATTTGTTTTGTTCATATTAAAATTCTGGCTGTGTAAAGCTAAATGCTACGCTATATCATGCCAATCGTTCGGTTCGAAACGCAATTTCGAAACTGTTTCATTGCCCAAGTGCGGAAAAAGAGTGACTACAGTTTTATTTCACAATCGCTTTGTGATAAACTGCGAATAAAAGGCTTTGAAGGAAAAATAGATTATTTTACCTTCTTGTAAGGATAACGGAGATGAATAACGTTGAAAATCTGACGGTGTTAGGATATCAAAAAGTATAAAATAACACTGTCATCTATGAGTAGTTTTGACGAAAATTACATCTGAACGGAAAGTGATAATAAACAGACCCAGATAGCTTTGATTTTTTTTATTCCTTCCTAAGAGTTCCTACTATTTTTAAGCTCCTAATGATACATGGATTGCGAAAAAAGCAAAAGTGGCTTATTTTAGCACCAGGGATATAACTCGTTAAGTTGACTGACTTCACCTGGTCGAAATGTGGTTGGGCAACAAGACCTTGCCCTTCGATAATCGAATTAATAGCAAACTATTTCCAATAGAATGTGTATGATTCAGCTTTGATATATATATATAAACCCTGTCCGTAAAACGACGTAATATTATTTTCTGCGTTCGGAAGTAGCGAAGATAGGCCATTAACTATTTCCGGTCATCTTCAACATCCATCAACCGACACAGTCAACGTCCTCACCGCTTTTCTGAATTATTACCAAAAATAAATCGAAATACCGACAACTGGCCGTGGTCACGACCGGTGGAAATGTCCGGAACGTTATCGTTCAAATCCCGATGTTATTTTCTTTGCCAAACGGTCGTTCTCGTACAAATTGGTCCAGACAGTTTCCACGGACATGAATGATCAGATTTTTTGCCTTTATTGCCGGCCAACCTCTTGAACATGGGTTAAATCGTTTTATCGCTTTTAGCGTTTCTTCCAATTGTTCCCCTCCTGAAGGGAAGTTTCCCCGATTAATAATTTATTGCAAACTAAGGAAATTCAACGCCCTTGAACCCTGGATTTAAGACCGAATTCTCGTTCTTAAGACATTCTGACAGTTATTAATTAATGGCTTTCTGACAGGGAGTTGAAAGTTTTGATTGGAATTTTGATCATTAACCTCCATTTCTTATAAGCTTTTTTTCCACGAAATCAATCGTCAAAATAAAGTAATATTGGGGTTTTCTTAATGAAAACTTGGAGAAGTTATTAATATATATTCATTTTCTTTAAAACGACAAAATTGTCAGTTTTTATTCATAACCCTTTTAATTGAAGATTAGCTTTTTAAAAAAAAGATAAGTATGCAAACAAAAAGTTAAATATTTATACGAAAAAAAAACCTACCGTTTTGTAATGAATAAGGCTTTCCCATATTAGTTAGTTATTTGACTTATTCCAGTTGCTAATAATAGTGTGTGAAAATTGATTAAACCGTTTTACATTCTCTCTCTCTCTCTCTCTCTCTCTCTCTCTCTCACTCTTCTCTCTCTCTCACTCTCCTCTCTCTCTCTCTCTCACTCTCCTCTCTCTCTCACTCTCCTCTCTCTCTCTCTCTCACTCTCCTCTCTCTCTCTCTTGCTCTTCTCGGAATTAAAGTTTTTGAGTAATTGCTTGAGTTACTCAAGTACCCACAACCTACCTCGTCTCTCTGTTTTTCTCATTTGCCCTCTCTCACTCTTTCACCTGTCTATATCTATCCATCTTTCTCCTGTCTGTTTTTCACTACCTTTCTCTTTTCTATATATCTACCCTCTCTGTGTGCATCTATCCTTATTCTGTCTGCCTGTCTCTCTCTCTCTCTCTCTCTCTCTCTCTCTCTCTCTCTCCGTCTGTCTGTACGTTTCCCCCCCTCTCTCTCCATACCTACCTATCTATCTATCTTTTCTCCATCCGATTATGCTGTTTTTCGTCTTTTAGTCTGTTCCGTCTCTCTGGTTTTCTCATTTGCCCTCTCTCAATCTTTCTCCTGTCTGTTTCCCACTATCTTTCTCTTTTCTATATGACCTCTCTGTGTGCATCTAACTATATTCTGTCTGCCTGCCTCTCTCCCTCTCTCTTTTATCTCTCTCTCGCTCTCTCTGTATGTCTCTCTCCCCCTCTCTCTATACCTATCTATCCATCTATCTTTTCTCCATCCGTTTATCTCTGTCTGTCTGTCTGTCTGTCTGTCTGTCTCTCTCTCTCTCTCTCTCTCTCTCTCTGTCTGTCTGTCTGTCTGTCTCTCTCTCTCTTTCCCTCTGTCTCTCTCTCTCTCTCTCTCTCTCTCTCTCTCTCTCTCTATCTATCTATCTATCTATCTATCTATCTCTACCTACCTATCTATCTATTATTATTTATATATCTATCTATCTCATTAGATATTTCTTTTTTTCTATTCTCTAGCTCCCTCAAGAAGTTTAATATAATAAA
The DNA here is from genome assembly GCF_000648675.2 of Cimex lectularius. Classification (NCBI taxonomy): domain Eukaryota; kingdom Metazoa; phylum Arthropoda; class Insecta; order Hemiptera; family Cimicidae; genus Cimex; species Cimex lectularius. Next base: position 1,258,267 of record NW_019392875.1, on the reverse strand, counting down.
ATAAAAAATTAAGCACAAAATATAATCTAGATAGTGATAAATGATTGAAAATAAACTTAGGAGACTGATGGGGCAACTAGTTAGAAAATAATACGATCCATAATAATTGTCGTACATGCGTTCGTGATATATCATTAACTCCGTTCGCCCGTCCTTGTTCCAGTGGACATGTCAGGGCAAGTATTTACATGCTCTAACAGGAACGAATCGCGAAGAGCGAGGATGGGAGGACCCAAGGATAACGATCAAATGGCTCCGGCAAAAGTTCATCTACCCGATGACCGTACGGAGAGGTAATAAGCGATGGGATTTTTTTTCTAACAGGGCGTACAACTCGCGTAGCTCAAATCAAACAACAAAGTATTATTGGTAGAAAAGAACAAAGGGAGAAATGTTTATTTGTAAATAGTTTATTCTTTGCTCATGGATAAAATGCATAAATATGGAACATTCTCTTATTCCCTTCATCGAGACAAGGAAGGAATGTTAAACATACCGCAAGCATTGTCGTGATGTCTTCAATATGTTATAACTTTTCTTTTTGGAATGTAATATTTTTGTTTTGAATTAACATAGCAGTAGAATAATTATCCCTATACATTAAAATTATAAAAAGACCTACAGAAACATTACAAAGAATTCCACGCCGTCTCGCTATCCCATTATTAAACCAATACTTGGCATCTAAAAATAATTAAGCTTTATTTTTCTAAAAGAATACTCGAATAGAATCAAAATTGACTTTTTTCTAAAAACAAAGTAGGATTGACCACAACCCTAATCTACGAGACTATTATCGAGTAAAGGATAGTCGATCGTATAGAAGATACAATTAGATTCAGCAGGATTGCTTCTCCTCTTCACTATTTACTTCTGCATGAAAAGAAGGATTATAAATTTAAAAACAATTCATAATGACGAAGAATTTCGAGTATAGTCAGCAATCTAAGTGAGAAAGTTTAAGCAATATATACGCCGACTTAAAAAATGAATAAATATGATACAAAACAGTTTGTGACAATTTAAGCAAGGATGTTTAAAAAAAATCATTAAATGACCACCGATAAATAACGTCAATTGTGTAAAAATGCCTTTACTAAATGAGATTTTTTTTTGCATTAGCCTTATTCGCTATGGCCAATCATACTATTTATTGATGTTTTATTTTATTATTTTCTTATGACGTCTCCTGATTTTTTACCTAACCAACACCCATTGCAGTGCAATTTTGTATAGATCTCATACACGTTACACTTGGTGTCCAACCTCTTAAAAATGCAACTATTACTCCGTAAAATTTAACATTATTTGAGCCCAAAATAGTTCGTAGTAGTTAAATCGAAGATCCATGAAATGGATTATGGAGTTGAATAATTTTTCTCTCTTTTTCTCTTTCTTCCTTATATTTGGGACACATCATAATAAATGAGATATACACTACTGAATATGCTACTGATAGTGTAGTTTCTATATAAAATATAATTTTAGAGTTGATGTTGTTTTTAAAAATATTTAAAACAAAAAGTACGCCCAAAATAAATAATATTAAAAAAATTAACATTAAATACATAATATTAAAAAGTAGGAAAAGGGCAGACCAGAACGATAGAACACTATAAAATAAAAAGAAAAGTGAAAAGTGCTGATAACTTATAGTATGAATTTCTCACTTTAAAACTATAAAAAATAAACACGATTTAAACTACAAAGTGGTATGCTGGTAAAAAATGTAATATTCTTTTCTAAAATCTTTATTCTAATTTTTATTGATTTTTGGTCTTGTAATTCGCCATAACACACTACAACTTCTAGAGGTGACTAATTGGAACCCCACTGCACGGTCTATCGAACAGTAAAAAGCAGATGTTGAACGACGGGTCGCAGGACGTCTCTTTCCGAAAATTTTTCAGAAAATCCATAACACCACTGACCTGGGTTCCTGTCTGCCACGGAGGAGTCCACACCGGGTTCACTGTTCACCAACCACTGATCACTTCACCAAACACTGAAAGATGCCGCGGGTCCGCCGGGTGTAGGAAGTGCCAAATGAGACTTGGCTGAATTTCCAAGACCGCCGGGGCTTTCTGTAGGCCTCTCAGCGTGTGTCGGAGACTATGTTTAGACGAGGTTGAAGACCCGGCCGTTCAGATGGGGGAGAGAGAGAGAGAAGAGAAGAAAAGAAGGCGAAGAGTGAGAGAGATAGAGAAGGAAAAAACTTGGTCGATTAAGCAGGTGGTTTCGAAAGTCCCGAACCCCTTTGGAACTCAAGGAGATAAAAATGAGAAAACTATATGGGAACTCTACACAAAATAAGCTTTGTTGATAAACTTATATTAATTAAATGTTTATAAGTTTATATAATGGTGTTTATATATGCCAGAAATTTTTTTAGAAAATTGGATTTTGCAGAAATTTGATGTCAACACTTGCCAAGTTTGTCTAGGAGTTAAAAAGGGAGAAAAATTATTATTGACTTACCGAAACTGTACTAGCCAAAGACAACAAACCGCAGGTAGCCATTAAGCCGGTCCTCAACTGTTAAGAAGCAGACGACGACTGCTGGATATCGGATCAAGTTAGCGGGAGGCCTGCTGAACGAGGGGTAGGGGTCTGCTAACGGGGTGCGCCGGACGGGAGAGGGGACACCGACCGACGTCACGTCTGACTGACTCACGAGTCCTGTCTGTCTGAGCGTGTCGCCGATCCTGGAGTGTTTTCCGATCCGGATCTTGGGAAATGCTCGCAACCCGTGGGGAAATGCTTGCGACTTATGGGAAAACGCCTGCACCGCCCTGGCTGTCGTGCCCCAATCGGCCGTAACAGTGGCAATCCTTGGGCGGCGGAGAGAAAGTGTGGCGAAACGCAAATCGACTTCGGTTTTTTTTTTTTCAATCTTTATTTTTAATCCGGCGTCTTTGCCGCCCTCTCGACTGCTAGCAGGACGAGGACGAATAAGACTAATTAACATCATGCTTTCCATTTTGTTGTTGTACCAACTGACAAATGGATTTTCAGTTAATTTTGACTATTACGCCTCATATCGACTCTAATTAAACCATTAAAATTTTCAAATTATTCACACAACACGAGAAATATTAAATCACTATGTGTTAAAAACACACACACCCACCTTTTTTTCAAACTATACTTAATACGTCAAAACTTGTTGTTTAGATAATTTGGAATAAAATAGGTAAATAAAAAATAGCCGTCAACAGAATCTTAAAATGCCTTAAGCCCACAACACACACAAACACACACACACACACACACACACACACACACACACACACACACACACTCACTCACTCACTCACTTTCGTGATCGCATGGATTGCCTGAAATCGAATCGGGGGTTTTAAGGAAAGGGAGTTAGAATTACCATGGAATGTCGTCAGAGATGATACTGCTGACCTTTAGACGCTGTTGTACGATGGACTGCTCCAACTCCCTTTTCCGGGATAAAGAGAAGTGTTTGTGTCTTTGCGTATGACTAGTTGGGAAGTCCGAGTTGGAACTGAGTATTGATGGTAACAGGGTAATGCAAACGGTTGAAGAATGGGCAGAAGAAAGCAAAATAAAATACAACAAATCCAAGACTAAAATAACCTTTCAAGAAGTAAGAGAGGGCAAAGAACAAATATCGCCGGTATTGGCTAGTGATAACTTGGAACAGGTGGACAACCTAAATATGTAGGTGTGTTAGGAGACTGAAGTGGGATCAACCCCCAATTAGTTAAGGTTTTGTCAAGAGCAGCCAAAGTACACTGGGGACGTAGTCGTGAGACCTTAAAAGTGATTAATAAGGGTGCGTATCTACCGTTAATAGTGTATGCAGTGCCAGTTTTGGGATCTGCCTTGTAGGTCAGGAAAAAGCGCAATTAAATGGAGAGAATTCAAAGGCTATTCCTTATCCGCTTATTACGGGTTAGAGTCATATCATTAAAAACATGCATTGCAGTAGGCATGAGACCCTCTGCCTGCATGCACAAGTCTTGATATGCGACGAACTCAAAACAAGAAAAGGTGGATATATCCATTTCTTCTCACCTTTGACTGCATCCGGATATGACGACAATTGTGAACGTGGACATGGACATGGAATATGATTATGTACATACGTACGACGAACGCAGATGAAAGTAAAGATGAGGAGAATGTGCGTTGTGCATTACCTGTGCTGAAAGACGAGATGGCAATAGCTGAAAAGAAATTAAGGCTCTGCGACCATTGTTCAAACAAGCAAGCTGAACAATTCGCTATCTCCAAGAATCTGACATGAATCGACGAAAATAGAAGTAATGGTCAAACAATTAAAATAGCTACTGACAGCCGCGTAACGATAGATTCATTCGAAAATCCCTGCATACACCTTGCATCGATTGAAAAGATAAGAAGGAAGCTTATTTTACATTAGCCTCAATTCTCCTTTTCGTCGTAAGGGCTCGTAATGGTATACGTGGCAACAAACTGGCAGATGCTCTGGCGAAAACTGCATCCAAAGACAACGGCATAGAAATAAGCTGTCGCCATTCTTTCACGACACTCCTTCATAAGACAGTGCTGGAAGTTAAATAAGAAGAGGAAGAGAAGTACACGTCCTTAAAGAGGAAGTTGATAAAATAATTCTTCCGACTACAGTCGCCTTCGTTTATATTACTTCACACCTTAGCTCATTTAACACAAATCCTAGCTGAACACGGCAAGATAGCAGAAAATTTTTATAAGTGTAAAATAACAGCAAGCCCGACATGCCCATTTGATCAAGGTTTGGTCCCAGACGGTCTATCACCTACTGTTCGATTGTGGCGGCCTCCTTTCTACTTGACAACTATCGAAGCATTTGTGACTTAGGGTCCCCGATGGCCTCCAGTATGTTCGCCAGTACGTTAACACATACGAAGAGACACAGGTAGAGCAAACGAGGCGCCTATAACATCCCAGAGTTAACAGATAGGAAGCACCTAAGAAAAAGGATTGGAATGAATCTGGTAAGCGGACAAACAGATTTTCTCTTCAAAATGGACCTGTGGAACCTGAGGACTTCGCAGAGGCAATGGTGTGCACTTTGATAGCACCTGTATGAGTAATCTTGGTCCTCCCTGGGTTGGCCTGCCACCGCGTTTCGACATCTTCAGTGTTACGATTAATTAGGATAACACATACGCTGAAGATGGCGGAACACATGTGGCAGACCAACAAAGCGAAGACAGGCAGCATCAAATTACACGTTCATTACCATAGGAGGAAATCTCAATTCGAAAAATGTCAAATTCGTTGATAGGAAAAAAAATTATCGTGGCTTTTAAAAATTGGGGGAAAATTTTTTTCAAAGTTTTAAAAATGCATAATTAAAAAAAAATCAAAATACGTAAATTTGTTGAAATTAACCTGTAAAAACTATGCAAATACTATAAAAACCCAGATTTCATGGAAAATATATTAACCAGCTTTTCTAGTTTTGAAAACATTACATTTAAGTAAATCAGGGCAAAAAAACAAAAACAGTTCAAATTTGACTGAAAAAGTTGGAATAACACTTCTCTTTGAAGAAAACACTCCTAATATGTTCACATAAGACCTAAACCAAAATACTTTGTAAAAAGGCAAACAATACAAAACTTCAAATAACCCACTTAGTTTTGAAAATTAGTACCAAAAAATGTTCTTCACCGACACAATACTGGTCAGAAAATGGTTGAATAGCTCGGAGCCGTTAACTGATTGAGATTTCAATTAAGACCAATTGAAACGGCTCTTTAGTCCTCCACGGCCAAGTCGATATTTCAATTATTATGAGAAAAGTCCATATACCATCTTCTTAGAACAAGGAAGAAAATTGTCCGGGTTTTTTAAAATACTAAATTAGTTTCGTAAATTGATCTCCTATTATTTTGGAGTCGGGCTTTCAATAATCTCTGAGCAGTATAACAACACAAATAAAAGTTAAAGAAAAAAAAAGACTTGTTAACACCGATATTTATAGGAAACGTTACTAAAATAAAAGTAAAAACCAGAGTCGAATATAATGTTTTCTTTAAAAAAACTGCCTTAAAATTGTATAAATTGTAAATGCAATTAATATAATCTATTAAAAATGCATGTGATGAATTAGTACTAATTAATCTTACATCCTAACTTTCAAACTTACCATTTGTATCATGACCTCGTCTTTTAACCATTTAAATCTTTATTACGCTTTATTAAATTATTTAAAAAATTGATTGCCGTTCCAGACTGATGTGGTAATGCCTTTAAAAGCGGGAATAACCAAAATTGAAGGGCGTTACGTCAAATTACATCATAGGTCAAATGGCAGGGGCCAAACAAAAACCAAGGATTCTTCATGTGAACGATTGGGAAATGATAACAGAACATTTCTGTTTCACCGAGAAATTCCGTCTTTGCTAATTTACGAAATGAAGACAAATAAAATAAATATAAATGCTTTAACAAGGGCACGCCAGCTTAAAAACCCACACAGACATACACATACGAATGGATTAATATGATTTGTTGTTTAAAGATATAATTTTGAAAAATAGAAGTGATGCAAATTTGATTTTTTTAATAATTTCTCCAATCATTCCGTTCTGCATACTTTTGATTATGAGATAATCCGCCTGATCGAAATATACAGCAAGAATGACTGGTATCTGGGACTATCAGTTGGCAAATAAACTTTCAAGAAGTCTCGTCTTAACAAAAAATCGGAATATTTAAAACATTGTTTCAATTATCAGTTATTTGAACAATAATGACCTAATGTAAAACAAAATCAATTTGGTCATCATATTCCATGTTTAGGTAGAGTTTATCCTCATAATTATAAAGCTACATGAAGACTCAACTCAGCCTTATTGGCTACAGTAAACAAATGCAAAATTAAACAAACGAGGCCCAGTTTATCCCCATGGCAATCACTATTTTATTTCGTAGATTTGTTGCAGGCATTTCAATACAAAAATAGCTGTGAAGCTTGTTCCAACAGTTGGATAGTTATTATTTTGGCTCACATTTTCTCGTGTGTTTTGGCCAAACGTCTAAAAATGCATCTGTCCACTTTTGGGTACAATTTTGCAATTAACTGCACAGAAATAATAACCCAAAAATTCAGCTTCATTTATCCATGATGAAAATGACAGTTTTAGCATTCATCCCAGATCATCCTTTTCTGTTTTATTAAGCCCGTGTGTTTTTAGTACAAAACCTACGCCAAAGAAAGATGTCATGGTCCTAACGGGTCTTGCATAATTTCGCGACATCGCGTTACACTGAAATCGGACTTTACTCCCGACCTACGGGAACTTGATTACCAGCTCGGAAGGGAAAAACCGAACTGTAAATGAACAATCAGCCCGTAGACCCGAGAGTGAATATAAATTAGAATGATTCACTCCCACGAACGAGTTCGTGCACGTCCGGGGCGAACGGCCCCCGTACGCCTACAAAAACATAACAGATATGATGAAGTCGTACACGATGGAAAGCAAATGGCTAATTTGGATTTGCTTTATCACCTGCAATCATCTCGGAGTGTTCGGCCTCGGCCTCGGCAGCCGTCAACATTTCGTACGAATGAAATATTTCATCAAAGGATATCTTAATCCTGTACAATTTAAGCTGACAGCTTAACAGACAATTTTATAATTGTTTTCTTTACCTTCAGACGATTTATACATTCTTGTGTATTATGTTCTGTGGAATTGACCTTTCTTTATTTCCACACCGAGGAAAATACTCAACTAGGTTAAAAGTTCTACCTGTTCACTTATTTAACAATTCGTTAGTCGTCCTTTCCGAAGGAACTGTTTACGAGAATGTTTTGGAGTCACACAGGACGTTCGTTGCCTCTGCTTTTCATGTAATTTTTTACATTTTTTTTAGGTGGGATTGATTGGGAAATAACCAAGGCCTATTATTTTTCTTAACCTTTTTTCTCCTGCTAAAAGATCGGTCGATTTTGTTTTCCTGGTTGAGATGTTGAGGAATACTTTGTTTTGCACCTGGTGAAGTCATCACGTGTGTGGTCATTTCTTTCTCCATCCATTGGTTCAGTTTCGCTTAAGCATGATTGGGAGCCAGTTTTGACGTTCTGGTCCAAAAGGTGTTAGGGCTGATCCTTTTTGTGCTAGTTCGTCAGCCTGTTCGTTACCTTCTATCCGATTATGGGGACACCCACATTAGATTTACCTGATTTCCTTTTTTCAGGAGTTGGAGTTAAGGAAGTGCTACTTGGCTGACTAAAAATATGTATATCTATGCACCTATAAGTCCTGTTTTTTAAGAACTAGATGTGCATAGAATTTTATCACTTGGATTTTAGCTTGGAAATGGTATGGGTCCTAGAGGTTTTCCTAGGTCAAAATCTGGCTCTTTGATTCATGACCTCATTCCATGTTTCATCTGTATATTATAAGACCCCATCATTTCAGAGTTTTTATTCTTCAGAACAGTCGATCTTGTAAATTTCCTGTTTTTTAAGAATTTCTTGTGCATAGAATTCTATTATTTGGATTTTAGCTTGGAATATTGATGGTGTGGGTCCTAGAGGTTTTCCTAGGTCGAAATTTGACTCTTTGACTCATTACCTCATTCCATGTTTCATTTCGGATACATCTGTATATCACAAGAAATCATTTCAGGGTTTTTATTCTTCCAAACAGGCGATATTGTGAATTCTTGTGAAACATTTCAATTTAGAAACAAGGTTTCTATCAACATTTTTTGCATTGTCCATATGAACAGATGTTTTTGCCATTCGAGTGATCTCTATTCGTACGGATCCGTCCAGCATATGTAAGAATGTCGTCGTAATAATTCTCTTCGGTATGAAGTTTTTATTGAGGGGGCTGCCATTCGAAACCGGTCTCAAATATGGTCTTGGCTGTGAGGAACTTTTCTTTCCCTCTCTCATTTCCGTTGAAGTTCAGCATGTTAAAAATCAAACCAAGGAAGGCAATAAATACATATTTATAAATTTGAATTTTTCTATTGCCTTTTTAAGGAACAAAGTTAAAAGAAAAAGAAAGAGAGAGATAGAAAGAGAGAAGGATTGCTATATATGAATTGGAAAGAAATCAAATAACTTTTAACAATAACTAATAGTTCGTGAATTATTTCAGCTTAAACCTATGATTTATTAAGAGCTTTAACTATTATATAATAATTTATTAATTAATTACGTTTTTATTTTTATCGAACTTCTTTCTTTTATCCAGCTTGTTACATATCATGTTAACGAGGTTTGCTGATTTTTTTCCAGCAATACCATCACGTTGTGCAAGAAAAACGAATTAAAATTTAATATGTACGTTATCTTATTTTTAATCGAAAATATTAGAACAAACGTATTTCAGACATACATTAAGTATGATAAAATATGATTATTATAGATATAAAAATATTTTATGAAATTTACGATTTTAAAAATTCTGTCAGCAAGTCTTTGGAATCTACACAGGGAAACACATGAAATTGATAGTTTTTATACGTTGAAGATTTTGGGTTGGGTTTAGGATCTGAAAATAATTGATAACGAAAGTCAAGATAATGCGACAATTTATAAGGAAGAAAGATGTAATAAATGGTTTTTGCCGATGGCCAGTTGACCTTCATTGTTTTTTTCCTTCATCGAGCTCAACTTCTATCAGTTGATAATCACGCGGTTGAAAACCAGAGAAATGGACAAATCCGACGAAGCGTTCCAGAATCATAATATTCGAGAATATCGAAAGAACAATAATCTATAAAGACCTTGACCCCTTTGTCTATTCAGCTAAATAAATTGATTCCACTTTAAAATGAAATTGGAAAAATGAAGAAAGTCGTTATCGAAAGGAATAACTGATAAAGGTCAAAGATCACACAAAGAACACAAATAATCGTTTCGTTTTTCACATACAATCCAATCTGCGGGTCAGGGAAAGAACATTTTCAATTGAATTTTGTGCAAATGAACGAAACTAGAATAGTCTCCTGCTAAAAGTCCAATTTTCCTTTCCTTTAAATTGATTTTTTTTTCAACAGGCCAGTCGTGTCAGGATTTCCAAGCAATTTCATTACAGAAGTAAGGATTTGTTATGGGACTTTGTGGCACCACCTTCACCCAGGTGGAGGATTAATTTGTACAAAACTTGTGGCTTTTCCGAAGACATTCTAAAAATTACCTGTTCAGTACCATTGGCCTAGGACGTATCCATTTCACCGGGAGGTCGGATTAAATCGCCTTGCCTTTCCGATCCGGTAGGAAATGACAATCACCCCCGTTTGCCAGTAACAACCCTAATCGCTGCAGTAACTGGCTCCATTTAACCGAGAAAATTATTTATTCTTAACTTAGAAACACGCAATTTTCAACAAATTTCGTATTACGGAGAGCAGCCTTTCAACTATATAGAGTCAGGTAGACTCTCACCTTTTGCTACCTAAGGGGATTTGCGGACGTCTTATAAAACCAAACAGCTACCTTTAATCATAACTGGCTCAGGTATTCCAACAGGGGTTTTCCGGCAGTAACTCACGACACTTATTCCAGTTATAAATGTCTGGTTTGTCTGGCTTTTTTAAAACAAAAATCCCAATGTTAGACAAATATTTATAAAGAAAAAGCAGTTTACAGACGACTTTAGAGTTCAGTAGACAATGACCAGTTATTTCAGAGTTCACGATCTATATATTATCAATGAGATTATTTTTGTTTGTAAACAAATAGAGAAAATAAATTTCTGTGAGATTAATTTCATTGTATTCAAGAAGTACTTTAGTTTAATCATAACAAGAAAAGAAAATCATAATTTCTTTTAAGTTAAATGATCACTTTAGTGTGTCTATCCCTGCTGGGCCCTATGTGAGAGAGAATAGGTTTACCAAAAAGGTCCGTAATGACAAAATTTCAGGTTCATCACCCCGCAAACAACATGGAGAAATCTCTCAAAAATGAATCTGCTTAAGATTCATGGCGGGGAAATGACAAATCGATTTTGCATAAGCTCGGCAGGGAGCTAAATCAGTTTCCATAAAAAAAGGTGGCGGATCTGACCATAAACAATTACTATTCAATGATAGATTTGAAAAATGATCTTATGCACTATTTATTTTATTCCTTGTCAAATAATAAATAGTACATAATGAATAATATACTAGTACAAGCCAGAAAAAATATCATATTTCATTTTTATTATTTTTAGGCTGTTTTTGAAGGTTGTTAAAACAAATTTAAAATATACAATAAAAAAATGTAATAAGAATACTTCAATCACCTTTATAAAAAGCCTAAAAATAAGAAAAAGAAGGGTAACAAAAATAATAGTGGAAATATTTTACTGTGGTATACACCATATGCTTTCTCCTGGTCGTTCACAGTTGGCTAATCCCCGTCAGAAAGGAAAAAACACGGAAACATGTGCAGATACAATCGAAAAAAATTTCACCAACTTTTGGTAGCCCTCAAGTTTTCACAAAACCTTTTATAATGGGAAACGCAACATAACACAGATTCACTTAAAATAAATATGTATGATACTTGATATATCAAAGTTTTTGTTTTAGCTATACTGCAAAAAAACTTTTAGTTAAATATTATTCATATTTTTAAACGGAAAACCGTTTATGATAATGAAATTTTATTACAGATGGCGAGACGTTAGCGATATAAAGAAACCACGTTCTAAAAATAATCAAATACAAATATAAACAAAAATCTTATATTCTTATCATATCTCATTCTAATTCAACAGCGAGGCAACGCGGATCCGGAGATTATTTGATAATCAAACAACGTAAAACAGAACCTTTTCAAATTCCAAATAGCTCAAAGATAAAACACACACAAAATGATTAAAACTGACCGAGCTACAAAATTATATTTTACAAATTAGAAGAGATTTTTCTCAATAAGGAGAATTTTTTTCAATAAGAAAACGTTTTCTCGAAAACGAAAATTGTTATATATATAAATTTGTTGAGATTCAAAGTGCGAAACAAACTTCAGATCTGTTCCACTGGTCGACTGCATATTTTGCTGCATGTTTCTCCGTTTTTGCATTCGATTCCTAGATAAATAGGTTGAGTACAAAGAAATTACGACAATCTAGTATAAGAGGAAAAAAGTAACGTTTAGATCAAATATGCGTTGTAATAATACAAAATTGTTTGTGTCATCATATACCTTAAAAAAATATATTAACACTATCGCCACATTAACTGGGAACTAGGAGCCGGGTCCTGTGCTATTTCACATAGATAGTTTTATTTTCCACAACGTTGGAAAAAATAATCTAAACGTCCATGAAATCGACGATAACGCATGAACGTAATTGATTTACGTTTTATTGTTAAGCGATTTTCTTTGGATATAACAATTCTCTCAAATCTAAATCAGACTCTTGCCTGTCGTTACATTAAATCCACTATCTGATCCACGGGATATTTCTTTCCAAAGTCATGTCAAAAAATCGTGGAAAGACAAACAAAAACAAAAAAAGAACTATTTGACTACATTCATCAATTACGATATCGGTGAAAGAAACCATCTATCAATTAAGAAACAAAATAAACAGGTTTGATATAGAACAAACATCATGATCATATATTAAAAGTATAAAGAATAGATTAATACCAGTTAAAAGTTTGAAAAAAATATGACAGGTCAATGTTCAAGTAGAAAATTGAACTCGTATAATGGATATTGTGTAGGTGTAAATATTCATGTTTGCTCGATGTGAGACCGTGTTTGTCGATGTCAACCTATGTGTCGGCAGGACGGGCAATAAGAATAAATATAGATTAAAGCAGACATTTCTTCATGGATAGATGGCAATAGAATTTTATTCTTGAGGGCGTACTTGCTCATCCGTGGGTTGCTAGTATACAAGGGAAACATTTTAATACAAGATTACAACGGTCTTATGTCTTATTTCTGAAAAAGTACTATGATGGATACACTTAGAAAAATATCAAAAACATGTGTAAAATTTGGTTTATCAATTTTTATTTACACTGTCTATATTTATAAGCCAAGAGTATTCTCAATGCTAATGGATAAGAGATATTAAATACTCATATTTTCCAATCATCCAACAAATTATTTAAAAATAAGAACTTTTTTGAAAGTATTCTTTCTATATTACCTCCCTATTATTATATACATGTTAAGAGAAAATATGTTTTACTTATATTTGCGTATTCAAACAAACAATTACCCCAAAGAAACTACTAAAAGTTATCAATGCTTGATAAAATAGGAACTAGATGAACATGATAAAAATATCAGTCAACCAAGTGATCGAGTGTTTAGGACGTCCGACTTATATTTGCCACGTTAGCTATTCTGGTACGAATCTCAGCATAGCTTATGGATTTTAATGAAAAAGTAGTGTAAAGTGTCCCTTTGTCTCAGCTGGCCCTAAGAGTATTGGACCTTAAGCCTTCCGATATGACAAAAACTTTACTCAACTTTATTTTTACTTTCAATTAATTAAGGTTTTTAGTTGAGATATAAAAGGCAGTGTCACGAGCGGGATTCGAACCCACGACCCTCGGCTAGATACGCCGCTGCTCTACCACTTGAGCTATTGTGACCTCCATCCACTCGGACATTAACTTCCCATCTCAACCCCATCTTTTGAATTTTCCTTCCTTTTTGCCATTTTTCAAATGTCGTGTATTCTATTTCATTCTCGGCGACAAATGAAATGGCCACGGAGAGCTTTAGTGAAGGTATACTTCATTTTTACTTAATAAATTCACTAGTTTTGTCGCCTAATTTACTGACTTTTTTACCTCACCTAGAAACCTTAATTAATTGAAAGATATTAATTGGTCAAGCGGACCACGAAAACTAGTGAATTTATTTTTACTTATATTATATTATACCTGCTATAGCAATGAAGTGCTCAATCAAGCAAGTAGAGTGAATCATTAGTAGATTGCCCCGATATTCTAATATGCAAATAAAAATCGAATTTTAATTTAAAAAATTAACAATAGCATTCTTGGGCTGGATTAAGTACGCGATGGATAGGTGACCATCGCAGGATCTTAATCGAAGAACAGGGATACTTTTCCACCGAAGCCCGCGTCCGATATATAATGAAAGTTGTTTCGATGTGTCCTACTTAAATGAAGTGTCATTCCTTGGCTCTATATAGGGAGCGTGTAGAAATGCCATCCAAAGTGAGAATTGTGCTTGAACGAGCGTTGTATCTACTGTTTCGATTTTTTTTAGGGAAAATGGCTGTCTTATTGTATACAGTGCTTGGACGACATCTCATTTTGTGTATATTGAGATTGAATGAATATATCAGTGTGAATGTGTAGTGTGAGAAGACCGATGGTAGAATTTTTAGCACTCGCAGCAATTAAATTAGTCAATCTACTTGAGTGAATGTTAGGTACATAGGGGGGTACGAACGGGTACTATGCGCCTCCAATAGCCTCTAATACCCAACTCCGACTTTCCACCTTCACGAAGCTTATGCGGGTGTACCCTGTTAACTAACAAACGGAAAGAGGGGTATGGAGGGACAGGAGCTGGACCTGANGGGGAGTGCAAACCCCGCTTCCTAGTATCCTTTTCTACCATACCATACCATACCATACCATAGGTACATAGGAAAAATGTATTTAAACTCTAAAGAGAATGCGTCCAGATTTTGGAATATGCAGGATGCTGGAGCAGCGGGACAGATAAGGCCGAGGTCTGACCGTGAACGTCAAAACACCAAAATAATTTAAATTTGAAATAAGACTAATTTTTCAATTTTTTTAATTGCAGGCGAAATTAGTCTTATTGTTTTGGGTGTTCCCGGTCCATCTAGCCTAGCTGAATTTCGGTTTGAGTTTCAGAATCCGATAGTGAAGTTCGGGGGGGGGGGTTCAGCGGGTCAAAGTAGTGTTAACACTGTATTACATAAATATAAATCAATAATTCCTCATAATCATTACACAGTTACTCAGTTGTATCGTTCAATGGTAAATCTGTTAAATTATATACATGTATAACAATAACACATAATAAATATTATCCCCTCCATCAACATTTTTATAATTTTTATCTTTATTTGCAATACATAAATCTAATTTTAATAAAATTTTTTGGTCGTGAGGAATTATAAGTATTACTTAATGAGAGTTGAAGAAAACTAGGAAAACTAAACAAATACTTATCGTGTTATATATATATATATATATATATATATATATATATATATATATATACATATATACTTATATACCATATTGTATTTTAACATGAATTTTCAAAAGGATATTTTTCAATTTTATTTTAACGATAGATCATAATTAAATAATAACAGTAACAACATCCAAGATTATATTTTCATAATTGGCTTTTGGGACAAAGTTTTAGTATATTGGTAAAGTTTAAAGGTGAAACTTTCTTAATTATAAACAATTTTCCGTAAATTTAAATTTGTTGAAACAAGGAAGCAATCTTAAATACTGTAGTACGGAGGTGTGAGGAAAGGATCAAATAAATATAAAAACGAAAAAAGCCCCCCCCCCCCTAAAAAAAACTAAAATAAAATAAAAATAATAAAAATTACATCTAATGTCAACTTTTAAATAATTTCAATCTAAGAACAAATAAATCGGGTGCAAGGAGGAAATCCTATTTTCCGTCGATTGAACACTCACTCCGCTTTCCAGTTGATTCGGTTTCCTACCCTCCTCAAAGGACTACGGATCGATTCCGTGCTACCGGGTTTTTTCAGGTCCTGGAGATTCCTCCCTCCACGTTACTACATGTGATAGAGGGTAAATAGATATAGTTCACAATGCCCTTAATCTATAAAAGTTGTAAACAAAACGGAGACCTTAGTTGCGTGCATCGGTGCACTTAGGCGGTAAGTGGTGAAGGGTCTGTCCCTCGGGAAATGCAATGCGTGACTCGTGACTCAAAACGTGTATACGACGAGGGAGAGGGTTATACTAAATACCTACCAGCGGGGCACCGATCACATATAATTCATTTTGTTTTACCTACGGCAGGCATGTAACGATTGCCCATCTCTAATTTTAATGTTAACGCTCATAAAACGGATCTACAAGTTTTGATACGTTGACGGCATCGTAAAAAGTAACTTGGGAACGTAACAACGTCATGTCATACACTTCAAGGGATTCCGTTGATCCGCAAACTCGTCAAAGTTCTTGAAACTTCGATTGAAGTTCAGGAAGGATGAGTATGTTGCTGATATCAAAGTGGACCACCGGAATGTTCAATAGAGTCCATGGTCACGAGAACAACGTTAATACGCATGATTTCTTACTCTCGCCTTAGTCAAAGTCTCTTTGAAATTGTAATTAGTTTAAAACAAATATGAACAGTTAAGCAGGATAATGAATGACCGTCCCTGAAGACATTTGTACAATTTTACCGCTTAGACAGTTTCAACATGACCAAGTAGATTATAGAATGACACTATAAAATTTAAACTGATAAAAAAACTCATCTCAAAAAGATATACATTTTAGAAGAATTTGATATGAACAGTCAAAAATGCAAGACGTCAAACATTGAAATTCATTATTAAATATGATTGATTTGGTTTATTCTATTTAAGTAATAATATAAGTACTATTCCTGTCTTTTCCGACTGCAATGTTTTTAATGAACGAAAACGGCAATAGGCGATCTATCTTTGCCAAGCTACCCAAGCTCATAGTAAAAACTTTCCCTCCTTCCCGTTTTTAACAGGCTAGTGGCAATAGCGGCTTCCGAATGTATAGGGAACATTTCAAGGAGTTTTAGGTAATGAAAATCAGTTGAATCTAACTTAATCTATCATGGGATATTTAAGTATGAAATTGTTTGAAACAAGTTGAGCATAAGCTACGGCCATGAGAAAGAGAGAGAGAGAACGAGAGAAGGGGAGAGAGTGGAGAGAGGGAGCGAGAGGGGGAGAGAGTGGAGAGAGGGAGTGAGAGGGGGAGTGAGAGTGGAGAGAGAGAGAGGGGGGAGAGAACGTGAGAGATAGAGAGAGATAAGGGGCGAGAGAGTGGAGAGAGTTGAGAGATAGAGAGGGGGAGAAAGATAGAGCGAGTGAGAAGGGGGAGAGAGTGGAGAGAGGGAGAGAGAGGGGAGAGGAGAGAGGGAGCGAGAGCGAGAGAGAGAGAAAGGGAGATATAATGGATCATTTTTCATTCATGATAACGGATAGTATCTTAAGTACGAGTGTCCTTCTTCTATTGTTTATGTTTGGATAATTTCTGTTTAATTTTAAAATCATATCTCCATTATCTAAATGATAATAACAATGATAAAAACATATATAATATAAATTTTTTTAAATATGTTGGTTACATCGAAAATTATACTATTTGGAGACGTAATGTGCGTGTGTGTTGGTGTACGTTGCCATCTCAGTATATATAGAATAACGCGAATTGAGAAAATATCGTAGAATTGATAACTCGAGGAGCAATCAAGATAAACTAAAGACAACGAGAAGATATCTCTTATCTCCGTTGGGATGTTGTGCAAGGCTGTCTGCAAATGTTGAAATAGTCTTTTCAACGAAACTCGACCTTCATCTGGCGTATTTCATTAACGAAATTAATCTGACCGCGGATAAGACAGTATCGTTAAAGGCAGCTACGCGGAAGTCGACACCCGGAAACGTCATCTGGAATCAATCTGTCAATCTCAACGGTTTCGAAGAGGAGACATCATGAGCCCACTTGTGCATGATTGATAGATTTGCACGGTGTAACTAAACGCCCACCGATCCACTTGATCAACTTATCGAATTTTCACGTGGGGGTTTTCTTTCGATTATTTATCTTTAGTTCTGAGTTTCTCAGTCTTTTCATCGATATTATTTACCCCGGTGTTCAGCTCGTTGCGGTGGAAGAGCAATCAAAGATCTGATACGCGTTTTAATACTCCGGACTGTCATTTTTTTCGTCGATTTTTATACGAATTATCCTTATAAATATTTGTACTTAGTAAATTCACTAGTTTCGTAGTCCGCTTGACCAATTAATATCTTACAATTAATTAAGGTTTTTAGTTGAGATAAAAAAGTCAGTGTCACGAGCGGGATTCGAACCAACGACCTTCGGGTAGATACGCCGCTGCTCTACCACTTGAGCTATCGTGACCTCGATCCACTCCATTTGTACTTAGTTTATTTTTTATCTATTTGTAAATGTCAGAACCGCTTCACTTTATAAGCTTTTGTTATTTGTTTGTTTCAATAACATTTTTAAAAACGTGTGTAGCTGTGATTGTTCGTATCATACCTGATCACACTATTTCACAATTTTAATGAATATTAAACCAAATCTGATGATTCACGTTAGATATCATTACAAGGGTTTTACATTATTATAGAATTTTAATATAATTTAGATTAAGAAACAAAATGTCAGAAATTATATAGAATAATTATAGTAAAACAGGATTAAGGAAATTCGGAGGGCATCGCTCTCTCAAAACTTTTTCAATTAATCGGCATAATTATGAAAGTTGTTCTTTTGTTGAACAGATTTATTTTTCCAGACGATTCTCAACTGGCCATCGGTATAAATTAATTATAAGTTATTTCGTTTGACTTAGCAAAAAGGTTTTTTGTTTATAGAACTAGTATTTTGATCATTTCTGATTGTAAACCATTTCATTAGCAATTTGATCAAAATGGTCCGTCAATGAGGATTATGTATCGTCCTGTATTTGACAGACTTTTTCACGTACTAGTTTGTTTCAATTTTTTTAGTTCAATTCAAATGAAAGACAGACCGAAGTACAACTTAGTTTTCATTCAATGTTAACGCATGGTAGATCTAAATGTCCTTGCTTACTGTTTATCTCTGGATAATTATGGTTTATATTTAGAATTATAGATCTATCTGATAAATTTCGTGATAAAAAAATTAGTTCAATATCATTTTTAGATAGCGAGATTTGATTTATAGGCACGATTCTGTATACGACAAGCTTATAGGACATTTTCGAGAACGAGAAATGTTTAAAAATTTGTTGGTTATATCTAAAATTATACTATTTGGGGACGTAGAGATGAATAGATGGACAGATAGATAGATTTGCAGATAGAGAGATAGATAGAGAGAGAAAAAAAGAGAGATGGAAATAGACACAGAAAAAGTGAGAGTAGAAACTTAATCTTTGCTTTGAAATTACAGTACTTGGAGATTGCTGATAATGAACCATTTTGTATGTTAGATGGTTCTTATTTTATTGTTAAATATTTCAATTACTAATGTTTTCGCTTGAGTATCCCCATGTTTTGTCTCGTAGTTAGTCTTTCTCTTTTATATTTAGTCAAATTCAAGCGAGTCGCAATTTTTCTCTTGCTTTTGTAATAACTACTGATACTTGAGGTTTTCCCGTTTGGAACCATTTGTCAGCAGCTTAATTCTACATTAATCAGTTCTTACTTTCTCGTTGAATATTTTAGTCACAAAAGTTAAGTTAAAAAGGAGATGAATATCTGAATGTTTTACCTCGTACTAGTTTTTTTATTATTATAATGTTTTATTCTAATTAAGACCAGAGGGAATTACAAATGTGTCTTGGTTTTGTATTAACAGTGCTTGATGATTATTGATTATGAATCAATTGACATAGCTTGATTGTCCAGTAACCGGTTCATCCATTTTATATATTATTATTAAATCGTGAGATGCGGTTCTGGTATGATGTAGGTTTCAGAAAAACATTTTCTATATCGTGCCAACGTTTCGATCTTTATTGAGATCATCTTCAGAGCCTGGGATTTACAAACCTTGTTTAAATTTAACTAATCACTATACATTTTATATATTTCGAGAAAGAGTACTGATGGTGAGTATTCACCATATTCGATTATTGCATCACAACACTAGTTTTTTAAAATAATATTTTAGCCGAAATAAGAAAAAAATAGTAAAAGAGGGGAGAGGGAGGGATGGGAGAGGGTGAGGGAGAGGGAGAGAGAGTGAGAAAGAGCAACACTTTTTGTTTTTGTTTTGCATAGGCTGACCGAAATGAACTTGATTTAAGAATACAGTGCATACATTATAAGTCATACTAAACATAATGCAGACTAGAAATTGCATGCAGACGTCATTTTGACTAGGTACCAGGTTGCTAGCTTCGACATACCTCTTATTTACTTCCAACATAACATTAAAAACGGGCATGCTATATTTTTAATCTGAATTGACTGTTATCGAATCGTCAGCAACAGTTCATCAATTGAGACCTGCAACGAGCTGGTAACGATTTTAGACATGAATCCAGCCGAGAATATAGTGTGTATATATATATATATATATATATATCACAACGAAAGCAGATTGAAATAGGAACACTGATGGTTTTAGTTGCATGTTTATTGATTCAAACGTGGAAAACGGTACAATTGGCCAATTGAAAAAATGGTAAAGGTTGATCGAAATGTGTACCCTTTCCATATCCGAGACATTAGGAAAAAAACAAAAAATAAACAAATATTGATAAATTATATGCCTAATCTACGGATTTAACAGAAGGCTTTTTTGAAAATAAATTAAAATGGCCAATTAAAATCGGTGGTAAACTAAGGAAGCTTCCTTTCATGGGTTTTCTATTCCAAAAGCTAGTTTAAAATAAATAACGTTGCTACAAGAGACTGAGACAACTTCACAACTAACTTCATTATAGTTCGTGGTCCGATTGACCGAATAACGTTTTTCAATTAATTAATGTTTATATAAGGCATTGGTTCAAAAAGTCAGTGTCACGAGCGGGATTTGAACCCACGACCTAGATACGCCGCTGCTCTACCACTTGAGCTATCGTGATTTCGCTCCACTCGGACACTAACTTCCCATCACAACCCCACAATTAAGTTTCAACGCGAGATTTATTTTTAAATGGAATTCTCATCATTTAATTAATACCCTTATTTGGCAACCAAATATTCATGTTTATGGTCATTATTTTCTCATATCTGTTTCAATTATACCGTCTAAATTCATAGATTTATAAAAGTATGCTTGATTAACTGGAAT
Organism: Cimex lectularius; assembly: GCF_000648675.2. Classification (NCBI taxonomy): domain Eukaryota; kingdom Metazoa; phylum Arthropoda; class Insecta; order Hemiptera; family Cimicidae; genus Cimex; species Cimex lectularius. Next base: position 1,237,249 of record NW_019392875.1, on the reverse strand, counting down.
GCTTGACTTGCTTGTGGACCTGCACACCATATACAATCACGATTGATTTTTGAATATCTCTTTTTGTCTATCTAAATTGAACGCAGAACGATTTCTGTTTTAATTTAGTTCATTTGTAAAATAAATAAAAAAATCTGTTCTAGCTGAAATCCGCTCTATTTCCTGGAAAAATCGGATCCCGTATCAAATCGTAAATCATCTCTTTTTCTAGTAAATTGCCCTTTCGTAAACTTGGAAATGAATCTAAATAAATGTGGGACTGATATATTATCAATAAAGTTAATTGTTTTCGTTAAATCGTTACCGTTAATTTATACCTAATTGGCTTTTTAATGTCTGGATAATGCAGGGGATGGCTATAGCCGAAGATGACTCAAATTTTCAATAAACACAATGCTGCTCCAGAATAACTTTTTTGAGGTGCAATAGTTTCCATAAAATTGTATTACTTGTAGCACAATTGTGTGACTTGCCTGTAACCCTAGATGTAAACTCATAAAACTCCAACTGACAATGGAAAGAATTTTCCAAATATAACGTTTTTCTCCTTGTAAAAACGATTTTTCTTAAAATTTTGGCAGTCCCTACAATTGACACAAATTTTCCTCAACATTTTCACCGCCTTTAGCGCTTAACGTTTGGAGAAAAGATTTCAGTAACATTTATCCCAGGTAATTTACCAGACAATTATTTTTGGACTTTTCCAGCACTTTCTGAGCAAGTATACCAGCGTGTCTACTTTTCCAGTTCGTTCCCAGACACTTTCTAACGACTTTACCGGTGTCTCTTTCAATGACTTTTGAATTCCAATTTTAAGTGACGGTGTCTCATAATTTTAATTTTTTCCATTATGAACATCCATTATTATTGAAATAAATAAATGTTGTTCATCAAGCTATATCGTCGTTCAAGTCATTTTACTTAATTTCCGTTCATACTTTTTCTTACAGGCTCTGTCCGTAAAAGCCAGTATACTTTTTTTAAATTTTATTCGTTTTGTTTACTATCCCAGAATTTTTTGGTGCTCCGGTCCGGATTTGAACCAACGATCCATGAAAACCAGAAAATTTGCAAACAAATTCTCAAGCGGACAAATTTATCATAGACACACCAACAATATTGTATAGTACTTTATACTAAGAATTTTATTTTAATTATTTATTTATTGGATAAAGAATACCATTACTATAATGGCAATTTAATGATGGCCCTTATTAAGATGTAGTAACAACTTCAACTGAAATTCAAGTGAATTTACTATAAATTTGTTCGGTTGTACGTTTGTACATTTTTACGGAATCAATTTAAGTTTGTTTTTGTTTCTAAAAATCATATGTATCTCTACATCAAATATTTTTTAATAATACCATGCCGTAGTTTGAGCGACTTCAAAAATTAAATGAAGAATCTTCAGGATGGGTACGTCTTTTTTAAGGGTCTTAAGGTCTTTTCCCCAGTTATACCGTAAGTGTTTGTAAACGGGATTCGTACCAACACAAATACCTGAAGATTGTGATGAAAATAGTCAGTTCGACCGAAAAGGGTTTCCATTGTAGTGTTGATTGAAACGAAATGTACGTCAAAACAGACCAGATGTGCTGGAATTTCATCAAACTAGTCTCCTAAAACCAAAAAAATAACCCTGGAAAGAAACAATCTGAGGAATGTTTGTTGTATACGATCCGAGGTAAAATTACCGGCTATTGTCATTCTCTTATGGACGAAAGTTATTGACAAAACCACGATATAACCTGAAGTAAAACGTCCCTGCGACATGCGACGAGGGCCCCTAAATGAAACAGTCTGTTCCACACCTAACGGGAGACCCCACTGCATGCCAAATCGTTTTTCTTTCTAAGAAACACCCACAAGGTTTCCTAATTCGCGTGACCCGAATTACGGTGAATTAGTATGCTAAATATTTCAACGTGTCCGGAGTCGAAAATTAAAAATGATATCTATTAAAATACTCCGGAGGAGCGGACCTTTGAAGTAAAAGGCCATTAAGAAGAAAACAATCGTTTCGCCCTTCCATCCTAAATACTAGTAATTGTGCAAGACAATTCAGATCAACGACCTAAACGCCGACGATGTTCTATGACGAATCGTAAAGCTTAGATCGAGCGGCGAACGGATCGTTCCTATAATGGATTTCTATATTGCTTTAACATCGTGCTGGCAATCTGATTTCAACCCTTTACCTTCGAAGATTTACTGCTTTTAAACATAAGGAAATATTTAATATCTATCGTTTGATCCGTGACGTATGCATTTCTATAAATAAACTTTTATTGCGGAGTGAAGCTGGGTGGTCCAGGAACCGTTGACATTAATATGATGGAAATTTACTAGGTTTATTTCACGCTTGTTAGACTGGCTTGGGTCAGGAAGAGTGTGAGAAGTCCTGTTTTATAAACTGTAATTAAGTAGATTGGTCCCAAAATAAATTAAAAATTACTTGATAGAAACACGTTTAGCAAATAACTGTGAGAAAAGCCTAGTTTTCACGAATAATGGATTGCGGAAGAATGAATTTGTTGTTGGGCCGTTTCCGTCATGTTGTCAGATGAATCTTGGCTTTCGCCAGTCCAAAACAACGAGGATGGCAGACAAAAATGATCGGAAATTACTAAACTATGGTACTTGTTGGATTCGCAATGATCTGTCAAGAATCGGCTAGTTTAGAAAAATTTTCATTTTTTTGTGGCGTTTCGACGTTTATTCGGGTCATCTTCAACCCTGGGTGAATTACAAAACGTACAATACAATACAGATGTAAATAGAAACTTTAAATCAAATATTTCATATCCACATAAAGTAAGATGATATTTTTGTGGTGTCATGTAGGTGTTGTGCAAAATTATTGTGAAACTATTCAACTAACTTCAATAGGGTAGTTACTTCAATAAAGAATAGGGTAGTTTAGAAAAATCTTCATTTTTTGTGGACGTTTCGACCTTTATTCGAGTCATCTTCAACCCTGGGTGAATTACAAAACGTACAATACAATACAGATGTAAATAGAAACTTTAAATCAAATATTTCATATCCACATAAAGTAAGATGATATTTTTGTGGTGTCATGTAGGTGTTGTGCAAAATTGTTGTGAAACTATTCAACTATCTTCAACCTAACTTTTTTATATGTGAAAAAAATGTAAGCTTGTTAAAAATAAGAATAAAAACTGGAAAATTTATTTGTAAGATCGCTAATAGCAATCTTTGAACAATGATTTTCTCAAGGATCACTCCCAAATTAGGATTTGTTATAGTTATGTTATAGTACCGACAAAGTAGTAACATTTCAAATCGTCAATAAATAATACAATTCAAGCAAAAATGAACTTTGAAAGGTGATCAGTTTTGAATAAGGCCTTCTATTCAAATAAAACGTAACAATTGCACTGAATTGTTATTAACATTAATAAAAAAGAGTATTATTGCATAAAATTGTTAAAAAGTCAACGAGAGTGTCCAGCAATAGTCATGAGCTCTGTTTAACCGAAATTCACAAGTGCGCAAATTTAAATTAAACACTTTTACAACACAAAACACAGTCAACAAATGATTCAATGTTTACTGTTACTTATTTGAGGCCAACAAATTACTCCATTTTTAAACAGGGGAATAACATTATAAAAAAAGATTTCTCAAGGCACAGTATGATCAGTTTTGAATAGGTATTACAGACTATTTTTTTATTATGGACAAAAAATTACATAATTAGTCACATAAAATAATCAAATTTCAAAAAAAGTTAATAATTACTAAACGCGTTTTTAACACAAGGAACTGTCTTATATCATAAATTTTGATTAAATTTAATTTTTGAGAATGAAGTTTCAACAGTTTATTAGGTTCCCTCTAATGCCATATAACTGATCATATTTAATAATAAACCATTATTTATTAGGAAAAATGTTTTCTTCTTTTCTTCTATTTGCATTTATCCATGATTCTAATATATTGAAATTTCGGTGTAGATATTAATGAGATAAATTAATTAAACGAGGTTTATTGTTGAGGACGTAACAAAATTGATTTTTAAATTTTCTTGTTCAACCTTTCGCCCGGTTCTTAGGGGTATACAATTTTAATAAAAACTATTCCCCACCCCAAAAAAAAAAAACATCGAGTAATAGATGGATGATATCCAATCCAAATAGAGATTATTTTAAATAATTATATTATTGTAAAAGAAATAGAATTTTCTTGTTAATGAATGTAGCCAAGAAGAGGGAAAATTGGCCATGAAATACATAGCCGAGAAATAAAACGAAAGAAAAGAAAGGTTGTTGAAATTCATTATACTCGCTATTTCTAGAAAATTGATTAAGAGATTTAACTTGGAATATATAACTATTAATAAATAACACATTAAGGATTCGCTTGTTAACACAAACTTAAAATAACACAATAAAAACAACAAATAAAAAGAACGAATCTCATAGCGTTTTAAATGCACTTTTCATTGTAATAAAATTTAAAATAGGATTCAAAATTTGGTAGATTCGGGGATTTTACGGGATATAGTTGTGAATGGTTGGAGTAACCTGAAAATGGAAATATCTCGAATCTAGACGTCCGTCAATAGGGATTTTTTAAATTGAAATTTGACAGTATAAGACTTGAAGGGAGGCGTGTGTTAACGGTTAACAGAAAACTTTTGAAAAGAGAAAGAATAAACATTATAAATATCTTCCAAGGTGATACACTAATCTTCACAAACATAAATTAATGTATTAAATGCTTCAAAATGGAGGATAACTTAAACGCACCAAGAAAAAAACTATCACAAAGAATTAGTCCTATACAATTAATAGAGCAGTACATTATATTTTTGTTAATTATTATCCCAACAGAAACCTAAGCGTAAAAAATGGGCGAAGTTCCAGACCCCCTCCAAAAAATTAGCCTATCAATGATATCTACACTGGGGCCAAGCCCGTTCTTTTTTTAGTTCATAACCTGAGAGAACTCGAAAGAAAAAGTAAAAGCTCCAGACTCGCTTACCATAAAAATCAGTCTATCAATTTAGTGATATCTACATTGAGGCCAACTTCTTCAAAAAGTTGGTTCTCTCAGGTTATGGGCTAAGAAATGCACAGACTTCGCCACAATGTAGGTTTCATTACATTGATAGGCTATTATTTTTTGAACGGGGTTTGGAACTTGGTCCTTTTTTTGCGATTAGGCTTTGGTTAGGATATCATAAGTTTTTTGTTCGCTTCAGCATCGTGGCCGTCGTCTTCTTATTTTCGATGCTCAGGAGCGATTATGCATGTCGTAGATTTTTTCTTGTAAGGTCGTTTGGGCCTATCTTGAGGAGGAGCTAAGAGGCCCTTGGACGTTCTTAATACCAGGCATCTTTCATTTTCCCACGTCTAGATTTTTAAGTCGTATGTTATGGAGAAGTCTGGCCAATACAATGAGCGTAAACGTTGTGTTCAATATCCTTCACAGGCCTTCACCTCGGAGGGATCAATGTTAATCAGGTGAACTCCCAGGAGGCTTGTCAAACCAGGCAGAGCCACGTGCGCTCGGCCACATGAGAATATTGACTTACCCACGACTAATGAAGCATTTGACAAACTTAATCCTTGACTTTTGTAAATAGTAATGGCGTAAGCAAGCAAATATAAAATTGATGCTGGTGCACATAAGATCAACAGATGACTTAAAACTTGGTCGGAATCCGTTCTAAATCATACACTAAGCCATGCGTCTCCAATAGCCTCTAATGCTAAACTCCGACTTTCCACCTTCACGAAGCTTATGCGGGTGTACCCTGTTAACTAACAAACGGAAAGAGGGGTATGGAGGGACAGGAGCTGGACCTGACACCTCCTAATCCTAAACCCCTCACCTTACCCCTCTTCCCACCCTACACCCTATCCTAGTCCCACTCTCCAGCCCAAATGCAAGGTGTTATGCGATCCGTGCCGATGGATGAATGGCACAGGGGTAACTGTGCCAATAACGGAGCCTCAAGGGCACCAGGCGACACCCTTGAGTAATTAGCCTTACACCGGAGAGAGGGCTCCTCCGGTGCGGACCTTTAGATCTCACTCGTGGGAACTACATGGAAAAATCTACAGTATAAAACAAAACACCGGGGGAACCTGTAAAGGAAGACCCCAAAAACCAACTAATGGAAATTGAAGGGGGCCCCGAACCCTCTCCAATTCCCATAAACGAAGAACTAGAAGACAATCTTCTTGCGTCACCTTCTGTAGATGTGGGGGGGTCTTCAGGAAAAAAAAACCCAGAAGGTGAAACCACTCCAATGGAGGTGGCGGAGAAGATTGAGGAATTACGTCTACAACCCCAAAGAATATCTGGGGCACAAAGACGCAAAATGGCCATTCACAGAGCCAAACAACGGGGGGAGCCTATCCTAAAAAGAACCAGGAAAGGAAGACAAAACCCCAATGTAAAACCGCGGACTCTGATACCAAGGCAAACCACGGGAAGTGTTGACCCCAAAAAACCGGGACCAACACCAACCAAAAGTGGCAAAAGGGGCAGGTCACTGGGTAGCACCCCATCATCAAGTGGAAGTGCTCCTAGGACATGCCCCAAAAAGAGCAAAACTGGGGGAGGCGGTGTGGAGCGGGTCATCCACCCCAACATGGTTGGGGGGGAGGACTCTGAGACATACCAACAAGCCCTCAAGGCGCTTAAAATGGCCGTGGTGTTGGAAGAATACCCGGAAAAGGAATTAACAACCGATCAGGGCAGAACCGTTCAGCGGGCCATCCTGGCTGAGGTCTGGAAGAGCAAAAACTCCCAGGGACCTCAGTTCAGGAATGGATATGTTGAGAAGGGAGCGGTCCTGATAACTTGTGAAAATCAAAGTGCCAAGGAATGGCTTATGGCTACGGTGCCTACCATCNGCTCGGAATAACTACACAGATGCAAAATCGTATAGACCGATTAGTCTAACATCCTTTCTACTCAAGACACTTGAAAGGCTGGTTGAAAAACATGTACGGGGCAGCTCTTTACAAGCAAAACCCCTTCATAAACATCAACATGCCTATCAGAAAGGAAAATCGTGTGAATCAGCACTACATCAACTAACAATACAGATAGAGGATTCACTGAACAACCAAGAAACAGCATTAGGAACCTTCTTGGACATCGAAGGAGCATTTGACAACACTCCTTTCGAAGCAATGGTTACATCACTCAAACAGCGAGGAACAGACGAAACCTGCTGTAGATGGATAGAATCAATGCTAAAAAGCAGGAAAGTGCAGGTCTCCATGTTCCACGAAAAAGTAGAAGCAGTGGTGGCGAGGGGGTGTCCACAGGGAGGAATACTCTCGCCTCTGCTGTGGAATGTGGTAGCGGACAGCCTCATATGCGAACTAAATGAAAGAGGAATTTATACCCAAGGCTATGCAGATGACATTGTCATACTAGTCAGGGGAAAATTCAACTCAACATTAAAAGAGCTCACCCAAAGAGCACTAAACCTGGTGGAACAATGGTGCTTAAAACGGAGACTTAAAGTAAACCCCTCAAAAACCACCTTAATTGCTTTCACCAAGAAAAGAAATATAGAAATACAAGGATTAAGCTTCTATAATGAAATGCTGCTTTGAAAAAATGAGGTCCAATATCTAGGAATAATCTTTGTCAAGAAACTAACCTGGAATCCTCACCTGCAACATACAGTAGCAAAAAGTAAAATATCGCTAATGACCACAAGAAGGACCTTAGGCAAATCCTGGGGACTAAAACCGAAAATGGCCAATTGGCTATATACGGCAATAATAAGACCCAGAATAACCTACGGATCACTAATCTGGTGGAACAAAGCTCAACAAAAAGTAGCTACCCAAACATTAGGCAGCTTACAAAGATTAGCAAACCTATGTATCACAGGGGCGATGAGAACAACCCCTACAAACGCATTAGAAACCTTGCTAAACCTACCTCTACTTGAAATATTCATACAAGGAGAGGCTAGGAAAAGCTCATTTAGGCTCCAAAAACAATTAAATTGGAAAGGAACCAAACAATTCGGGCATACAACCATAATCAAGGGGGACCGCGGTAGCTGAGTGGTTAGCATGAGAGACTTTCACGCCGCGGTCGTGGGTTCGATTTCCACCGTCGCCTCTGGCCCTTTTTTCACAATAACCCCCCTCAATTTGAAAACACATATAAGAATTGTCACATGGCTAATATGCATAGTTCATAACGCCAAAAAAAAAAAAAAAACCATAATCAATAAAATCAGACACCCATTATTAGAAATGGGGACTGACTACATGATTCCGGAAACAATCTTCACAACTTCCTATAAAGTCTCAACAGACTATAAAGGAGAAGAAGAACACAAGAAAGCACCAGATACAATGATATGGTATACAGATGGCTCCAAAACAAACGAAGGAACCGGATCAGGCGTTTTCTGTACAAGCCCAAAATATGAGCAATCAAAATCAATAGGGAAGTATACTTCGGTCTTTCAAGCAGAAATACATGCCATCAACGCTTGTGACCCGCAAAATCTTAAAAGAGGTTACACTGACAAAAAAATCCTCATAAGATCAGACAGTCAAGCAGCTATTAAGCATTGGCATGTAAAAGAATTACATCAAAACTAGTGAATGTATCCAAAAGTTCCAAAACCTGGGAAAACACAACAACCTGATGATACCTTGGGTGCCAGGGCACAGGGGAATTCTGGGTAACGAAGAAGCAGACAAACTCGCCAGAGGAGGATCTGCAAGACCATACATAGGCCCCGAACCTATCCTTGGGATAACAAAAACAAACATAGAATCCTCCATCGCAGAAGGGATCCAAACAAAACAAAGAGAGAAGTGGATAAACTCTAGCGGTGCTAGACGTAGTAAACTTTTGCTGAAACAACCCTCACCAAAATTGGCAAAAACACTGCTACAACTGGAGAGAGCAAAACTCAGAGGAGTGGTGGGACTACTAACCGGTCACTGGCATCTGAGAAAACATCTACACACCATGGGTATATACAATAATGATCCCATCTGCAGATTATGTAATGAGGATGAGGAAACAGCCACTCATATCATCTTCGAATGCGAAGCAACAGCTCAATGGAGGTTTAACCTAACGTACGAAAAAGACTCAGGGAACCAAATTGCAGTAATAACAGTCAATGACCTGATACTTCTGAGAAGAAGGATTGAGTCTATTGACTAAACTAGGGAACTGGGAAGGTACAATAAGCCAGAAGGCTGCAGTGCCTGGGGAATACAAGCTCCGCTTCCCAGCATCCCTTCCACCAAACCATACCATACCAAGCCATGCGACCTACCTTTGTACCAAATTTCAACTTCCTACCTACACTGGGATTGTTATAATTCTACGGGCAAATTAATTTATTGCATTTCCAGATTCTTACTTATTTTATAATATAAGACCTACCTTCCAAATTTCAAGTTTTTACCTATACGATGAGTGCCTTATAATTTTAATGGTGACCCCCCCCCAAAGTGGCATTAATTTTGACAAAATTTAAATTTTCAGATTTTTCCTTTACTTGATTACTACTATATAAAACCTACCTTTTTACCGAATTTCACGGTTCTTGCTATTCGGGAAGAACTTGTAATTTAGATGATCAGTGAGTCAGTTAATAACAAAAAAGCACATTTTGAAATTCTCCCCTTTCGAAAAGACATAATATCTAGTGCGCAAATGTTTACAATGTCCTATGCGACCTAATCATAATTTATGTTTCAAATGTCTAAGCCCATCTTGAGAGGAAGCAGAGATACGAGGGCGAATTCAAATAAAGTTATATATGGCAGCTTGCTGAAACTTGGCCAGCGCTCAGATTGACAAACAAAATTATTGACAAAGTTGTAACTCGATACAATGTGAAATTGTATTATTACTGCTTTTTCCTCTTGTCTGCGTTATGAAATTAGTTGGTATTTTCGTTTACAAAGTTTTACCTCATAACGTCCGTTCACCCCTTTTTTCTTTTGTCTTTTTCCTCATTCTGAAAATTTTATGTTCAAAATATTTTTTCAACAAGCTTTCAGCTGACTTTTTGACAATGGCTGTTTATATTTAAATTTTTTATATTTTATAGTGTATTCATTCAAAATGTAATCCACAGGCGAGTTAATATTCTAAAAGACCGCATTACCTCCTTTAATCAGCAATTAACAACAAATATAAATTCCATTTAATTTCAGCCAACTCTCTCTTTCGTGGGCATTAACATAACGGGAGTATTGTTGGCTTAAAAGCGGATCTAAAAACAAACTTGTTACTTAACCATACGGTATATTAACGCTAAAAATAGAACATTATAATTCCTGTTTTAAGCTGAACAAGGATAAAACCCTGGATTGTAATTATAAACCTCTTAATTTAAATACACTTTTGTGACCTATGGCTCTTTTGAGTAACATTTGCCTGAGAGTCATCAAAACCATGTAGTTGAATACCTTCGTAAAAAAAGTATGGGGTTTTGGGGACCGGAGTGAACGTTAATTCGTTCATTATTCAGAAATCGTGAGATGCGGTCTGGTGTGACGTAGGTTTCAGAAAAACATTTTCTTTATCGTGCCAACGTTTCGATCTTTATTGAGATCATCTTCAGAGCCTGGGATTTACAAACATTGTTTAGATCACCGCACACACGTTAATTCGTTCATTCAATCATAACATACCATAATGATAAGACTGATCTTTTGAGACAGATCAGAACAAAATCCGGCCATGTAGGTGTTGAAAAACCACTTCTGGACAGCCTATTCAAGTTTTTGGTCATTTTCAAACGCTCTGCCACATTATTTCCATTCTCAGCAATTATACAGAGATAGTACTATTGCTTGACAATCCTGATTATATAAACGAACGAACGTTTACACACCGAATATATCCATACATTAAAAATCCTTAGGTCCCGACATACCCCAAGAGATCCTTTGTGATAAATCAAAACAAAATCCGGCCATGTTGATTGTGAAAAAACACTTCTGGACAGTCAACTCAAGTTTTTGGTACATTTCAGGCGCACTGCCACATTATTTCCACATTCAGCACAAATCCAGAGATAGTACTATTGCTTGCTAATCTTCATCATATGCAAACCAAAAAATAAACTATCACACTCAGAAATATATACATACACTAAAAAATTTCATATTTAATTGCCAGTTTTAAGGATTTCTGGGCATGACTTATGCCTTGGCACTACTTTTGTTACGTTCGTAACAGAGTATGTATGTATTATTATTTAAGCGGGGTTGCCTTCTAAATTATAATGCCTCCCAAGCTAAAATTGGCGGTCGTTCAATCAAAATTAAGATGGCCTAGGATAGGCTTAGGATGAGGGGAGGTGAGAGAGTCGAAGAGTGCGTTCCTTCGGCCTGGCCGGATCATTAGAAAATCATAAATTCCTTGATTAACGAAGGCGACCGCGTACCCACCCAACTTTAGAGAAGGTGCTCCACATTTTTCTGTAAGCGGGGATTTTCAATCGTCAGGAAAAAGAAGCATAGATGGACGCTGGTTCATAGGAAAGTTTAGCTTGTAATGAATGTTTATTTAGATTTTAAGATAATGTAGGTTCATTTAGTGTGTAAGTTTGTTATAACGTTACCCGTAGAGAATTAAGATTGATGTATGTTTAATATTTTAGTTTCCTTTGGAATAAATGTGGTTTTTTTTGGTTTCTTTATGTAAATATTGTGTTCTTTTTTCTATTTAGTTAATTTTACTTTTATTGAATTTTCTTGGATTTCTTTTCTTTTCATTTTTTTCTTTACGGTTCGCTGTTTCCGTGTCATATTTACAGCGTGACGCTAATTTTTAATTTAATATTACATTAAGTAACCCCGCCCGTCTTCACGGAGCGAAGCCGGCAAATTCTCGGCGTAAGATTTTATGATTGATACTGGATCAAACAATATGGGTATTTTCGGCTGCGTGTCGCGTGTGTTAATTTAATTATTACACATGATAAAATCCGGTTATCATGAAATAAAACCCTTGTACACATTCACTGAAACGTTATGGTCATTTTAAAGTGACCGGACACATTCATTCTTTCTCAGCGATGATCCAGACACATTATTGCTTGTCAATCTTCATCACACTCAAGTATAACAATCACAAACAGAAAAACATCCAAATATATACAAAATCCTCTCCTTATCTCTCCTTATCAAAAACAAGAATCTGCTGATATTATCCACATACAACCAGACCTCTTGGTTGTTTATCACTTACTTATAACTAGAGAAATAGCGAGAGGGTTAGTGAAGCGCAGTTTTATTATTTAATGTAACCATTACAAAAAATCTTTTTGCCTGTTTACTATAGATGTTGTTTAGTTATATTTGAAAGCCATCAGATTATTAATATCTGAAGAGACTTCAAACGGTGTGTTAAACAAATTTGTTATGAAATGTGTTTGTTGTTTAGATGATGTACCAGTTCTACCGGTGATTAAATTAGAGCTAAATTAAGTATAACTGTGCCAGAGAAAGTGCGACAAATCTACAAAATAAACTACAACTTTTCTTTCCTATGGAGATTTTTAAAATTTCCTGCCGCGGAAAGATTTCTTTAATCGGACAGGACCGGAAACAGCCAATCACCAAATATTTATTCTACAGCGATTGAAAAACACAAATTAATTAAGAGAATTATAATTAATATCAGTTTATTATATAAAGTGATTACTAAGACGTTTAAATAAGACGATAGTTAAAATTAATGTTTCTTTTTCTTCCTATTAAGAAAGTCCAGTATTAAACAATACATAATTTTTGAAATGTCTTAAGGATTGAAAAAATGACAAAACGTTTGGTAGCTTGTGGTTCTTTTCCAAAATTTTTACAACTATTTGAACTTAATAACCGGTTTAAAAATTTTTTCTTTACTCTCTTCCTTTTAAATATATTTTTTTTAACGAGTGTTCGCAACAGCAGAGGTTATATCAACCCTCGGGGTGCCGATGTTTTTGAAAAAAACAAAACAAAACATTTGTAAGTGCAGGGCCGCTGGTTTCGAACCAGGGACCTTTACCTTACATTGATAAGCGCCGTGTCAACGCTTAAACCGTTGCGGCCACCGACACCCCCGATATATTTTTTTTATAACAATTCATAATCGTAATCCCATGTCGCAAGAGATTTTTTCAAACGTGGAACAAATCGTATGGTCAAGTCGGAAAGTTCGACGGCCTCTTTAATTCTTTCTCATACATGGAGCAGTTCATTTGCACACAAATATAGATTTGATTGACCGACCGGACATTAGTGTGAATTGGGAGCCATTCAATAAACAGGTTGGGGCTCCAAATAATTACCGGATTGGTGTGGAAGATCTCGCGTTTGCTTGTTTTTTCTTCTTTTTGAAATATTTTTTCTTGTCGGCGTTACTCCAGAAGGTTTGAAGGTTGAGAAGCAATTTGTTCTAATTTGGTATTTAAAATGGACTAATAATCGAATGACTCTTATTAGATGCGAATGTACTCGGCCGGATTTTTCATTCTCCGCGTTAGCCAGTTATGTTAATTTCGAAAACATGGTGATTCGAATTTTTTTGCAGGTGACTAATTTACGCGAATTTCTTTGTATTCTGACTGTCTTTTTACAAAAATTGAAACCAAATTGGTATTTATTCCAAAGTAATTAAATCAACTTTCGTTGCATCTACCTTCTTGATGTTTCCAGGACTGTAGATTAACAAACTTACCTGAAACAGTTAAAATCACATTAGAACATAATATATAACATAATCATCATAATAAAATATATAACAAACATAATGCCATTTATTATAGAAATAGTCGAAATTTATCAAACTAATAGCTGGACTAAATTATAATTTCCAATTTTAAATTGATATTTAGGATGAGTTTCGGTTCATGGACATGGTCTTGGGTTCGAATCCCCCCCGTAATTGCCGACCCCTCTATCTCTACCATAAACCTAGGGTTAAAAAAATTAAATGAATATGTAACCATGTAATAGAAACTATATGTTTTATAAAATCATGCTAGGTCATACGGTGCACTGATCTATTCGGTTGGCTTGTTGTCACTGATGCACTACATCTATGCTATTAGCTTCTATAATTAACGACGAACAATTAATAATTAATTTTATTATTAGGTTATAATTAACTATTGGAAATAATAATTTCTTCTGAAATCAACAATTTTTGTAATCAGGTATGAAAAAATGCCTTTTTTTATCGTATTTAACTAAATTTAATGATACTAGGGTTAAACAATTAATGTAGGAACTTCGTTTGAACAATTTACGGAATCATTATGGCGGAGAAATACACTTGAGATAAATAAAATAATTAAAAAAACCCTCATAAACTACGTTTATGGTTTTAATAGAGTATTGTCATTCAGAAATCACATGCGAGATATTGCTTATTTATGACTTTAAAATAAAACTATGCCTTTTTAAATACATACAAGCAAACAGTGGAAATGATTATAGAAGGAGAAAGAGTGAGCGGAAGAGAGAGAGGGCTAGCTAGAAAGAAAGAGAGAGGGAGTGTGTGTGTGTGAGAGAGAGGGAGAGGGAGGGAGAGAGAGAGAGAGAGAGAGAGAGAGAGAGAAAGAGAGAGAGAGTGAGAGTGAGAGAGAGATAAATAGATAGACAAAGAGAATAAAAAAGAGAAAGAGAGAGACAGACATATAAATAAACAGATATAATTCATAGATATGTAGACAGAAATAGAGAGAGAGAAAGAGACAAAGAGAGAGAGAGAGAGAGAGAGAGAGATCGACAGAGCGAAAAAATCTGGACTGTATTATGGATATGCAAACTTATGCTTTATTCACATTTTCTTGATGTTGATGATGTTTGTTTTGATAAAGTATTAGCAGCTTTATAATTTTTTGTTCACTTTTAACTTCCTCCTTGTCTGTATTTAAAATGTATGCTTAACATCCTACATAAAGGAAAGTAAATTAACTGTCTTCAAACAGCTCGGTTTTATGTTTTAAATTAGCATGAAATTCTAAAATTCACGGTTATGAGTTTTCAAAACGCATCACAGATTTTCGCTTTCGGCTGACCTACTGTGAAGTCGGGCGGTTTGAATTGGTTTGTTGCCCACTCCGCAATTGTTTGTTGTTCGTTAATTATCAAACACACATCTGTTCAATTTGTATATCCTTCAAAACGGGTGACGTCGTCTTATTTGGCGGACAAAAGGCTTGACGACCATTTAGACGTTTGTCTCGATTAAGGATAGCTCGTTAATTTCATCGATTAGTTTGAATAATCCGCCAGTTACTTATTCATTGATTATTCCTTGCCGATTTGTCAAAAGGAAATAAATAATGGGGTTTATCACGTTCCGCGATGTAATAAACAACCGTATCTGCTCGCAAAAGTAGGACCGCGTATTCTCGCTGTTTTTTAATCAAAAGAGATTTATTATTTCATTCGGTGCGACTGCGCGCTTTCCTTCTTCCTAAGTTTGTCGTTTTTCCTCCTTGTTTATAATTTTAGCGATTTAAAGAAGTAATCGATAAAATTTATACCCTGCATCTTTTTTTTAAATTGATTACTACCTCTATTAATAAAATGTACATCTCGTAAATTGAGGTTATTTACATAATTATTTGGAGATCGTGAGTTGCGGTCTGGTGTGACGTAGGTTTAAAAAAACATTTTCTTTGTCGTGCCAACGTTTCGATCTTTATTGAGATCATCTCCACTTTATATATCCCAGGCCCTGAAGAAAATCTCAGCAAAGATTGAAACGTTGGCACGATAAAGAAAATGTTTTTCTAAAACCTACATCACACCAGACCGCATCTCACCATCTCCAAATAATCATTAACTGTCATTAAACACCACACGTTATTTACATATTTACATTTATACACTGTATATCATGTCTTCAGGGAAATCGCCAACCATTGTCGGTCCTCCCATACATTACATCATTAGTATTATATTAATGGTTTCTTGAAAGTTAATTTGTGAACGATCTGAAGGAAATTCAGAGTGAACACAACAAACATACCGCTAAAATTTCATTTAGTAAAAGTTTAAACATATTTAATTCGTTTTAAAAACAAAAGTCATCTTTCACAAGAACTTGCATAACGACCTACTATTCCATTTTACTATCATTGCAGTTCGCGAGGGCGTTCAAGAAGAAAATGAGAACACGTTTCACATTTGTTCGAGTACGTTGGCTAGGAGTTAACACAGATGTTTAATATATGACAACACCCGGACACTACTGAGTCGAGACCTAAGGATCTGGTCTTGGGAAATAATTGATGATTTAGCTAACGATAGCTTGGTTCCTCTTTGCTCAAAACTTGGCAATGCTTTCTGTGCCGTGTCGTTTTAACAAAAATTTTACGTAGATGTTTCGAATTGAGGTTAGACACAAGAACACACAAGGCATGTAAAAGTGTGAATTAAATATAAATTGTGATACAGCAGTTTTACATATTTCAAAACTTATTCGGAGATCGTGAGATGCGGTCTTGTGTGACGTAGGGCTTAGAAAACATTTTCTTTATCGTGCCAACGTTTCGATCTTTATTGAGATCATCTTCAGGGCTCAAAGTGTTTGTTTGCCGGTAGATGTGTCATTCTTGTTTGTCGTGTCGATAGTGGTCACTAAACACCACACATATTTTACAACAGAAAAGTCATCTAATGCCATTTTAATTAAATTAGTATCTACTATGAGTATATGAATAACATTGGTACGCTCCATCCACCTTCTCAGGTAGAATTAATTTATCGTCGTAGTGAACTGGTCTTATTGTCTAATATTCTATTTATTACTATTTACTTTTCAATTCAATGAACTTATTTTTCAAAATAGCGAAATATAAAACGCACCTTACAAAGAGTAAGCTGTTCCAGAAAATGAGCAGTCCAAAAGCTCATTAGTATGAAAATTATAAAATTATTGTTTTAGTTAAATATACAAAGTAAGACAGTTAAGTCGAAACGCATACCTAAAATTTAACCTCTAAAACTTACTGGAAATTAACAGTTTAAAATGTTTGACTGTTAGAATAAGCAATTTTTACAATACAAAAAAAAAAAAAAAATACAAAACAAACACCATCCAGAATCTTCTATAGAAACAAGCATTACGTTGATACACAACGCACAAAAAGGACGGAAACTCAGCCTGGAGATATACTAAATGACACTTAAAGACGGAAAAATTATAAATTGCAAGCAAACTCACATCCACATATTACTTTCACTCTACTGAACGCACTACATAGCAAAAATTTAATCTAATTTAAAGAAAATTTAAAATAATTCATCAGAAGTTAAAGCAGTTGTCTTGTTTTACTTTAAAAATTGAAACAATTGTTCTATTCACTAGGTCCTTATTTCTACGAAAATTTAATTAGCAACTTATGTTAAAGAAGCCTAGCAATATTACTGACACTGGTCCGACATTCCTCGCAAGTTGGTACTAATATTTTTCCAGACCAAAGTCATCAGTAGACAACTTGAAATTTAATTTTTAATGAACCGAATATACAGGGTATTAACTCTCCAATTTTCTACTACAATCCGAAAAAGCTAAAAAAAAAATTGATGATTAACGTTTGGTTAAATATCTGTAAGAGATTTGTAATGAAAGGCCTATCGTTAAAAAGCGAAGACTGCGATTAGGCATATGCGGCAAACCAATGGGGGTATTAAACTGTTGGTGGCTAACTGTGAAAAACGTGAATGTTTTATTTATATATANTGATCTCAATAAAAGATCGAAACGTTGGCACGATAAAGAAAATGTTTTTCTGAAACCTACATCACACCCGACCGCATCTCACGATATCTGAATAACCATAAAAGTATTGTTAACACTAAATGACTTTAAAAAGTCCCAATGTTTTCTCAGATATAGTAAAGGATCGTTTCTAAGCTGCATGTATTAATTCACACAATATTAGATGAAACTTAGTAGAAATATTTAAAAAAGAGAAATTGAGTCAAATCATATATTTTTCTACTATAAAAGCTAAACACAAATTGAAACCTAACGTTAGGACTACTTTAAATACTAGTATTATTTCATAATTAATTAGTATTTTATAATTAACGAAATTGCTAGTAGGTTAGTAACGAATAGGTCATGTCTGGAAAATTATTGTGTTTGAACAAGAATTTCGATTCAAAACAATCCACAATAATTGGAGATGAGATTATTATTAATGATGAGGAAAAACTGAAGGCGTTAACCTGCCGACTATGAAGTTTTTAAATGCAGTTGATAGGCGGTACAACCACCATTAAAATGATCACAATATTAACATCTATTATTTACTTACTAATGAGAATAACTTTTTATTATTATTTTAAGGTCTAGACTTAGTTTAATTTGGAATAAAAGAGTGAAAAGTATGTTATTTTAAAATAGAATATCATGTATTATAGAAATATTATTCAAGACGGACGAACATAGATTCAACAAATGTAAATTGTTAATGTTTGAAGATGTGAATTTATACATTAGTGGTGGAACTGCATGAAAACAAATTTTATTTTTAATGCTAATAGTGTCGAAATTTTTTTTTAAATTTAAATTACCTAGGATAAGCAACCAGAACGTGTTACTTTACCCAGGAGTAAATTTAAAAAAAGGATAACCCGTGGTACGTTTTACCCACGGTTCTGAACAATTAGAAGGGTAGATAGACGTGCCTATTTCAAACTTTCTGCGGTTTTGCTTCGAGTTAGAGATAAATATTTTTCTTTTAGGGGGATGTTTAAGCCGAGGAGGGTTCGTGCAAAGGTCACCGGGTCGAATTAATAGTCAAGTAACACCTTCTCCGCGATTATTGCTATTCGAATGCATATAACGAGTTTTCTGATTGAAGATAATGAGTAATAAGAAAGCAGAGTTTGATATAAGATTCCGATAGCAAAGCCGGACCATTTCCTGGCCGTATTAGGTCACCGGGTGGCCTTCTTACTAAATTACTTATTTATAAAATGGGTTCTCGAATACATCACTCTTCCTACCGCTTTCCACGTTTAATAAACGTTTATCGGTCATTAAACCTTGAAAGGTATGCGGTTTTTCTCTCTATCACTGATGATTTTTGAATCTCTGAGAAATGGGGCCTCCAAGGTCAATTTATTTGCACTGTGTCGAGATCATCAGATTAGGACGTGAGGCACCGGAAGCGACGCCCCCCGAAGTTCACGACTTTGATCTTTCTGTCAAGGGGTAACAAGAGTGCGTTCTAAAATTGGAAAGGCTTTCAAGGCAAAGCGAAGGAATAAAGCGGACGTTGTGCTCTCAACACCTCGAGGGCAATTTGACAACGATGGAAGTGGAAATGCTTCAAAATCTTGTTATAAGTGTCCGGTCGGTCCCAAACGTTTGTTTGAGTGTTTTTTTATCGTTCATGCCAAACATGCCGAAGCCTAACGATAAACACGCTGAAAATAAGAATTATCATAGAAGAAATACAAAGCAAGAAGTTACAGGGTTGAGGAGTGTATAATGCCACTTAAAAAAAAGCAGAAATTAAACGCCATTATTTTTTCATCTATCGATAATTACAGATCTCTGTTCTATGGTTCAACTGTTTTTTATTTTCAATTAATAATGAACCACGTACCTAACATTAATCGCAATGCAGGGTGGAGTCTCTCTAGGGTAGTCGATAAAATGAAAACAGTGATTAAATGACTATAAAACTTGTTAATAAAATTCTTGATATAGATAGACTGCTAGTAAGTCATTTCATATTAACGAGATTCTATCTACATTTCCCCCACTGTTTAAGGAAAATGGAAAAAAGTTTGAATGGCGAAAAATATGAGATGGATACGATTTTTGAGAGAGAGGGTAACTACAGCTGTGAATTTAGGAAATATTATATTAGATGAACTTCATACTGTATACTACAATTGACTAAATTTTGATTGAAACTTGAGAAATCCCTGGTTTAAAGTGTCTAATTGTGGTCTAATTGAAAACAAACTTAAATATTGTTCAAATGTACCTTGGAAAATTTTTGTTATTGGCCAAAAGGAAAAAACCTTATTTTTTATTTTAGTATTGAGTTTACAAGGAAAAGTTTTCAACAGGTTGCACATAATTTCCTGACATAGCAGAACTTATATAATCATAAATCAAAAAGGCGCTGAGAAATATTTTTCCCCATGAATTTCAGTTCAACGTCAATGATTGCGAATAGGTCAAATTGGACAAACCCAAGGGTTTAAAAAAATGAATTAAACGTACGTTATGTGGTAGGAGGCGAATTATAACAAAATAGTTAGCATTTAATTGAGGAAATATTCTATCGGCAAGACGATAAGACTTGCTTTTAGCCCTTTGACCAGCTTATGCTCTACTTCGAGATTTCATTTTAATGACCGTATTAAAAAAAATCTGAATTGCGAAAAGTTCAAAATGTTTAAATGAATGTTCAAACACGCTACGAAAAAGCATTACCTCTTTGCAATTTAATAACACAAAAATAATAATTTTAAAAAACATAATATTCTCTCTCTCTCTCTCTCTCTCTCTCTCTCTCTCTCTCTANTATATATATATACCTGCAATCTGACCTCGCTTACACGCATTCAAATTCTGTTATATTTTAGCCGTTAGTGTAATAATATTGGTTTGTAATCTTGAACGTGTAATACGATAATCTTGTCGCAACAATTTACATCAGGTTGTTTCATTGACGTTTGACTGTTTAATTACATGTTCATCGTCATCATGAAACACTGGCCCAGATGGTGGAACATTGTACGGACAATGAACTGTTATAAATGGATTGGAATAATAGTTTCTTTTTGTAATTTTCCTTCAAAACTTTGTCTCCAATTTTAAAAGATTGACTTATTTTCTGAATCTTTACGATTTTTAAACCACTTTTACACAAATTTTATCCTATTCGATATTACTTAACCCAAAAGTTTCTCCGCTTAGGATGAATAAACCGTTTGATTGGAAAGCTTGGGCAATCTCAACTTATCCCCAAGGCCTGTGCGATATTAAAACCACGCAGAATGATTATGGTGCGTGGAATTGGTAATATTTCTGTCCTTCGGTTGTGAGATAGCCTTACATTTCAGTGAAAATCTATTACAACGAATTACACGGATCTGGATCAAAATACTTGTAAAATGTATTCTCTACGGTCAATGATCCGAATTGATATTTCTTAAAGTACGAAAATAATAAATTGTTTTAAGGTGCACATGTCTTAATGTCCCAATTTCTCAAAAAACACACGCAATAAATAAAAAGTTAAAACTGTAATGATTAATGTTATAAGTAAATTGAATCAGTAAAAAATGAGGGTTATTTGCACCTAGAAAGACGTGCGCTGTTACACACACGCGCGCGCGCAATCACTCTCGCTGTCTTTCTCTTTCTCTCTCTCTCACGCTCTCTCTCTCTCTATCTATCTATCTATTTATCTTTCTCTCTCCTTTTCTCTTCTCTCTAACCCCCTCTCCCTCTATCTATCTTTCTTTCTCCTTTTCTCTTCTCTCTAACCCCTTCTCCTTCCTATCACTATCTATCTATTTCTCTATCTACTACTCTTTACTCTCAGTTGTATTTTATTTTTTTTTAAAAATTCGGACCTGACTATCATAGTTTTTCAAATGTCTACTTAAATAATTGATAAACACTATAAAATGTTTTTTGTTTTATATCCTACAAACCTTATTATCAGCTTGAAATAATTATAAACGCAATTAATTACTGTTTGCAGTACGCTGTAGCTTAAGTTAGCTCTCTTCAGATTTTGTTTTGAATAAAACGGAGAATATTTGTTTTTAAATGTTATCTTGGTATTGAATTAGCAATTATTTTCCCTTTCCTCGAATATATTTTTCAATTCATTATTTTAATTAGTAGAAAAATATTCACAAATAAATATAGCTTGAAGCTTAATCTGATATTAATAATAATTGCAAAACAAAGTTATTATTTGTCTGGGTCCAAATGTCCAGACACCAAACGTATTCCCTGACTGTCAATAGAGCCGGATTAATATATAATTAGTTATTTATTTCCTTGTGATTTCTTAAAAAATAAAACCTTGAAAATATGTAAATGTTATCTAAAAAAAAGGGGAAAAAAAGTTTGAGAGTATCCTGATAACGATTGATTTTTTTCAATATGTAGCTTCGTTACGGTCAGTAAAAGACAATTCTGAAAATGCCAGGCGTCATTTTATTACACGGGTTCGCCTTTCGGAAACTTCCTAGATCCTCAAGGCAGATCCTTATCCGATCTCAGACAGAAGGAAGCGAATCGCGACTGTCCGCAGACGGGAAATATATTTTCAAACTTGATTTTGGTTTAAAAAAACACTAAGACCTGAATTTTTGACTTATTAAAGGATGTTTTATTTATTTATTTTTTAAATATAAATTTACAGGACACATTTAGTTCGGTTTCTTCGTTAGAATAAATAAAAAGTACAAATAAAATATAAATAAAATTAAAAAAATAATAATTAGGTAACAATCTACTTAGAGTTTTTAAATAATAAGCTTTATTTAGCCAAAAACAGTGGGGGCGTTGGTGGCCGCAACGGTGTAGGCGTTGACATTGCGCTCATCACTGTAAGGTCCCCCAACATACCTACAAATTGGGCTGTTTTTTAAAAACACCGGCACCCTGAGGGTTCATATAATCTCGTAATTAAAATAAAAAAGTTATATATTTATATACAGTTTAGCGAACAGAGTAAATAAAATGTAACAAGTCAGCCTATCAGCTGTCCTCTATTCGATCTTGAATTTACATTGCAGAAATGAACAGATAAATTAATTATTTACAAATGTATGATTTAAAAACCGATAACTAAATAAAATAAATTGTAAATAAATAAGTGACTAGAAATAAGTAGGTAAATGAGTAAAATAAAATAAAACAAATAAACAAAGTAAAATTATCATACATTAACAATAAATTAAAAAGAAAACAGAAAAAGAAATAAATGACGGACTAAAACAAGCTGAAATAGCCCCAAGTCGGCTACTACCTTTTAA
Source organism: Cimex lectularius (assembly GCF_000648675.2). Classification (NCBI taxonomy): domain Eukaryota; kingdom Metazoa; phylum Arthropoda; class Insecta; order Hemiptera; family Cimicidae; genus Cimex; species Cimex lectularius. The sequence continues at coordinate 1,214,222 of NW_019392875.1, read as the reverse complement.
AATACAAAAAAAAAGCAAAAAAACAAAAAACGAGAACAAAAGTTTGATTCAATAAAATAACGATAAATTAATTACAAACATAATGAAAAATGAGTAAATAATGGTGCATATTTTTAGAACCAAATAATTTCACTGTTGGATTTGTAATGGATCACTGTGGTGTTATCATTTATTCATTCCCAGGAGGGGGTAGATTGTTAGCAACATCTCTTGCTGTAGGGTTCGGTCGTTCAATTCAATATTTTTTTCCAGGTCATTATGCAAGGTAGTAGGGTGCATTGACATTATATCCAAGGACTTGCGATCGGAAGGACTGAATTCTTTCGATGTTATTAGGTTTACCGCCATTGTTATATTCCTTTTTCCAAATCGGTTTCAGTTGTGTTTTGAAGAGTGTTAGTTTGTATTTTGTCGATATGTCAGAATTTTTAAAATCTGAGTTTGTAAAGTAGTCTGAAGCGTCTGTTTAATTGATATTTTTTTGTTTGTACGTTTCGTTCCATGTTAGACAAGAAACCCAAGGTGGTACTGTAATTTCTTGGGATAGGAGTATTACAGAGAGTTATTGTATGAGTAGTTTTGTTTCGGAGAGTAAAAGCTAGTTGTTCATTGCTTTCTTTTTCGTTAATACGACGGAGTTCCGTTCGCACAGCCATGTCTGGAACTCCTCAGGATCAGAGGATTAGTGCAGTGTGTAGTCCGCAAAGGGAACAAAAGGGGTTGAGGGTACAGTCGTGATATTTTCGGTGTAGATGAAGTAGATAGTAGGTCTGCACCCGCTCTGAGACACTTCCGACCCACGTGTTAGGAGTTATCTGATCCTTGGTGAACTAGAAAGATTCGTTCATTTCAGTAGATGCGAAGGTTTGGGGGTACAAAGTATGTGCACGGACACGTTCTAGTTTGTGTAGTAGAACTTTGTGTCAAATGAGGTCATCCTTACAATGTTGTATACACTCTCAAGAGATATGGATATGAGGAAAACTACGCGAAGCACCTGGTGGTTGTGGAAAGTTTCTAATATATTAACGAATATGACGAATCCAAATATGTTTAGCGGTCATCATAGACCATATTAAATTCACTAGTTTTCGCGATCGCTTGACCAATTACTATCTGTCAATTAATTAAGGTTTTTAGTTGAGATAAAAAAGTCAATGTCATTCCCCTTATTGACAGAAATGTAACTACAATTTGCAAGACAATAATAAGAATAGAGCCTATACTCATGCTGAGACTGTTGCTAGTTTGACTCCATTATTATTGTTATTGATTAAATCCATTAGAGTTCGTGGTCTGATTGATCGAATGACTTTTTTCAATTAATTAATCTTTACGTAAGGTATTGGTTAAGATAAAAAAGTCAGTGTCACGAGCGGGATTCGAACCCACGATCTTCGGCTAGATACGCCGCTGCTCTACCACTTGAGCTATCGTGACCTCGATCCACTCGGACACTAACTTCCAATCTCAACTCCACCTTTCGAATTTTCCCTCCTTTTTGCCATGTTTCAAATGTCGTGTAATCTATTTGATTCTCGGCGACAAATGAAATGGCCACGGAGAGCTTTAGTGAAGGTATACTTCATTTTTATTTATTAAATTCACTATTTTTCGTGGTCCGCTTGACCAATTAATATCATTCAATTAATTACGGTTTTAAGTTGAGATAAAAAAGTCAGTGACACGAGCGGGATTCGAACCCACGACCTTCGACTAAATACGCCGCTATTCAACCGTAGTGACTTTGTTCCACCCGGATACAAACCTCCCATCTCAAAATTCAAAAGGTGGGGTTGAGATGGGAGGTTTGTATCCGGGTGGATACTCAAGTGATACAGTAGCGGCGTATCAAGCCTAAGGTCGTGGGTTCGAATCCTGCTCGTGACACTGACTTTTTTATCTCAATTTAAAACCCTAATTAATTGAATTTACATAGTTATTTCATTTGTGCCTAATGGATATTTAAAGACAAATCGTATATGTAAAAAATTGTATTACTAATGATTCATTTTTCTGAAGTCCGATTAGAGAGGTTAATGAATTCGTTATAATCCCGATATCTTTTGATAATCTTGCATTAAAACTTCGAAAAAAGAATATTTTAAAAAAATGGAACACTGCATCATAATTTGGTTATCTAATCAGGGGAAAATTAGATAAGGCCACATGTACCATTTGCTTTAAGGGATGAAGGAGGATTTGAAGCGATCGTGTACAAAATTTATTAGCTCACCATGCCAGGAGTATTGCCTGGTGAAGGGGCTGTCATGTTCAGCCCTCGGCTGCTAAAGTTGCGTTTGCGCATAAATGACATCAATGAATGGAGGATTTTTAGATGACGTTGAATCTTTTGAGAAAAAAATCACCCAATTGGTCATGTTGAATAAATTATTAAGCTGGTGAAAAAGGTGATTTTATAGTATTTCTGAACAAACACAAAAGCGCTCTGAGTCTCGAATAATTGTGTAAATTTGAACAGAACGTCATTGATCATTAGTTCCCGCCGGGTTAAGGATCTTAAAACAATTTATTCTCTCACTGTGGGGAAAGCGCGATAATATGAGAATTATTATTTATTATTAGAATTATTACCTGGCAAAAGAAGGTGCCAATTATCGCATTTAAATATATTGATTCCTATCAAACACCAGAAATTTGTTTCAAAATAAAGTCGTCTAAATGGTTTCAAAGCTGGCAATCCACCCCAAAATGAATATTCTTTTAGTCAATCGACCATTGGAGGAAACAGAGCCATGGTTCAAAGAAATGGACTTAACAAAAAAATGTTTTACAATAATGAACCATGGGTTGTTTGGAGCATTCCTTTTCAGAATAAATCAACGTTGCTCTGTTTTATGTAGCTGTTGCAATACCAGGGAATATCTTGAGCACATCGTAATGTCCCTCTTACCACGACCAAAGGGAAGCAATGATAAACCGGATCCATACTTCACTTTGCACGGGCAAACCAATAAATTATAAATATTTATTAACCTTCAACGATCCTTTAGTATTTAGAATGCATTTGGCATTTAAATGCAATATAAATATGTATTAAATTTGTTAATTAAATTATTTATTAGGTTGTTATAGTTGTTATTATTTATGTATTTATAGATGTACATGCAAAAGGGGGCCCTAGACGGTCAATCATTTTGATCAAACGGTTGAGTCAATCGATTGACGCGCGCTTCAATCAACCCTCGAGCAACCCTCAATCTTTTGTTCAAAACTCATTTTGTCCTTTTTTGTGCGACACTTTAGTTGAGAGCTGCATTAAAATTTTCGCGGCTGAAACAATGTTTTCAAATACAGATATTGGCTTCCTCGATTTTATCAATCGAGCTGAAGAAGCAGAACAAGAAGAGGAAACGACGATGGTCGAAGGAGTGGTATAAATTGAGAAACCGCATAACTCACGAACATTTAATCAACGTTCTACGAGAAACGGAAGCAGACGATTGCATAAAACATATCGATTTACTGCTATTCGATCATGTTTTTCTTCTATATAAGCTTTTTTTTAAGTACTTAAAAAGGCAGCTGGTTATCAGAGTTGAAATCAAGTCAATTAAATTTTTGTTTTCATAGATGACACCTTACTGGTAATGTAACAACAACAGAAATTTCCTAGATGTTAAATTGGTCTAATGATGGATTGATTGACTGTGTCTCCGTCAGCGAAGCGCCCGATTTGTGACGTACACTGTACCCCTCTATCTACAACCCCTATCTTCTCAAAATCCACCAATCATAACACTCTTCCCTCCTTTTTCCTCAAAAACCCATCCCTTCCAGTCTTTTTGGGCTGTCTTCTCCACCGGCTCTCGGAGCGTGCACATCTCCTATCGCCCTGTAATCTCCCCCAAGCGTTGCACAAGTAATTAACCACCGAGTAAGATCGCCCCGCTATTGCTTTGCTATGCACATTTATCGCCACGCGAATGTCTGCGTATTGACATTAGAATCGCCCAATCCTTAACCCCGCGTGCACCCCATCTCCCGACCGCATGGTCACAAACCTATCATCGTCATTTTCTCGAAATATCTAATCTCCCTTTATCCATCTACGATCATCATAATCCCACGAACGAATCATCCATTATCCCCGGAAGACTCCATCACCTCACTAGCATCGCCGCCTGGAGTGCATCATCTCATTACCATCAACACTTGGATTTCATAATCCATCATCATCATCGACAATGCTGGAACCAGGGCGGTGCACTGGCCTAGTCATTGCCGAACAACGCACGATATCGCATTCAGAGACATTCACCGCTTTCCGTCCTTCATCGCCTTCAGGTCTCCAATACGACCATCGTCCATCTTGTAAGCCATAAAAATTTCATTAAACAGTGACTTCAATTACTCCTTTTGTTCATTATTTATTCCTTCATTTAATTCTAACTAAACTAACAACTCGTACTCAATCGGGAATCTTCCATTCCCGTTGGTGCCGAAACTATCTTATTATTAATTATATCTCCTATCTTCGGTGGTGTCCGTCGGCGCCATTTTATATTTGGCTGCTGGCGAACAGTACCAATATAAATTCGTGACTTGATTACATTTTATTTTTATTCTGAAAGATAACATGAGCTCAATTCTATGTTGAAACGTTTTTATACAGTATGGCAAAAAGTAATAATTCTCCAAGGTTTTGCTCCATTATAAAAGATTTGAAAGTATTGCAAATTTCTGGAATTTGTATCAAGCCCGGCCGGACGAAGCGAGAACGGGCGGACAAGTGGCACATTGCGATGACACGGAGCTCGTTTCAACCTCGTTCTTAGTTCTTACGCAATAAGAGAAAGATCGGAGTACGAAAGCCGTGCAAACTAATATAGACGTTCAACTGTTCAACAACCTGAGAAACCGGTTGGAATCAGACGTTCTATGTAAATTGTCATGTGATTCACTTCAATTGCGTCACGTGAAAAGCGTGCGCCATGTGACATTTCGGGCCTTTCAGGAATAAGCGAAATCGCGACTGGCCTTGTCTCAAAACTGTTCTCTTCGACCAACTTGCCGATTATTTAAAACATACAAGAGCATCAGAAATTTAAAAACAAAACAATAATGCTAGAAGAAGCTTAGACAACGTTCCAATTTACATTTTTTTATTAGGTTTCCGCTTCACCAAATGAATTCTTTTCAATTAATTAAAGTTCTGGTTGAAATGAAAAAGTTAGTGTCACATGCGGGATTCGAACCCACGACCTTCGGCTAAATACGCCGCTGCTCTACCACTCGAGCTATCGTGACTTCGATCTATTCGGACACCAACTTCCCATCTCAACCCCACCTTTCCAATTTTCCCTCCTTTTTGTCATTTTTCAATTTAAATTGTGAGATTTCCTCATAATGCCTTAGGAATAGTGGACCTGTTTTTTGTCGTTTCCCATTAAGGATATGCAAACCGAAATGATAGAAAACGGCTAAACAACAAATCAATTCACCAACACGTTTCTTCGCTGTATTTTATTTTCACCGGATAAATAAAAAATTCATGTAAGAAACCAACATGAATTTACTTTTAGTTAACACTGTTGATATAACGTGGGACATAGACACGTTGACATCTTGGAGTAATTGGAGGAGCACAAGTAAACGACATTCTGATTCAGGCTAACAAATTACTCCAGAGTGAATCTCCAGTAAATTGTCTCCCGGGAAGCTCACGGTTTCGCATTCTAGAATCCTAATTAGATTAATTTAAATTAATAACCCCAGTTGGATCCCGGAATTCGGATAATTGGTTTATGTAAAGGTCAAACGGCTACCGGGTCAAATATAAGAATGCAAGAGGGAAAAGAGGCATAGGACGAAGTACGGCGAGAGGAATCGAATCGGAATTAAACTAAAGTAAATCACGGATCCTTTCGAAATTGATTAAATCAACAAGTGATTGATCGCTCAAAAGCCAGGACTGTTGAATGAAGTTTCACAAATGGATTGCCATTGATCAAGCCAGCCCACAGATTCTATCATGTGAAATATGTCCTTGTTTTTATTAAAATTTCGATCTTTCAATAAGATTAATTAATGTTGGTTAAGTCATAAAAACCCACTGCGATGGTTAGGTAAGATTGAAAATCAAACGTAAAATCCATCGAATGATACGAGTGGTCGTATTTATAACATCTACTGACGTGAACAGAACCCGTCTGGACGGAAATAGCGAAATTAAGCGGATCGTATTTTCCCAGATCCTGATAAACGTTGTTGATGCATCGGGTTACAATGTGGTTCTTGTACGATATGAGAAAGGGTAAAGTATTTTTAAACTTCATAGGTGAATAAATGTCTACTCACAATCTCATTTTAATGCAAAGGTTAAGTCGACAATCTTATGGAGAGAAAAAATGGAAGCAACGAGTTAAATTTTGTAAAGAGCAAGTTTTTTTAAATATGGGGGAAAATAGAAAAAGCACAGTCTTTTTCCGCAAGAAGGTAATTGGCATGCAATCTAAAGGTCTATATTGGAAAATTTAATATATTCATATAAACATTACCTTATGGGAACACATCAAAATATATAACAGATATATGATAAACACTCCTAAGGGGGTCTCTTGGAGATTGCATGATGCAGAAAGTGGAAATCTTAAAAATCCTAGATCTTCAGAATAATTGTTGGTTATGTCGCTAATATTTTTTTTATTAATAATCTGCAGCATCAAGTTATGCAATAAGTAGATAGGTTAAAAGGAAACAACCTAAGTTGTTAAGAGTGAATAGTAGCCACCCATCCATGACCAACATTAGGCAGCATAAAATTGTAGGACATGAACCCGATGGTCTTTACGGGCCCAGTGACCGCAAGGCCTGCGACGCCTTAACCTCCGAGGGGTAGATTGTAAAAGTGAGTTGACGTAAAGTTGGAATGAAGAGATTCGGGGTTGACTAAGTCAGTAGTACAATGAATTCTGGAGTCTCAGTAAAGAGTGTGGTTACAAACAAATGAGCATCGGTGATCGTGCGGAGGATTTTCGACTGGAAGGTTTGGTTCTTGTTAAGGTTTGATTTTTTAGCCGTTCCGTGCAGTTCCTGTCCGTAAGTTCATATAGGAGCTAGAATTGCAGTGTAGGTTGTTTGTGTGAATAGTTTACACTAGAGTCAAAAGAGGATTAATTCTCCCCCTTGTAAAGTTTCTCAGTATACCACTCCTACATCGTATGTGAAGTTGGTTTATTCTAGTGCCCGTTTGCCTCTACATTTGTCTCTCTTTAGTTCGTGACTGTGATAACATAACTATTAATCCCCTCCAATTATACCGGCTGGACCTCTTAATATCAAGCGATGACTCAAGATTCTGATTTCAGGCCGAGGGATCACATCGTGCCTTACCTCAGGCCTTGGTAAGCGGCGGAACGACGTTGAAGGATCCCTCAAAGGGAGAAAGGGAAGCCGTTAATTTGTCTTGGTTCTTCGTTTTCACCTTTACGACGGAAATCACCTTTCAAGCCGCAACAGTAAGTCTTACGTAAGGAGGTAGTCATGGAGTGATCGAACTACTTCGACAGGATCGAGGTTGGCAGATAGGATTGCTATATCGACAGTAAAGAGAAGAGTGAGCGTGTGAGAATGTTGAGGCGAGTCTGTGTATGGTGACAACTGATATACTTAGGATATGCCCGTGAGAAACACAGGAGAATGGAATGGATCGAAGACGTTAAGATTCGCCAGGTATCATGGAAGAAACATTCATTTGGATAGGATTTTATGATGATATAATATTTACTAGAAAGTAATGATTTGAGATTCAGCAGTAGACCAGGGTGACGCGATCGAACGCTGAGAGACGTCTTGAAAACCTCTAGGACAGAATTAGTCTCTATGGATGTCTTGAAGACGTCCACAACACGATTAGTTTTGTGGATTTGTGGAGTGGTAATTACGGAAGCCAAATTGGTGGTCAGGAATAATGTTGGTTGTAGATAAGATTACTTTTCCACGTAGTAAATTAATGAATAAAGTACCAAAAAATTAAGAGAACAATAAATACACATTTATTTGGAAAGAGAAAACAATACCCTTAACAAAACCTGAGAACAAATTTAAATAAATAGACCAAGTTATATTTGTTAACGCCTGAATTTAAATTTTATTTTTTGTTTTAATTTGAGTTTGTTTGGTCTCCCGTTATGCTTTTGGTTGCCATGAGCACCAGTGTTTACACGTCATCGTTGCTACGGTGAATTGTTTTGTATTTTTCATTACCATGCAAACGCCCCTTCTTTTCTTTGGTCAAGTCCAGTCAACTGGACGAGTCGCGTCTCAACCGCCAAGAAGACAGCATACGCTCTGTTTCTTAAATTTAGATGTTTCGGGCAGTAATTTTATATAAGTTATTTTGTATTGTAAATCGATAGTTCAACGTTCTGTACTGTTCAACAATACGGGCGTTATTATTATTATTCGTCCGCCGCAATACAATCAGTTGTATTCTATGTCTTGATTCACAACGACCGCACGCCTGACATCTTCCCGCACCGCAGCAGAAGTGGACCCGACTTCATAATCTTTCCCGCACAACCGCAACGCCATGTCACATCTATACATCAAGAGTAGGTACTTATGAAGAAAATTTAACTAATAGACTAACTGATACAACGTCAAGCACCTAGGATAAAAAGGTCTTTATGATATCCTCTGACAAAAGTCACAACGCATAGGCCAAAATCTGAGACAACAGACGGTAAATCGTTAATTCTGGTGATTCAGCTGAACATTTATAACTTAAACCAAATTAAAGAGATCAGAATTCGTGCGTTTTACTACAAATTATTTTTATTTCAAATTGTGATGATTTGTGGCGTATTACCACCTCTGGCCTCACGAACGTCCTGAAGTTCCCTAGGCATCGATTAAATGAGCGACCGGATTATATCTTATGAGACGGAATCTATTCTTCAACAGAAGCGGTTTAAAGCTGTTCAACGCTTGTGGAGGCGGCGAAGATGTCTAAGCCATCTCTTAATCAGGAGTGTTCTATGAGATTCATGTCAGGAGAACGTACTAGCCAATTCATTGTGGCAATCCCTACATCCTCCAAGTAATGTGTGACAACTGGAGGTACATGCGGTCGAGCATTATCATGCATTAACACGAAGGTGTCCCCATTAAATGGAGCTAATGGGATGACAACTTCCAAACAAGCTTCCTCGATATACCTTATTGCAGTCAAAGATCCATTCTGAATGAAAATCAGTTTGGTACGGCATGGTGTTGATTCCTCCCGATACCATAACTTTCATAATTGCCTTTACAAAGGCTGTCACGCATGCCACATGAAGCAAAGCGGTCTCCATGTCTTCTTCACACACGGTCCCGGTTATCTGATTGCCACAAACCAAACCGGCACTCATCTGGGTTGAAACCCCCCCCCCCCATTGCCCAATTGTCCAAGCGAGGTGCTGATTTGCGATTAGTGCCTTTCTATCCGATGCCTCTCTAGTAGTAGAGAACCTGATGCGAGACGTCTTGAGAAAGGATATATTCACGAAGCCTTCTGATGACTGTTTTAGAGCTCACCCTACATTACTGACCGTTCGGAGTTGACTACCTATCAAGGAAGCCGTTAAATGACGGTTCCGTAGTGCGGTAAGAATAATAAAACGATCTTCTCAGCTGTAGTACATTCTGTCGACCACTACCTTCTCTTGGATCGAGAATTCTGGTGCCCCTAAGTTTAAGAAAAAAAATTTTTTTCACACAAATTTGTCTCATCGAGGAAAACAAAAAAACTAAAAACCCACGTGACTAGTTTACTCTGGAAAGCAAGGAATTAAACTGATTTCCAATTTTTAATCTAAAGAGAGTAAAATGATTAGTAACACTCTATCAAGGTAAAAAACAAGTTAGTAATGGGTTTACGTGTTAGATTTAACGCGAATAGATTCGGTTAAAAGTGTACCATCAAAAGCATTGTTGCATTATTTGCTCACGTATTTTGTCATTATCTGTGTGTTTGACGCATATTTACCCCTCTTCCATATTTGAAATGCCTCAATTCCCCGTTATCACTGAAAATGTGACTGTTGCCCGACAATCTCAGTAAATCTGTGGAAGTAGGGGATTTACATCCAACCTTATCACTTTCGGGTGACCTATTTTGACTAGTTATGAGTGTAATACGTTGTTAGCTGTACGGTAATCTCTGAATCCGACCAGCAAAAACCAATTTTGGAAAATGTCTGTCCTGTTATCATCGTTTACGTAAAAGTAAAATAAAAATATAGTTGTATAAAAAAACTACTGAAATAGCCGTACGCCATGAAAAATCATGGCAGTCGTCCAATTGACGAGCCGACAAAATGTTCGATTTTTGAGAAACTTTCTACTATCAGGTTGGGTTATTTATTCACTTCTGATATTTATTTTATTTTGTTTACAATTTTTATTGCTTCGATGTTACGATTCAAAGCCCTATTTATAACTCTTGGCTCACAAAACATTTCTTGTTCAGAAGCCCAGCGATGGATTTTCTTGCAAAGAACGCTTATAAAAGTCAAAACAATCGTATTGAGTTAATCCAGAGATGAAATTATAACGATATTAAAACATTACACTACAGTCTTCTTTATAAGGTATTATTGTACAAAATAAACTTTGAAGATGATGACCCACTCCATCGTTTTATTTATTTTACCCGACCAGTACTAAATTTCAAAAACGAGATCAAATTTTCCAGGCTCCGTTCGACTGAAATAGTGAGAGATAGGAGGTGTGCAAGCTATTTTCTTCAGACATTCTAGTGATTAGTGACCCTGGAAATCGGAGTAGAAAATAGTCTAGACGTACACAGTACAGAAATACAATGTTGGCACAATGAATACATAGTTGAACACTAATAAAATGTGTAAATATTTTTTAATTCAGTGTGTTTACTACGTAGCATTTAAGTGATTTAAAATATTGATGAAACAACCTAATATTTTAGCCACCTCTAATTACGATAATTATTAGATTAGTGAATAAACAATAATAGGAGATACATTATGATATTTTAATTATTCAAAAAGTTGGAAAGATTTTTACTTTGTAATTAATTATTAACGGTAATCCATTAGATTTCGTGGTCCGATTGACCAAATAACTTCTTTCAATTAATTAATCTTTATGTAAGGCATTGGTTGAGATAAAAAAGCCAGCGTCACTGCGGGATTCGAACCCACGACCTTCGGATAAATACGCCGCTGCTCTACCACTTGAGCTATCGTGACCTCGATCCACTCGGACACTAACTTCCCATCTCAACCCCACCTTTTGAATTTTCTCTCCTTTTTGCCATTTTTCAAATCATTCAGTGGGATTCCGCTCGTGACGCTGACTTTTTTATCTCAACCAATACCTTACATAAAGATTAATTAATTGAAAGAAGTTACTTGGTCAATCGGACCACGAAATCTAATGGATTTAATAACTAAAATAAAGTATATCTTCACGAAAAGTGGATCGATGTCACGATAGCTAAGTGGTAAAGCAGCGGCGTATTTAGCCGAATGTCGTGGGTTCGAATCACGCTCGTGACGCTGGTTTTTTTATCTGAATCAATATCTTACAATACATTAATTAATTGATTAAAGGTAATATTACTTATCGTAGGAAACACATTACTTCAAAGTTATTATTAATACTTCTCTGATTTTAAAGTACTAAAATATGACATATAAATGAGATAAAAGTTTTGAAAATTGCGTATTTTATCAGTCATTCCTTATCCTTTTTTAAGAAGATCATGACGAATCAGGTTCAAATTCGTCGTTCTGTGAATTTTATTTAGAACGTTATCAGATGAATATGAAATTGTTATAGAGGAAATATACTAATGATAATATTAAAGTATATAATTTTAGTTGTTTTGTTAATGTTTTCTGCCTTTAGCCCGCCTTGAAGATGTCAATGAATGCCCGATATTTAAAACGTATCTTTCTTTTCGTCCTACCGTCTGAAATTTGTTTTACCTTTTACTACTGTACATCTAGCAAGGATATGTTTGTTGTTTAATTAATTTTGAATGATATTTGTCATATTCTTCTCTCAGATTCGCACTGAGATTTAAAAAAATTCAAAGACGGTCATAGACTGCACTAGGGCTACCCAAATTTTTTAGCCTTCTTTCACAGAACAAAATCCAACAAAATCTATCAAACATTCGTATCACTTGAATATAGACTGGTTCGTTTTGTCGGCAAACGGCGAGACCCATTTATGATCTTGCATCATTGTATCTTGAGCAGTTGGGAATTAGTGAACAAAGAATAGGTCAATTTTGAAAGTGTTCACATATTTCATCTATAAATTCGCAAGATCCAGTTTGTTTCCTTAAAAAAAAAATCATTTAACACTGAAAACACTACGCCTCTTCCTTATCAACAGATTCATCCCAAAACTGGATTTTTCTTTTGAACGCGCGAACATTGTCATTAGAGTCGAAAGTTGTAAAACTCTTCCCTTGCACAAAAAGACTCATCTCTTTAATTTCATGAAAATATCTGAAAAATACAATAGTACATTGTCTTTTCTCATCATTGAAAAAGTTGGCCGATTTGACATTGTGGTCAGTCAAAAGAGGTAAGACTTCAGAACGTAATTCCTGTAATCGGGAAAGTGCTCCTCCACTTTTCTCTGCATGGAGAAGAGGGAATGATGAAGGCTTCCCATATCGTCACAGAGGGCTGTGAAAAGCAGCGACTAGATATAATTGAACAGACTCATCCAAAACTTTCTTAAAAGAGGAGACCGTGGAGCACACAATGACTGCTGCTGCAATTCTTCGATTTATCATTTATTTTAATATTCAGTTCGATCGTTTGGCCACTCATTGCTTTTGCACCATCTGTGCACACGTCAGTGCAACAGAGCTAAGGAATTTCGTCCGTTGTAAACAAAATCGTCCAATAAACGCAATATTTCAACATCTGACAGGAAGTGGTTTGCACAAGAGAAGATCCAAAACGGACAAAAGCCAATAAAATAGCCAACCCAACGACGTCAGTTGTTGCATGAACAACATTCATGCAAAATGAATTGTGTTGGATGTGAGAAACCAGCGATTTTTTACATCATTGGACAAATCAATATCCGTCTTTTGTATTGTTTGATAAGGGCAGCACGAACAAATAAATTTTACAGTTTTTTCATCAAGCTACAAGATACAATATCATTAACACACCGTTTTATGGGGGTTTCAGCGATGGTATGAGCTTTATCTTCTGCTTATGCTACTCGAAAACTTATCCAGTTTTTAGTAAGTTTTCATTTGCATTTTTTGCACGAGTTCGAGAATCGAGAAGCAGGGAGTATAATGCGTTTCCTCTTGAAAAAATCTGCCTATTTCTCAGTTCTTGGTGTGTACCCTCAAAATGAAGAATCTGAAAATGAAGAACTGGAACTATTTTCAACTGTTTCGAAGGACTTTCGCGCAGATAACTCACTGAGCTTTACCCTCCTCAACCTCTATAAATCCCAAATCTAAGTAACTGTCGTGGTACCAATGCTTTAGATATTCCACTTCCACTGGCTGTTTGACCTGCACCTATTGGCCTTTTACCTTACCTATTTTGCTTACGTGTGCAAAAATAAACGTAGAATGAATAAATAAAAATAAGAAAAACTTTCGTTGTCAGTAGTCATTGTTTTTAGTTTTTTATTTATTCATTCTACTTTATTTTTGTAATTATTAATTTTTCCGGAAAGTCGCCGCGAAATGGATCCACGGACTACCGTTTGGGAAACCTTGGACTACACATTCAAAGGTCAATGTCAAGTTAGCTTTATGGCAATATACATATTTTCATTAAATACTTCAGGAAAATATAAGATTTAAGAAAGTAATTGGTAAAGTTTTTTTGAAAAGTTATATTATTACAGTAGTAGATCCTACACTAAGGAGCCGCTGGCAAGGCTATGAAGGTTGATTAACGACCTAAAGCTGGCCAGTGAGTTATAAAAACACAGGGGAGCATAATAGATCTACTCAGGTCGAGGTGTAGAAGGCCTTGTAGTCGCCTCTTTTATCCCTGACCCTATCCCTACTGTAATACTTAAAGTGTTTCTTTCTTAATAAATGTTGTCAGCAAATAAATCGTTCATCAGATCATTTTGGGTGAGATCTAATATATTTTTTGTCGAAACCTTGCAATGAGATTTGAGTAAATTAAAATAAAATCAGACAAAATCGACACTTTCAAAGTTCAACTTGAAGTACTTATTATGTCCAATTATAAGTTATAAATAGATTAGAATAACAAAAGTTTTTATGGCTTAAATGTCCATGTCCGTACTAGGAATGCCGACTCGGTCTAAATTCGAGATTTCGCTCGCGTCTCCCGACAAATCGCCTCCTTCCGGGTTGGCTTTCACCCTATTTCCGCTACAATCCGGGTATCGAATTTAAATACTTCCTGGGGCGTACGCTAGGCTCAAAGAAAATACACCAAGACCGATTTTTGGGAGGTTGTTGTTTGGACGCGAGTGAAAATAAAACGACTTTCCATTCCGTTTCACTCACGCGGTCCTAAAGAAGCTATGACATGAAAGCCGCCTTCCTACCAACACCAACGGATAATTGTAATTTCACCCATATCACCGGTTGTTGGATCCAGCTTCAAGGGCGTCTACTCGATTTAGCCCGTGGACATTCCAGATCGGCTCGCCGATATTGATTTCCATGTTGACATATCTCACGGCCCAGATTTACCTCCGCCACACATCAATTACGCAATTGATCCGCCTCGCGATATCAAACTGTGCGTGTGCACAACGCAATAATATTATTACAAAACGGATGAAGAAAGGGAGCAAGGGCAACGCGCTGTCTGGTGAAATGTCCCGTGTTAAATGTTTCAACGGATCCCACGCTAATCCGAAATGGCTATCATTCTTCTCTAACAAAGCGTTGATTATTAGAACACGGGTTTCTTTCAAGGAAATGCCCGACGGGGAGAAAAGTAAATTGAGAAATTCTGAGTAAAAATCCGTCTGTTGAGGATGCCTCCGACCCCGCAAAAACAACATTTAATAGTTTATTATTGAATTCGTACATATAAACAGATTTTCGTACAATTTATTTTCTATCGCTGTCTAGCGAAAAGGTTGTTTTTCTTTATACTAACAACACTATTATAAACAAACATGATGAATCCGTGGAAAACATATATTTATTCTTATTATTATTACTATTAATTTTTAAGGGCGTTTTAACGGCTAAGGTCATGTCACGCCCTAACAACCAAACCTTCGGAGTGCTATAAAGCTCTCATCCAAACATTCATGAATTCATTTGTCGACGAGAATCGAATTGATTACACGACATTTGAAAAATGGCAAAAAGGAGTGAAAATTGGAAAGGCGGGGTTGAGATGGGAGGTTGGTGTTGGATCAAGGTCACGATAGCTCAAGTGGTAGAGCAGCGGCGTATCTAACCGAAGATCGTAGGTTCGAATCCCGCTCGTGACACTAACCTCCCATCTCAACTAACTTTTTTATCTTAATTAAAAGCCTTAATTAATTGAAAGATATTATGAAAACTAGAGAATTTAATAAATTAAAATGAAGTATACTTTCACTAAAGCTCTCCGTGGCCATTTCATTTGTCGCCGAGAATCAAATAGATTACACGACATTTGAAACATGGCAAAAAGGAGGGAAAATTCGAAAGGTGGAGTTGAGATTGGAAGTTAGTGTCCGAGTGGATCGAGGTCACGATAGCTCAAGTGGTTAAGGAGCGGCGTATCTAGCCGAAGATCGTGACACTGACTTTTTTATCTTAACCAATACCTTACGTAAAGATTAATTAATTGAAAAACGTTATTCAGTCAATCAGACGACGAACACTAATGGATTTAATCAATAATAATAATAATAAGGGAGTCAGATTAGCAACAATCTCAGCATGAGTATAGGCTCTATTCTTATTATTTTCTTGCAAATTGTAGTTACATTTCTGTCACTAAGGGGATTAGGAATTAATAAAACACACTCACTGACCAATAGAAAAACCCCTATAAAATTTCAAATATATTCACGATTAATCCTATTTCAATGTAATGAAATACGTTAATTACAAAATCATATATTTTCATAGTTAACACGAATTCTAACATACTTTATTTTCATATTTCATATTTTCATTAAATCCTTTCATATTTCAGGTAAACGCTTTTTTATTTTCCTTGTGATGTTCTGCTTTATCTGGTTCAGTATCTGTCATCAGACCGATGTGCAATGCATGTCCCAGAACCTGCGAGATAACGCGGACCACTCGTGATTCAATATCGGTTCATTGACTCGAGCACAATTCATTGTAGTAATGTAGTAACAATTCTTTGTTCATCTTTTATCGCTTCAGATGGGAGATAACAATGTTGGGTTAACAATCAACTTTTTATTATCAATTTTTTCACTAGCAAATGTTTATTTATAAAGAATAGTGACCAAAAGAATTAGTATTAAAATTGTATTTTTTCCACTTTTGTTTTTCATTTTTTATATATTTCCTTTCTCGTTGTTACATGTTGCCTATTTGCAGGTAGTTAGTAGTAAAATTTTTAAAAAAATTGACCGGCGCTATTTTAGCTCTTGTACACAAATATTTCTAAGGTTTTAGCGGACCAGAGATTTTTTACAATATGACAACGCAGACAATAATAGTAATATTATTCCCTGTTTATTTCTTTTATCGTTATTAGCTAACTGCCTGATAATTACGGAGGTCAAGAGTTTAAATATTTACAAATTTATTTTCTGCTTTATTAACTGCATTTGTTTTTTGTTTGATCGAATTCCTTCCTGTTAGCTTTCATCACATCGCTCAATCGTATCTATACGAAAACGTTAATGAATTAAAACGTTAACATTTCCTCCGATTATCGGCATGTTCGGAATAAATGGAATATCTGCAGGTTGGTTTTATCCTTGCAATAGGGAAAACGTTATTAACTGAGGTCAGGTGAAATACATTTCGTATAACGTCACATTAGTAAAACATGACACATCGTTTTTATACGAGTGTTGACTTTGAATTGCGAATAAATTCAAATATTTTCAACAAAAAGGTAACACGTGGCCGAACGTCCGACGTCTACGTCGTCATCCAATAAATCAATCGACCTTGCGTTATAAAATCTGAGGATGATCTTTTTTTTGTCGATTTTGTGAAAGATTTATCCTTATACAAAACATTTAATATTGTTGTATTTTTGTTTAACCTCTTGCTGTTTTTATTTATTTTTTAATCTCCCTCTTCGATAGAGTTGTTGCGAGACTGAAACATTGCGTCGGGGGCAATGTTCTGATTAAAAAAAGACCGATTAGCCTATTGATTAAGAAATTATCATTTTCAGACAACAATTCACAAACACTCCTGGATTAAGGTCTTTGGACGATGGCAGTACGCGTAGATATTTTTTCTGTATTATTCTTTAAACAGTTACAGCTATTATCGGTAGTACAGAAGCAAAGTTCAAGGATAAGGCTAATGCGACTCTAAAATGATTTCACCGTGTTGAACACACAGACTAAGACAAATATACCAAACAAACAAAACAAACGCAGTGCCGGAACAAAAATTCCAGTGTTGTTTTGGAATCCAGCCAAAAGAATCATTTATCCTTCTTGCCCAAGAAGAAATCATCATATATGGATCATATAAACATCATATATCACATTATATAGGATTTCCTTTTCTTGCAGCATTTAGTATCTTTATAATATTCCAAAATTTACTCATCAAGGATAAGGTTCTTTAAATCATTCCACCCAAAATTGTAAAATTTCATAATGGTAATGATAGGTTACAAAAAAATAATCGATTTTAGATCTCGTTTCAATATAACTCAGGAATACCAAAAGTTTCAGACCTGAAGGAAAAAGTTAGTTGATAGTCTTGTAAATTAGCATTACCGCGATTTGGTATAACATCATATATGTTTAGAGGTCATAATTGACCATAATAATTATTTCAATTAATTATTCTTTTTATCTAAGGTTTTGGTTAAGATAAAAAGAATAATTAATTCTGTATAACGTTTACAGTATTTCAAGTTTACCGTTATATTTAACCCATATATTTTTAACCGTCATAATTAACCATATTAATTTTTTCAATTAATTATTCTTTTATCTCAGGTCTTGGTCGAGACGTAAAAGTTAGTATCCCGAGAGGGATTCGAACCCACGACCTTCGGCTCAATACGGCGCTGCTCTAACCACTTGAGTTATAATTAGCTAGAAGGTCATGGGTTCGAATACAGCCCGTGACACTAACTTTTTCATCTCGAGAAGAGAGACCTTAGATAAAAAGAATTATTATGTTTAACACGATGCTATTTGAAGATTTTTTGTATAACGGATTTAGCCGTATTGGTAGTAGTTCATGTTATAGTCGTACCTTGCAAGCTTGTAATAAAGGCACCGGTCACGGATGTTCTGGTGTTTCTATTAATTGCGAACGATAGTTTGGCAAATGCGACCTGATAGCTCTTGGTAGAAGCTCTTAAGTTCAAAGTAAACATTGATTACTGGGGCTAGCTATTTGTAAAGCTTTCGATTTTTTATTAAGCCTTCCTCAGTTTTAAAAAACATAAATAAAAATAACATAATAAAGCACGTTCAGGTACTACGTTCATTTTTTGATCTTAAGTTTTTACTTTATACAATATTAAGTTTTTCCTGTTTTTTTTTTTAAATGTTTTTTAACAAAGTATCCAGCCAGAGGAAGGCTTAATAAAAAGCAACAAATGTCTAGGATAGTTATTAGGTTATAACATTACCAATGTATGTGAAAGAAACCTTGGAATACGGGCGTTTAACTTATCATGGTTATTAAAAATATTTAAAATTGCTTTAAATTATGTTTTCTAATTTAAAACATTGCTCTTATTTTCTTAAAAAATCCTCATTGAAATTCGCCATAATTTGTTGTTTTCTTACAGATCTTTTCTTCTTGGATCTGCCGAAATTTATATTTATTTGAAAACTTAGATATTAACTCGGCGAGTATTCTTTTTAAATTCTTTATTCTAGGGGTAATATGTTTCATTTTGTTTCTTTCTGAACTTTATAATTGTATATAATATGTCTTTTTGATTAACCTCCATTCTCCCCTATAGGAAGTAGTAAAAGTAAAAATCTAGTTTAGATTTTATTTCATTTATAAAATTTACACTAATAAAATAATAAAACTTAAAAAAATGTTGGCTCTGCAAACTTTCCGATCGATCGTAATTCTGTTGTCCATATATTTTTTCTTAGGTATTTTCAAAAAATGGTGAATATTAATAGCATTGCTGACCGTACTTCTGTTAATTTGGTTCTTCAAACAATACCCACGGATAAAGTCCGTGTTTTCTAGTTAAAAATTCAATTGAAATAGTGTAAATATTTTTCTTTGATTACGTTTTCATGATTTTACCCGTAAGGACGATTTATATCCGTTATCTTTGCTTTTATCCGACCCATCTCTTCATTCCCCATCTTAGAAAATGGTTCTATGTTTACATGAACCAACTTTATTATGACGGTATTAGTTTTCAACGAAACTTTTCCAATTTTACACAACCGTCAATTCTCTTATTTTGGAGAAAGAAAACGCTAGATTATTCAGCCATTTTTTTATATTCTTCATCATCATGTTTCCTGTACGTCCTTGTACATTTCAATGTGTACCTGAAAACTACTATATACTTAGAAGTAAGCTGTAAATTTCATCTTTGGTCTGTACAATTTTGCATTTTATGAATAAATCATACAACATTTTGTAATAAGAACATATTCGAGAATACGACAAATTTTGTAGTGCCGTTTTTTCTGAATTTCTATTTTGCGAAGATAAACAAAGTTGGCGTTGTGTAGGTTTAAAGACGACGGATGGTGTTTGATGTTGGATCTGCGTATTAAAAAAGAAAACGCGACCTAAATTTCTTCTCTGTTCTTTGAAGCCAGCAAATCACGTTAATTGTGGTTCATAAATAAAAAAAAAAAGAGTATAAATCATTTTTGCCTGTATGAAGTCGGGTTTTATAGTAGTTTATTCTGCAGGTAAACAATCGTCTTATTTAATTCCCATCCAAAGAGAGAAAATTTTTCTTTCCCATTAAAAGCTCTCACGGCTTAGCCGAAAAATTTAAACATTTTAATATTTACACGAAGCATAGACAAAGCATTATTTCTTCACTTCCCTATAGGACGCCCAAGAATATACATTGCATGTCTTTTATGGATGACAACCTTTGTACTATTTCAGAAATTTTTCACAAGGTGCCTACGGGGTTATTTTAAAAAATCGAAACGGTAAACCTCATAACCTGTATTGTTCGTTTTATGCTTACTAACAAGTGTATTATATTAATTTTACAAAAACAAAACAACCAAACTAAATTTCTCTAAAGAAACTTTAGAGGGGCTTGAGAAGTTAAATAAAATATAACGCAGTTCATTCACTATGAAAATCCGTGTAAAGGAAATTCAATGTTTAGTAATATTATTTGGAGGTCGTGAGATGCGGTCTGGTGTGACGTAGGTTTTAGAAAAACATTTTCTTTATCGTGGCAACGTTTCGATCTTTATTGAAAACATCTTCAGGGCCTGGTATTTATAAACATTGTTTAAATTTTACAAATACATTTAGCTAACGGTCACTAAACATCACACATTTTAAAACTAAAAGTCTTCACATTGAATATCACAGAAAAAACAAAACAAAGGATATTAATTTAAATTGCTATTCGTTGTATTAAGTATTTAGTATCAGGCTCTACCAGCAGTTTTAACAACAGCTACATGTATCTAAGGACTTTTTACGCTATAAAACAATATCCCTTTCATATTAAATTCTTTATATGTTAATAATTATTATAAAAATATTGCTTCTTTAACACCATTGAATTTTGTTTGTACTTCTAGTCCGTTACACTGCATTACGATCCAATAAAAGTAGTCTGGTAACGTAGGTTTTAGAAAAACATTTTCTTTATCGTGCCAACGTTTCGATCTTTATTGAAATCATCTACAGAGCCTGGGATTTACAAACATTGTTTAAATTTATCAAATACATGTAGGATGTGGAAAAAAGTTAATTTATACTATTTTTTTGCATTGTATAAATTCACTTTTTTCCACATTCTACATGTATTTGTTAAATTTAAACAATGTTTGTAAATCCTAGGCCCTGAAGATGATCTCAATAAAGATCGAAACGTTGGCACGATAAAATGTTTTTCTGAAACCTACATCACACCAGACCGGATCTCAAGATTTCTGAATAAAGATCGAAACGTTGGCACGATAAAGAAAATGTTTTTCTAAAACCTACGTCACACCAGACCTCATCTCACCATCTCCAAATAATCATTGGCTAACGGTCACTAAACATCACACGTTTAGTAATTTTTTTTTATTGGTTCACAAAAACATTGCGTATGCTAAAACATGATAAATAAACTTATTGTACTTTACAAAATCTATAATAATGAGATTTTTGTAATAATTTTAATATCGAGTGACAAGTCTTGTAAATAAGACCTACTTGATTGATTGCATATAAACACAACTAATAAATAGGAAAAGGCCTAATTTTACAAATTGAAATATATTGACAATTGAATACTCTATACAAAGATTGGAAAATCGACGGTAAGTCCAAAAATTCAAAAAACTAAAAGAACAAATTTACGGAAAATCACAAGCCTAATAAGCAGTTTTTCTCGTTCTAAACGACGCTATAAATAGCACGTTAAAATGGATTATGTGCCCCTAATGAGACATGAATGAAAGCTATGCTTGTCCAGGGTTTGGCCTTTGGTCCTCCCACGGGTCCTTATAAACTTCTGGGTAAACATTCTGGGTAGAAATTGTTAAGGGGCAAGCGTGGGCAACAAAGGGCTAGGAAAAGAACTGGACTATCTTAACCTTAAAACTCGGCAACTTTTTCTTTTCCTAGTGCAGCTTTAGGAGTTTCTCCTGTCAAAAGACAAAATTGGAAGTGATGATGTTAATTATTTTATTATACTGATTACTAAAATAGAAAGGAAAAATAGAATTAGCGTAAATGGATTTACTGAGATCGTTCGGAAGTGTTCTTGATGATTACTGAACAAGAGTAGACCAGTTCAATTGCCAATTTAGTTTGTAAAAAAACGTTTACAGTTTATGTTTGTTATTTTCTCTCAGTTATTAACCTGATCTGGAACGTCAAGGCCGGTGAATATAACGCAAGTTAAGAAGTGGGTGCAGACTAGCGACGCTTTCCCGGACTCCACACAACATTGAATTGTAAATTATGTGAAATTAAGGAGAGAATTACACGATAATTGGGTTTTAAGAGCAATCCTGTTCAAAAGAAAGAAAAATTTTGAAAAATCAGAAATGCGACGGTAAAAGCCGTCCCTGAAGTCTTTTTTTGGCGAACATTTGTTATGGAAATGTACTCGATCCATCGATACGGTTGAAGGGGAAACAACAGTGCAAGCCCAGAGGACTTGGAACTTCGTCAAAAATGAAGGAAAGCGCTTACGAGTGTAGCGATTGGTTACAATAATGCAAAATCAGAATATATTTTCTAAAATAATTCCTATTCAGGAACTGTGTCAAACTATTAGCAAAAGGTACATCTATAAAATAGTTTTCATGTAAATAAGGAAATAGTATGTTGCAGTTTTTTAAAAAAGTTTGTAAAAAATCATTTCCTTTCCAGAGAAGAGGGTCACGGGACGCAAATGAAACACTGGACCCATATAATACGTGGATGGGCTATGACGCTGTCATTGCATAACCGACCACATCCATTCGCCCAGTTTAATCAATCCAACCGAACTGGAAACAATAGAACATTTAAATTACTTTATATGTATCATCTAGAGAAATAAATCAATCAAAAACTACATTTTGATGATTATTGAAATAAAATCAACATTAAAAGCTGAATCCAAAATGATCGATTGGAAAGCGTTGATATTTACTGGAGATGCGATACAATTTGGATCTCACTTTTTGTATACACAGGGTGTCACAGAGACAACCATTTCGTTAAAAACGAAGCACAAAAATGAAAAGTATAAATATCAATTTTCTAACCGAGCAATAGTAGTAACAATGTGATAATTGATATCAAATTTTTTTTTCAAATGAGGTCAGCTAGTTTTAAGAGATTTTTACAAACTAGATTAATGAACAATGACACTGAGACCAGTTAGATTAATTGCGTATTTTCGCCTATATCTCAATTCAAAGGTTAAAAGCGATATGCGATTGTTAATGTTGCTTCAATTTTTAGGCATTTCAGCAGTAAAATCACCACCAGAGCAATAAAAAATTTCTGAACTCTTATATGGTTTAGATTAGAAAATGCAATGAAACTAAAATAAAATGTGTGATCCATACATATCAACCTTTTTTTATGTGTAAAAATTCATATTTTTCATAAATATTTTAAACAAAGACCTTTACTTTTAAACCATTTATATGACATGATTTCATAATACTCTATGGTTAATAAAAATGAAATTTCTATGCTTGTTCATAGATAATACAGTGAAAATTGGCGTGTAGGCGGTAATCTTTCATACCTCAGCGATAATTCTCCAAATTTCTTTTATGGTCTAGTTTCTTTTTCATTCATCACTTAACCATAAGTTTTTTAATACGATGATGATTTGACGTATGAGAAACGTACATATAATTTTTAAACACCTTGGGTCAGTTAACAAATAATGTACAACCCCTGAAAATAGATATAGGTCAACACAACCAATTTTGGGGTCTTTTATATTTAAAAAATATATTAAGTCTCATTTAAACGAAACAAAAAAATATATTTACACTAAATTACGCATCACACGTATTACGTGTGTACAATTAGAGTAAATCTCTAATTTTATTTGTTGAAAAACCTAAAACTTCCTACATTTCGGACAGAGGAATTCGAATTTTTGCGAACATACAGTAAAATATTCATCTCCTTTTCGCAATTACGCTGCCGGTTTTTTTGCCATAACTGTCATTTTTTGACCAATTTAAAATCCGATTGCATTTTCAGCGTAAAAACATTATTTAAAACATGTCAATATGTATAGGGTCGTATTTGAAATTTTGAAGTTGAACTGGTCTTGAGATACACTATAATTTTTTCCCCAAAAAAGGTAAATATTTGGAACTAGACTAAAAAATATTAAACACCTATTTTTTAGTTCCATACCGTCATTGGTTCAAGAGAAATTTTGCAGAGCCATCTAAAAAGGACACTGTATAATTATTAATAACCTAATAAAATTGTAATATTCTCTCAAGTTTTTCTGAACCCTCACACTTGCTTCCCGACATTTAGATCATGACAAAGTCAGAAGGGGATCAATTATATTCCTCAAAACATTGACGATAGAACTGAGCGTTTTTCTTTTTTTTAAATTTGCCTTATCCCTGATCTTTTGTAATTTGTATATTTGTAAATATCACCAATTTAGATAAAAATTACTGAAAATTTCATTATGTTTACTGAGTTATTTGCCTTCTTATTTCCCGGTTGTAACATTGCGTGTAGCACGTGGATTTATTTATTTGTTTAAGTACCGTTCTTCAATGACCCTTCTAGAATATTCAAATGCGCAATAATGGCTATTGAGTTTGTTTAGCTGCACCATCACACCCTATTTTCATCCGTGTCGGCGATTAATAATTGCCTGCGATCTAATCGTCCAATAAATTTTGACTGAATTTTGACTATAACGAGATTTGGCCACTATTATTGTTTTTTAAACAAATAATTTGCCTACGATTTTTATTAATCGGGTATTAATTAATTTTTATTAATATGGTTTAAAGTTGGTTTTTGAGATTCTTGCCAATTAAAAATAATTTTGCTGGATTGCAAATTATTTTGCCGCGTCGAATTTGAAATTTTGACACTGAAATGGGCTTGAATAACCCTGTATAATTTTTCTTAAAAAAATTAAACATATTTTTTTCTTTTTTGATAGCGTCATAGTTTGAAGAGAAATTCTGCCGGGCCACCTAAAAAGGACACCTTGTAGTGCCTTCTGTCTCTTGCCAACGGTAGAAAATTGCTTTCTTTGTTATATCTAACAAAAACCAGATAGAACTAACAATGTGGTAGCAATAATGATGCAACTATTACGCGCCCCTAACTCTGTTCCCTCGGTAGGTCTCACATCTATCTGTATACCTGTAGTCGGTAGCAAGATGTGTCTAGCAGTCTTGTTCTACACAAGGGCATCTACCGCAGTAGCTATTGACGAGATTATACCTACCAGGGTCAAACAGGTGTGACCTATCCATAGGTCATATTGTTCGTAATATTGTCTTTCGTTTCGGCAATTTTTTTTTTTTTTTGAAATGGCTCTATTGTCTTTGGATTCGATAATTCTTTTTCGATGGTCCTATTTGTTTCGAATATTCTAAGTCCTATGGTCCAACTGTCGATTTAAACACTTTCAATTTTTGAGTCATTCTCGTCCAGCGTTTTGGCCAGTGTTTCCACAGATACCATGATACAATTTAAGCTGGACTATTAATTGTTGTTAAATTTTCATTTTGATGTAGTTAGGATATATTGAATTTTTCTTAAACATTTCTTGTAAAAAAATTCTGTTTTGTACACAGTCTAACAGATAAACTTTCAGAAAGTTAGTATATAATATAGTATAGTGTATATGTATAAATATATGTGTATATACTTATANAGAGTGTGAGTGAAAGATACGGAGAGAGAGAGTGAGTGAGTGAAAGATACGGAGAGAGAGAGAGAGAGTGAGTGAAAGAGAGGGAGAGAGAGAGTGTGATTGAGAGGGGGGAAGAGGGGAGACACATAGATAGTCGGAAGAAGAAGAGAGAAAGAGCGTGATTGAGAGTGAGGCGAGTGCAATAGGATGTCAACGGTCAGTATAATTTCTTTTGTCAGATTTCTTCTTATAATTAGATTTCCGGGGTCATGAAACATCTTTTCATTTTAGATAATTGTGATGTGCCTACCTCCAGAAGTCGTATGAAACGAGTGGAAAGTCGTCTGACAGAGGAAGCGAGAATAGGAAAACGAAAATGGGAAAGTACCGAACTATAAAAATATTTTACCTCAGAAATTCCTCGTTAAAAACTCTTTACTTGAACTCAATCGGCAAATAATCGAATCGTTGTGGAAACGTTGACGGGTCGGTTTATAAAAACGATTTGGTACGATTTGAATAATTGATAGGTTCAGCCTTGATATGCTAAACGGCACTGTTCGAACTGGATGCGCTCTTGTAATTACAGTATTGTGTTTACTGTCCATCGGTGACGATGAATGGAGATACATTTGGGTTAAAGAGGGATACCAATCTTTACCCGATTTTTAAAACAAATATAAATTGTTTTCAAAATGGAAGAGTGATGGTTACAGCACAGTTATTAAAAAGTGCACCACGTCGGAAAGCTCTTTCCACTGTGACGTGCAAATATAAAGAATATTTGATTGATGGAATTGTAACGTTGTTGGCTTTGCTATAATGACGTCAAAAATAGGGACTCGAGGATCTCTGCTAAGTGAAACATCACCCGGCTCTACACGTACATAAGTTATTGACATTTACGTGAGCTTAACGATAAAGTAACGAGCTTTTTTTTGACCTTTGCCTTTATTAAACTACAAACGAGGTGTTTTTTCCTCCTTTTAATATACGTTTCCGTAGTTTACCTCCGGACCAATTATTTACACGCGATTCGGACAGATTGACGATGTTCACGTTGGGTGCGCAAAACCCTTTGGATCCATCTGCTACGAAGAGGGTTCACAAGGCATGGACAATATTATTTATCTCCGGAGTGTATTAAAAAAATGAGATAGGTTTTATTGAAGTGGAAAATTGTTAAAACGAATCAGCTAAATTCCGGATGAGAATACCTGTAAATCGACAGTCCAGAATAATTTACAAAATAACATTTTATTTTTCAATTAAAGTAAAAATTCAAATTTTGTTAAATACTTACAAATTTACGCCAAAATTGACCGACAAGACTTACCTGAAAAAGAAATTCTAATTAATACAATGCAAACTATTATTTACACAAAAATATTTAATAGGTTTCAATAACATCATAAAACTACGGCATATTATTAGATTTAATGAGTGCATCAAGTAAAACGAGATTCGCCAAGGAGGGAAAAGAGAAATTAAGGAAATCCTACGGATAATTATTTCCGATTGGGGTCAATACTAAAGAACTAAACGGTCCTAATTAGATGCAATGATTTTCAAGGTGTTGCTAACACCTTAACAACTTGGAATAACACGGAAAATTATCTTACCATATACAAGAAAATTAATTATTCTATGAATGAAATGGGTACTGCAAATCCAGTGATTTCTATTTGCTTAATAAATAAGCTAGATAGATCTAGCAATTTTAACACTTTTTTTTCAACAATCCCGTTTATATATGACTTCATAAAAACCCTCTATAAAAAATTTCATCAAACACTAAACATCCACAAAATCTCATAGTATGATAGTTATCACTTCCCACGATACCAAAAATTCCTCCAAGACGATGGAAGTGAACGTGACCTCGGGATCAAAAATACAATCAGCATATACAGAAAATATTTATTTAATAGAATATTTGTTGTTGTAATAAAAAATCCGTGTAATAAAGCAATAGTACGTTTATGTTGTGATAGAAAATAGACCTATTAAACTTATTTTTGAAGGAGTTTACAATAGCATGAAATTTTGCTGAGGATTAAAAAATTTCGGTGTAGAAAACGTTTGAAATAAATTGATTTTTAAGTGCAAAGTAAAATTAATTTTTAATTTTTTGGATTTACACTACTTCATAGAATTTTTTTTCAAACTCTAGATTCCTTTCTATTATAATAATTCGCTTTTGCTATTTTGCGGGTTGCTTGTATTCTTGTATTGTAATGCTACAAAACGAAGAAAATAAGCGAGGGTGATGAAGGACTGTCAAAGTGAGAAATAAATTTATTAAATGATTTTATTCAAAGAGAAGCCAGTTAACTATCTTCGAAAAATTGTCGGTCCACTATAATTTTTGTATTACAAGCAAATGTCTTGGCCTGTTATTAAGGCATTATAAAAACCACAAAGCGTTTTTGTTTACATAAAACAACAATATGTCGTAAGTGTACGTACATTATTCAAAAAGACTTTTTAAAAAATCAGAAGTGATTTAATTACAAAATGACGAATTTTTATAAATATGGGTCAGGTATAGTGTCGCTTTATGCTTGTACTAGATGACATCACTCGTGGAGATTTCGCAGGGTATGGATCCTCTGAAATACATGTATTTGATTATCCCCCTCCACAGAAAAAAAATCCAGTTAACTATGAAAAATAATACTTTCAATGAAATGGCTCCTTTATTTTAGATTTGGTACTAACCCTTCGTTTGAAAATGAGCATATACACGAAAACAGGATAAACGATGAATTAAATCTACTATCAGCCAATTATTACTTTCTCATTCATTTTTTCGTCGATCTTTCTTTTCAGCCGGGTTCCAGCGACAATGCGGCCTTGATAACGTCTATCCGCGATAAAAACAAAAACTAGGTTAATGAAATTAATTAAAAAGATGAGTGATGGTTTGCTAGACGTCGAATCATCAGACTATACTGAAAAATAATACTGTTGTAAAAAAGATTGTAAAAAAAATTAAGACTAAGCCTACATAGAAAATTAAGAAATAAAAGTTTTAAAAAGCCGTTGTGAAAATTAGATTCAGTTTACTGACAATGCTTGCGTCATCTTGATTTTCAATGGAACTGGTTGCATTTTACACTATTATTATATTTTAGCAGTGAAAAACTTTATGAATTAATTCTAATTCCATTTAGGGTAGAAGTTGACAATTCGATTTCAATAGAGTTGAATTTCATTTTGAAGATTCAAGTTACCTCGTCAATAGTATTGTAAGCTTCTGAAAAATACCTAATTGAGATTTTTTTAAAATGTTTTACATGAAATGCAACAAGTCTAAAATTCACTTTCACGTTTGTTTACACTCAAATAAGATTGTTTTCATTTAATGTTTAATGGATTATAATATATTTGTACGTGTAGATCATGTAAAACTCGTAAAATATAAATAACACTTTACAAAAAAGAATGAATTTCTTATAAATTAGATAGAGATAGAAATAAATTGCCAAAAAAGAACTGGAATAGAGTGAAAGATAGATAAATAGAAACATAAATAGATTATTGAATAGTTAAAAATTTTAATGGGTAAGAAGTTAGATAAATATTCGATGCAGATTTAATAATGACAGAAATAAATTATCAGAGTGGTCTAGAGAAAGTACGAAAAAGTGAATAATAAATACATACAAATGTATATAAACGAATAAATACGATAAGAGGTACATAAAAATAAAGATAGATAGGTAAATTTTTAACGCTGAGTAGGTTAATACATTGATAGGTATATAGATATTTACTATAACTTTCCGAAGTGATTTTTAAACATAGAATTGAAAAATCTGATACATTATTGTTTTATTTGGAGATCATCAGGTGCGGTCCGGTGTGACGTAGGTTTAGAAAAACATTTTCTTTATCGTGCCAACGTTTCGATCTTTAGTGAGATCACCTTCAGAGCTCACAGTGTTTGTTGCCGGGCACTCTCAACACGACACACAATAATAACATCTCTATACAGAAAATAAACACTTTGAGCCCTGAAGATGATCTTAGTAAAGATCGAAAGGTTGGCACGATAAAGAAAATGTTTTTCTAAACCTACATCACACCATACCGCATCTCACGATCTCCAAATAATCAACTAACGGTCACTAAACACCACACATTATTGCTTTAATTGAAATAAGAGCATACATACATACCCAAATGATTTCTATATTTTGTATCACGGTGAAAAGGAATTAATATGTACATTCGGTTATCTAGGTACCTAGGTTATCAGCAATTTGCCTCAACAACATCGTTTTCCAAGTTTTTTTCACTTGTATTGTAGTTATCCACTAAATAATATAGCTTAGCAATATTTTTTTGGATTCACGTGTTAACAGGTAACTTAGGAAATCTTCATCAAACATCTTCAGCGAATAAATATCCTAACTGCTTAGGTGCCTTGAATTGTTTGGAGGAACTTGACTTGGTTTTCTCGTGTAAGATTGTCACTGACATAAACGTTGTTGACCTTAGATTGATCATCTGATAAATTGATTTTAGTTTTCTTTTTGCCTCATCGGAATCGGTTTCGGAAAATACTACAGTACTGCGCTGAATCTCGACCTCGCCTTAACTATTCTGGCCTGCCAATTCTCGCTGTTGATCTTGAATCACGCATGATGTCCAGGTCTGGATGGGTCGCATGAGCCTATTCATAAATTATCTTCCAATAAAAATCAGATATAATCAGATTTGTCTAAAAATCAGCATAGTTCAATACACTAAAATATCGTGTAGTTATAGAATTGAAATGGTATAAAAATGTGAAATTTGTAATTATTAAAATAAAACTACCGGAAATAGCAAAATTCTGACATCCAAATATTATTTTTGCTCTACAAAAATTATATTGTACAGAAGACTATTCATTTCATTATTATGACTTTATCTATTACATTAAATCTCATTACAAAATATACATAATTTGTGAACTGGTGAAGTTATAGAAAAAATTTAATAATCTATGTAAAATAATTTTACATGAAAAATGCTCAAAGTAATTAGAAAATTATGTAATAAATAATGCTGTATCCTGGCTGTCACTGTATGATACATTTTGTTTTAATAAATGATTTTCTTTATATGAACATTCAGGAATTTATTGCATTAGTACTTCCTATTCTATCAATTTTAATCACTGATGACCTTTCACTTTATCTTTCTTTTATCAAGTATCCGCATTTTTAAATAATAGTGACTGATCGAAACTTGCGCGCACATTTTTACAATAAAACTTAAATATTTACTAAATAAAATATATTGAAAATTACAGATGTTACAAATTTATAAATTTAAGAAGCTGTCTTGTTTGTAATGTAAAATAACGCAATATAGGGAAAACAGCATTTTTAAGAAAGCCGGATGCATTTTATATGTCTTTGAAAAGACGGAAGAGACAAGATATCTCCATTGTAAATAAGTGAGTGGCAATTTCTATAGGCTGTATATCTTCTAGTAGACAAGTCAGGATAAATATGTTCAAAATGAAAGAATTGCAACGGAGGGATAAGTTGTATCTTCTCGTCTTCCACAGTGCAATAATCAAACGATAAATCTAATTCAAAATCACATGGATTTTTTTATTAAGGCCGCTGCCATCTAATAAAGTGGCGTAGGAAGTGTTCGTGCATATGTAAAACCGAACTGTTTTGATTTACCGTGCGTGTAATTGGCAAGATTTACATCCGGGGATGCCATTAAAGGCCATAAAACTTTTAAAACTGTCCAAGGACCTCGTCTCCTCCTTCTTTATTATTTGTTGACCCTCTGGCTGCTATATGCGGCTAGGAAGTTAATAGCGTCTGAAACGGGCCTACCAGAATGACGCGAGGTTCAAGGTTTAGCAGATCCAATGTCGCCCGCTGTATTAGAGAGACAATGATTAGGCCTCATAAACTCTGCGATATGTCTTTCATTTTATGTCAAAACACGGAATTAAGTCCTTACAACTTGGCTCGTGAAACGAATTTCTAAAGGGCGTTTGTACCGAACTTCCACAGTTGACATATGGGGGTCATTTTCCATTGAAATTCCGTATAAATAAGCTCGTAAATCTACACAAAAAAATTCTTATATAGAATGTTGAATAAAGATTTATATAATCTTCCTCGTTTAATAATTTCCATATTTTTTGGACAGAATTGTAAAATAATAATTATAAATGATGATTTATGTGAGATCTTATTTTTTCGTACGTGTATTCTTGCTCAATGTATTGCATATCAATTCCAATAACCATGAAAAAAATCACATGAAAATTCTAGTCCTTTTGTTTCTCTTTGCAGCTAAATTTTAAGATCTAATGACGTAATATTATTGAAACATTTCGTCCCATGGTATGGAGCATGGTTGTAAATTTTCCCATTATTTCAGACTATTTAGGTGTAAACTATCATATCTAATCATGAGATTATCTATGGACTTCTATACAACTGGTTAATGAATATTTTCATTTTTATTGCCAGAATTAAACAATGCCTGGTGAATCAAAATTGAGGAAAATTGGTCGATTGACGAATTTTAATCTGATTCCCCATGCTCTGACAAGCAAAACATATATTTAAAAAAATCATATTCCTGAATTCTATAGAGAGTATAGAATTAATTAAAGCACAGACCATTGTGCTTTAAGTATAGACAGTAAAAGCTGTTTTATCCTTAATGACACTGAGTTATTAAAAGTCTCATAACTTTTTGCATAACTGAAATAACTAAGCGATAAGTTAGCACCATTTCAGATTAATATTTTATTAAAACATTGTCAAACTGTACGTGTCAACTCGTACGTTGGTTTAAGCCCTGAAATACTCTGAGTCCATGAGCAATAATCACAAAATCAGAGAAAACGCGTAAACTGTTTTAAGAGTGACAATTTTAATTATTTCCACAGTTTTTTAATTACAACGATTTTGCTAATATGTGCAATTTGGCTATTAATAACTATGATCATGACTATATTATTTCTTGTACAATAACGCGAACCCTCGCGTTTTTCTTCTTAAACCTTGACCCTGGACGATTATCAGGAGAAATCCGCTTATCACAACAAGAAAGCTTTTCTCGTACGTTGGTTTTACACGACAATAAAACTGAAAGCCACTCTATTACATTTAGATAGGCCGGGACGGCAGATTTATTTGGCGAAAACTTCCAACCGTGTCCCATTATCGGCAGGTTTCTTCTACAAATAGGATTTCCTCCAGCCTGCCTTCCTGTCCACGAAACGACTTTTAAGAATCAACAGGAAATTTTAGACATCGAGCTTTTGGGACTAATTTAAAATTTGTTCACTACTCAGTTTACTTTTTTTGCCATGATTTATTGGACCAAATTTGTGCATGCACCTTATAAAAAAATAAACGCACCTGATAAAAGCAATTTATTTTTGACCAACGCGTTGAGAGAGGAAACAAATATTACGAAATGCATCTGTTTGATGAATATTTTAATTTTCTGAAAACAAAACCCCCACTCTAAAACGTAAACAAATCCTATCAAAAAGTATTAAAAAATCGTTTAAATATTATTTTCAGAGTTTATTATTGGAAAGCAAATAATTTATCAACCTTGGTAAAAAGGTTTTTCTCGTCTATAGATATTTCTGCTTTTAAACCTATTTATAGTGTTCGTTAAATATTTGCATGCTGGGATTCGCCCGTACAAGGTTTGTAAGGACTGCGTAGATAAATTGCATCGTTTTATTTACAAATTTTTTACTACATTTTTTTAATACATTTATTTATTAATACTGGTCAAATGAGATCAACTATTATTTTAAAATAATTTTTCGGAGATAATAAATAATAATCAATCAGGAGGGCGTCGGTGGCCGCAACGGTTTAGGCGGCGCTCATTCGAACCCGACATACTTACAAATGGGCATTTTTCACAAAAAAAAACACCGGCACCCTAAGGGTTTATATAACCTCGCGAACCCTCGTTTAAAAAAAATCAATCAATTTCATTGCCATAAAATGAAGTAGATATTATTTTTCTTTTTTATTGCCTAAGAACGTTTTTTGCCCTTTTGTACGACAAAATTTAACGTTTAAATTTAGTGATCGCTTTTCCATTTCAAAATTAACCTTTTATAAAATATAATTAATTTATCATCCTTTAAATATAAGCTGCTATGTTCGCTAAATTTAAGTTTCTAGAATTTTGTGTAGTATATTTTTGTCTTATTTTTAAAAGTTTCATTTTGGATTGTGTCAAGCCTATAACACTTTGAATATCTTTTTGGAAACTTAAGGTGTCAAAAATTGCATCTGATGTGCCGAATCCATTTCTCATTTTTTAACTCGTTTCACCAAAGAATTTTTTTTTTGGACGTTTCATTCAGTAATATGTTCGGGTAGCATTTTTGGGCATTTGTTTATTTTATTTAGTAAGTAATTTATTTGGCATTACAGCATATAAATGAAAAGGTGTGGGATACGGTTGGGGCGGAAATAGGGTTATAGAACAGTTTTCGAACGAAAAACCTGCGGGTTCGCTCAATTTCCTCACACTCTTTACCTCCCTACAATTGACAACCATAACAAAGAATACTCCAAGAAATACTATCCAATAAGGTATTCTGCAATGGAACGTCTTGCTTTGCTAAAAGTTTTTCCAAGGAGTGTTTTACCTGCTTTGGATTTACCTCTTTTTGCTATAAAATTCACGTCTAATGACAGTTAGGGTGAGAGTACCATTACCAGATATTTATACGTATTGACAATTTCCATCTGATCCCCTTATCTTCCTGGTCTGCCACCGTCCTAAAAGCCAACTCCTAGACTTTTCTTTATTGACAATGAAATCCCATGTTTTGCAGTATAAATAAATTATCCGTTACAGTTTTATTAATATAAAACTATTAAAAACCTTTATTAGTACTTATTAGTATACATTTTGAAATTTTTTAGAACAAGCCGTTTATTTAAAAAAAGGCGTAACCGTTTTTCACTTATCCATACATTTTACAATATTATCTTGACAAGTTTTTATTAGCAAGATATTTTTGTGACTTACCCAGCACTTAAACACAGACCTATTTCTTGTGTTGAAAATCTACTTATAACTTTACCTAACAATATAATAACAAAACGATTCGCATCATCAAGGACTTTTCCAAAAACTTTGCCAACGTTCTATTAGATATAAAAACAAGCAATTTGAAACCTTTGTTTTACCAGAAAATCACTATATTCTTCTCAGGTAATTTTCTTAGCATAGTACATAAGCTTCCAACGCTTTTCTTGTCATGGACTTTACATACTTAAATACACACACTTTTCTTTAAGTTTTGTAAGCATAGTTCACTATCTTTTACCTACTAGGGACTTTGACACAGACATCACCTGTATATTTTCCTGATACTTACCATGTACTTTTCCAAAGGCTTACCATCATTTCACCTGAAGGTTGCCAACAAATTTTTCCAACGGATTTTCCAGTTACTTACTTGGTACTTTTCCAATGACTTCGCAAGCTTCCGCTCATACAAATTCACCAGACGTTTGGCACAGGCTATGTACAAATCTTTTCCAAATACTTAATTAGAATTTTGGCAACGGCTTTACGCGTGTCTTTTTCAGCTACGTACTAGTTACTTTGCAAATAACTTTACTAGTTACTTTTTCTATTAGTTCACTAAAAGTTTGTAAACGACTTCACCAGTTTCTTTTCCCGGTACTTCCCAGATACTTTGCCAATGACTTTACTAGCGTCTTTTTATATGTGTTCAATAGATTTTTTGCTAACTACTTAACGCATGCCTTTTCAGTTACTTAATTTGCCCATGACTTTAGTAGCTCCTTTTCCGAAGGGTTTACTAGCCTTTTTTCCTTTGATTTTCCTTTGATAATTATAATGATGATGATAATAATTTTAATTAACTTTGATATACGTTCCTGAATAACTTACAATTAATTAAAGTTTTCAGTTGAGATAAAAAAGTCAATGGCACGAACGGGATTCGAACCCACGATCTTCGGCTTGATACGCCGCTGCTCTACCACTTGAGCTATCGTGACCTCGATCCACTCGGACACCAACTTCCCATCTCAACTGAAAACCTTAATTAATTTAAGATATTAATTGGTTAAGCGGACCACGAAACTAGGGAATTTAATAAGTTCCTGAATAGGTTGCAGTATAGTGCATTACCCCCTTTTAAGATATCATAAGAAAAAAAGAGAACTACCACACATCTAAGGAAAATGTCACACGTTGGCCTATATACCCTTTATCCCTACGTTCGAACAACTGGCTTAGATCCAAAAAAATTCTTTATGCACCATTGCAAAAACCCAAACGATAGATGAATACAACCGCAATTACATTCCGAAAGGATAATTTAAATTTATCATTTTGTTCCAAACATACAGGCGTTTAATTAAAAACATTTATTTAATAATGGAGAACAATGTAAAAATCCACCAACTATGAACATAACGCAGAAAACAAAACTGTCCGTTCAATTAAAACTTTAATCTTCCACAGGCTATTTGGGTTTACAGCCCATCGTATGGTTTTCCGAATGAAAAGCTTAATTAAGGGAAATTTGAATTTAATAAAAGCCGGATAAAGGATTTGAGAAGTACAGTTTTAATGAAAGGTCTCATACTCCCGTGAATTCACTCTATTGCGTTTAAATAATGGAGTTTAAATCGATGCAAGTCACTGATTTTAAACGGAAAATAATTTTGAATCATGCAATGCAGTAAAATTCAACATTGCGAACTTAAAACCGGCAAAGTTTCCAAAATGCATTCAAATTTGGTCCTCCTCGACGCCAATGCCCAGAGGTTTACTCAATCATGTAAATTGCTCCAAAGCCTGTTCCAGCCTTTCGTCCTCTTGGGAATAGTAAACAGCACAATTGAAACGATTTGAACTAGGTCGATTTACCTGCTGACCACCATTTCTATCTCCCAATAAACCAACAAGTTCGAATAAAAAAATATGACAATTTTTAACAACCAGGACAGAATATATAATTCTTTAATAATTACAAAGCATATATTTAGAAAAATATTATGAAGATGGGTAAGTATTTTTCTTTGAAATATCACTTTTTTAAACACAATAAATCTTTGTCAGGAGTGTCGGTGGTTTAGGCCTTGACCCGGCGCTCGTCAATGTAAGGTAAAGGTCCCGGGTTCGAATCCAGCGGCCCGGCTTTCGAACCGAACCTACTTAGTCGATCACTGACAATTTGATATAATGTTGTATGGTCCATTTTATTTGCAATTAAATCAATTAAGTTCGACTTCTAAGAAAATACATTTACAAGGTGTTCGAAGTGTGGACAAACTCTCATTTATTAAAAATCCACCGGGGAAAAAATGCTTATTCCTTAACAGAACGCACCTTTCCTCTAATTAAATCCCTTCTCTTATTAATAATTAATTAATGTTCTCTTCAGAGACAAGGTTGAGAACGTGGTTATTTATACAAAGTACAGACGATTTGATGTGCCACGTTGCCCCATTGATATTAATTAAAAGTGAAAGTCTATATAATTTGTTTCTTAAACAAAACGTTAATTTGACCTGACGAACATGGATAAGCGTATTGTATGAAACAAGACGACAGTATGCCATTATACAAAATAGTATAACGAGTAACTTTCACTTCGAAAGTAAATCTCAAATATACTTATTCATTTACTTTGTCCAAAACGATGAAAGATATATGTTTAAATGTAAACATATCAGGAAATATTTGGAAAGTCTCATCATATAGTTTTTTAATCGGCACAAAGTAACGTATTGGAACACAAAAAACCTTTTGAAAATGTGTATCTAATTCATAGGTAGAATATTAACGATAGGTACCTAGATTTGTATGAATCCATGGAGCGAATAACATATGTAAATTTTTACAAGTGAGAGGTATGTTAATAATTGACATTTACAACCTATAACAGTACATAAAGCTGCCCTTCACCTCCAGACACACGGAAATGTTCCCTTGAAAACTTATGAGTAGATAAAGGAAATGTTTTGTGCAGTGTTGTCTCGGAGAGAAATCCATGAAGGGCGGCGAAAGTAGTCTGACTTACCGACAATGCAGCCGGGCTGTGCCGGTTTAGCAGCGCGTAAGTCTTCTAAGGCACTCCCCTGACCTAAATATTCCACGGTACCCCGCCCGGAACTTAAAATTGTTAACTACGCGAGGCGTTTATTTAACAATTTCCTAAGAACCCAAATGAAAAGCGTCCTGTTGCAAAAAGCTCATGAACCACAGGCAATTATACTTTAATTTATACGCATTTGAAATAAATTTAAAACGACATTCATTTCAATTATCTGGCCTGTTTAAAAGAAGGGCTTTAAATTAAGTGACAGATCTGTCTCGTGTACATTACGATTTATGCAGTCTACACGATCCCATTCTTAGTTAAAAGGGTGTTT
Organism: Cimex lectularius; assembly: GCF_000648675.2. NCBI lineage: Eukaryota > Metazoa > Arthropoda > Insecta > Hemiptera > Cimicidae > Cimex > Cimex lectularius. The sequence continues at coordinate 1,176,100 of NW_019392875.1, read as the reverse complement.
ACTCTGACCTACATATTTGCATACTACGGAAAAGACCCCTAATCGTATTTGACTTGTATAAAACAAACCCTTTAACTTAAAACGCGAGAAAATGAGTTGTTAATAAAATCTTATTATGAAAACGCAATATTAAATTATCCAAAAGTTTGTTTAGGTTATTGTTCGACGACGTTACAGCGCTTTATCAGTAGCTTGATTTTACCGGCAAATTTAACGGTTGCTTTTTTAGATAATTTATAATGATTGTTCCTAGTAGTAAATGCAATAAAATGACTTTTTTTAAATTGCAAGTTAGCGTTTAAGCCCTAATACCGGAGATTTGACATCCCATCCCCAAACCGCTACCTTTACCTTTGTGGAGAATACCGCACTTTCAACTAACTCTGATCCTCTCTTTTTCCCTCGAAACCTTCAACAAGACCTCAGACAAACAATACCTTTGGACGTAACCCCGTAAAGATACAGTTTACAGTTTATTCAATAATATTTATGTCAGAAAAATTCACCCACTTATCCTTCACTATTCACAAAAAGATCCTTCGTTCAGTTTATTTTAATATTCTTCTCTCAACTGAAGGTTGTGTACCTAGGAATTTACAATATATCACGTTTGACGTGGAATCCTCACACAGGCAAACTTGACCAACGTTCTAATGTACAAAACTGCAAGCCATAAAACATGTGCACATGAAATAAATAATAACATTTCAAACCTGTAACTATAATAATAAATATTTTCATACCCCCAGGCAGCTCTAAAGGCTCCCTAGCCCATCAGATATTGCAAAACCTGTCTGGAACGGCCTAATGCTCTAAAACAACGGGGATCTACAAACAGCGTAACGTACAAGGTCATGAAGGAATTTCAACCAACAGGCAGCAGATCTAACTATACCCTGTAAAAGAACTGGATTCTTTGGTAATTAAATAACACAACAAATCATGCTCCAAGAGAGTACTACCTTAAAAATGGATCGACAAATGACCAAGGACCATTATATCTGCAGGAGTCAGAGTCAACAGAACAATATCCCAAGCAATTGCTTGCAATAGCTAGGAATAGGTTCTTGAGCCCTGTAGATCTTGATACCATATGCCAAATACCAATACCCCTGGAAAGATATGTCTACTTCTCATACCTCATATCTAACAAATAATATAAAAATAAGCAACTTGATACAGTGAAACCGATACTGTCCTACGGACTGGAAATGTAGGGGTTAAGTCAAACATTCCAATATCCACCGCATCCGAACTGCCCAATCCATAGTAAAAAAAAATCCTTGATGCTCAATTTCATATGAACAACACAACCACCCTTACAGACCTAAATATTCCTTTTGTCCAAAATGTAGTCAGCTCTCGATACCACAAATTTCATACTATCCTCTCAACCACGATGAATCCTCAGATCCACAAACTCTCATCGCGATGACTTTCCTCAAGCCCTATACGCCGACTAAATAGGCGATGGCCGCAGTATGTTTTATCCAGTGACAGTGGCAATGAATGACAGAAGTGTAATTAAATAGACAACATTATGGTACCATTGGAGTACGTTCAAAGCGATGGTTTTTCTACACTTGCTTTTAATTGTATTTACATTTCCTTTCTCAGAGTTACATGGATCCACGGAGCAACCTTGACTTACTGACAAATTCTAAACAATCAACCTCGCGTTTTCAAAACCTTAATAACTTCGTTAAAAATAAACAAACGAATTCTTGATTTGACGGTCATTGTTTGCCGACAAAAAGCGATTGTGTGCACTAACAAATCTCTTTCGAAGGACAGAGTAAAACGAGAAAAAAGAATATGTATTAAACTCAGCCACGCAACTTGATATGGTAAGGGATTTCTAAAAATTTGGGGTGTATAATAAATAAATTTAAAAATAAGTTTTTTATCCGTAGTAAAAACAGATCTTTGGACCCAACTGCGTCGCCCAGAACTTTTATATTTTTTGCTGACTCCCGGATATAAAACCCGTCTTGAGATGCACTTTTTTCTAGTGCTCTCCATATTAGTGAAATTAAAGGAAAACAAATCCTCAGGTTCAACCGAATTACATAAGAATCTTATAAAAAAAAGCTCCTCCTGAATGTTCAGATAAACTCCTTGCTATTTTTAATTTCCTGTACGATGCAGAATCTGTCCCTCGCTCGTTTAATCAATCTATTCGTTTTTCCCTTTTGAAACATGGGTATGTTTTCTGGTTTAATTTTCAATAGGTTTAAGTTTTTCTCACGGTACAGAACTTAATGAGTCAATGCCAAATAGGCTTTAGGAAAGGTTTTTCTAAATGCTAAAATCTATTCGTTTTGTTTAACATGATTAACATGAAATTAGCTAAACCTAAACAAAAGTTATACTGTTTCTTTGTTGATCTAAAAGCATGTTTGGTACTTTTGTCGGCAGAGTCAAATCTTTTAAGTAACTTGGGTATCTTGTTGAAAATACTTAATATTTTCAAATCTCTTGTTCGGGAGTGAGGGTATATAAGAATATTTCACAGTACAAAGTGGTGAAAGGCAAGGTTGTTTATTGAGCCCTCTTCTTTTTGCTCTCTTTGTAGACGATTTTCCTGATGTTTTGGAAGATGAAATTCACGTTGGGGATAATATAATTAAAATTTTATTGTATGACAGAGGACATTCTTATGATGTCAGGTAGTGTGGGTAGTCTCCAGAAGAATATTAGTATCTTGGAGTCATACTGTGAGCAGTGGAATTTGACAGTAAACCTCCAGATCAAAGATTACCGTCTTTAGGAGAAGGGTTAAATTGCGATCGAAAGTTCCTTCGTTCTTTAAAGGTGAGACGAATTAATGTAGTAAATAAAAGTAATTATCTTGGTTTGACACTCATTTGCCGTCTTTCGTTCTTCAAACACCTAGAGCAGAAAACCTGTATTGCAAAATTTGCTGTAGAACATGGAAGCCGCTTAAGTTTGAGAAAATTGTGCTTATTAAGGTATAGCTTAAGGTACTTAATGCAATATATCGCTCAATACCGTTCTGGCTGCCAGACATAGATTTTACACTATTGTGCAGCGTGTTCTCATTATCTCAAGTCACACCTAATTACCTTAACCCCGCAAATATTTCCTGGTTTCCTCAGTGGTATTATTTTGAGAAATATAACAAGCCATGTGTTCTTACAATGTAAAATTTTTCAAGCTGGTATGTGACACCTCAAAACTTTCATCTATAACTGAAAGCCACTTTAGAAGAAAATGTAACAATTAACCCTTTAATAAATATTTTTCCAATGGTTTCTCCTACTGGTCTCCATCTTTGATATAGGCCAAAGAAAAACAACTTAAAAAGACAATATAATTAGTGTTTAATTTAATCTTTTTTTTTATCAAACCGCAATGATCAACAAAACGCAATGAACGCCAAATGCAATGGTTTTTATACGAATGTAAAAAAAAGGTAAATTTATTGTGCCGACAAACTTTTTAAACTGTAGAATTTTTTTCTGAAATAACTTTATCACAAATATAGAATACTTTTACAAGTGTTTCATAAAACTTTTACAACGGGTTTACTATAGAGTTAACAGCTATTCTTGTAACTTTAGCATTTTTTCTTCTTTTTTCACTTACGAAAAACTTTTTATCAAATCTCAAGTTTTTCAGATCTCCTATATCTTTGCCGGATTGATTTTATTAACAACTTAAATAGTGACATTATAAACGGTTTTACAAACGTATTTACGAAAAAACTTTCATTGGTTATCGAGTCAATTAAATAAAATTTCGTGCAAAAAATACATATTAAAAAAATCCTTTTTCAATTTAAACATTTAATTTTCCGACTTGAAACTTAAACATTTGCTTTATTAATCGCCAGCGAGTTGGCTAGAGACTTTACCATCAATTCTTTAATTGAGCAGAAATTAACAAATGTAATGACCAAAGATAGGGCGTCAATCGTCCAAATAAAAACTTTTTTTTTTTCAAAATGTGTTGATCGTGGTGAAGTCCATCCCTACAAAACTTGACGGCTTCATGTGTTTTTGGAAAAATAAGAAATATACATAATATATAAAATTATAATTTTTATAATTATATAAAAACAAATTTTAATAGCCTTATGAGCTTGCATATTAGCCAGAATACATTTCAATGATTATTTCATCGTATTTAGTTTGGGGAAGTGTTGCGAGAAAAAAAAGGGCGATGGTGGGAATCGAACCCATGAACGCGGACTACGAGTTGAGATTCACAGACATTCCACAAATTATTAGGGAAAAACTGTATCTTAAACCTTGTTTACATACTGTTCAAATAATGTGTTCAGTTTGACCCGGGCCCGTTTAAAATACTATAAATTAGATTACAAAGTTAATCTTTGATCAAAATTCAAAATATATACGTAATTGTTTGTGAATATTTGATGTTATCTTCATTTTATATAATTTTTTATTATTTATTTATAATATATATATTTTATAAGTTATTGTCATTGTCCTATAACTACATAGATAAGAGAATAATGATATATAGAAATTATTGATTTTTTTCATTAATCATGATATTTTTTGCATTTGTTTTTGAAAACTATATAGGATCCCAGCATGGTACTGGAACTAAAAAAGTGGTTTCGTATATTTTTTGGCCCTTTTATATTTATTTATATATAGATGCTAGAAACGTTTTAGGTTTAGTTCATGAACAAATAATGAACAGTTCATCTAGTTTCATGGACCATTTCCTTATATCAGCTCTATCAAATCGAATTTATTTGTATCCATTTCCCGTCTCCAACTTTCGTTACGGTTTGAATTTAACCGATTGAAATTGGACAAATGGAAAAGATTTTTACCATTGGCACAATGGAGCCCGTTTTCCTTCTGATTTCATTACGTGGCCCATTGATAGCTTTTATGACCACGACATGGTAAAAGTAAAAGAGGGAAAGTCGTTCCAAACGATTTTATTTGATTTTTTTTTCAAAAGCTTGTCTCGAAAGGCTTTCAGAATCAAAACTCTTTATTTCTTGCAAAACAATACCAGAACTGGCTCAGAAACACCCTAGAACGTGGTTGCTTTCCTCGGATTCGCACCCGCGAATAATTCCATCTGCTCCTTCCATTTTGCAAGTGCCTAATTGGATCTCAAATAAAATCCAAGTCTACCGTGACTTAACAGATATTACAACAAGACAATCTTTGGGTAAGAACGTACATTCTTTGAAGCGATTTTATTTTTGTGCCAGTTTTGAATTGCCGTCACGTACCGGTGCCGAATATATTCCGGTTCCTCCAGACGTGGGTTACACTAACGCCGACTGGAGTCAATACTCATAACATAAACATTGGCTTTTCAATGTTTTAACGCGGGCTGCTATCTTCCGAAAGTGATGAATTTTAATGCAATCGTTACTCCTCTCCCCGATTTCAGACGAACTGGGTCGCACAGCCTGGGTCAAGTTTAACACCGTCGGCGCGCAAACTCGCGCACAATCATCAATCCCGAAATCCTCGGCTAAGCCCCGGTCCCGGTGGTGAAGTCTTCTAATTTGCAATTTACACTTGAACCAAGGAAGAGATTTTCACAATGTGAAAGACCTCAGGAGATTGAAGTTCATGGTCCAACTGGCAACATAATTGTGCGGTTGATGACTGCAATCCGGACCGAGTACAATTACGACGCTTCGTTTTCACGTCGTATCCAAGCAATCCCAAAAAAAAGTTATACCATCCTCATTATCATAAAATTACAATCTACGGTTTTTTAATTACCTTAAAAAGCAAGTTTGTAGGCAAACAATTCTAAAAAATGTGCAAAACGAAGTTATTTCATATTAGTATCATTAATTGTTGTTTTAATAAAGCAGTATTAATTAGTCATGGAAAAAATATTTAAAAAAAGGTTGTCTTCCGTAGGAAAACCCGTTTTGTACAATAAGAGAAATACATTTCCGAGAGAGAGAGAGAGAGAGAGAGTGAGTGAGTGAGTGAGAGAGTGAGAGAGTGAGTGAGTGAGTGAGTGAGTGAGTGAGTGAGTGAGAGAGAGTGAGAGAGAGAGAGCGAGAGAGTGAGAGAGTGAGAGAGAGANATATATTTATATATTGATAGGATTTTATTATATTCTATATATAGTCATTGATTGCAAATTGATTTGCTGTAACATTAAAATTTAACTTTTCATTGAGATTATGACATAGAAGATCTATTTCTGACTGTAATCAAAATTTAAAAAATTTAAATTGACATTGGACAATTAAGACTAAGTACACATCACTTAACCTAGGGATTCGAAAATGAAAGTATGAAGATATTCCAAGAATGAACTAGAATAACAATCGAAAAATGCCGTATGCCGCTATTTGTAGGATGGCAAATTGAACGAAACGGCATAAGTTATAGACTAACACCAAATCGTAAAGTTCAAATAAGAATAAATTTATTTATAAATTATGAAATTAGAAAATGTAGAATCTCATGAAGGATAGAGAGAAAAATTACTTGTAAAGTAGTAACAGAGATGTAAATAAATAGATAGTTGAATGGGTAAGTCGCGAGTTCGGTAAATAGAATAACATTTGTCATAAATTAATATTTATGGAAGGCATTGGTCGAGATAAAAAAAGTCAGCGTCACGAGCGGGATTCGAACCCACGAACTTCGGCTAAATACGCCGCTGTACTAACACTTGAGCTATCGTGACTTCGATCCTCTCGGACGCCAACATCCCATTTCAACCTCGCCTCTCGAATTTCTCTCTTTTTTATCTCAACCAATACCTTTCATAAATATTAATTAATTGAAAAATGTTAATTGGCCAATCGGACCACGGACTGTAATGGATTTGTCATAAATTTAATATATGCAGTAGAAATAAATTTTCGGAAGAGTATAAAAAAGACTGAAAGAGTGATAACTAGATACCTAGATAAATAAATAAACAGATACTGCAGATGTCCTTATAGAGTTGGAAAAATACATGAAAGTTGGAAGAAATTAGAAGAAAGATATATAAACACATAAATAGATAGATATGGTGAAAGAGAGAGAGAGAGAGAGAGAGAGAGAGAGTGAAAGTGAAAGATACGGAGAGAGAGAGTGAGTGAGTGAAAGATACGGAGAGAGAGAGAGAGAGAGAGAGAGAGTGAAAGTGAAAGATACGGAGAGAGAGAGTGAGTGAGTGAAAGAGAGAGAGAGAGAGAGAGAGAGAGAGAGAGAGAGAGAGAGAGAGAGAGAGAGAGAAATTGCACATGTTATTTAAGCCAGAAAATTAGGTCTTGGACCTTTCTTATATTTAAGGAGCAATTAATATTTCCATTTTTTTAAGTATATATTGTAGGTGTCTACATCTTAGTTGTTCAATAAATAAAGTATAACAAACTTCTAATTAAATTTAGATAATAAATTTATTTGTTTATTTCAATATATCATAATTTCGAGAAAGATAAGCCTTTAATAGTTTTTTATGCGTATATTTTGATTTAAATTCCTTAATATTACTTCGCGATTTATTATTTTTTTATGCATTTTATAAATAAAGAATTTTAGAGTGAATTTGTTCTGCATGACTATCGTTAATACAGTTTTGGAGCGTGTGGTTGTAGCTTTATCATCATTGGTTTTAGAAATTCAAAAAGGTATGATGGTTGTTTTATTGTTATTGTTATGAAAAGTGGTTAACATTTTGGTTTAATACATGATAGAAAGAGAGGGCGAGAAAGTGTATATGTGTGTACTCCAAATCGCTATTCTTGTTATATATGTACATATTTTCTCAAATTTACTGGTAATTCATTAAAGTAGGTCAAATGCATGTTAAATATAAAACACATAGAAGATTTTCATGTTATTGTTCATGGTATCTTTTGGTGTTTTGTCTTCTGGTTTCGCGATTATCATTAAGGACGAAAACATCTGTTGTGCAACACATGTAATAACAAATAAGAACAAATTAAACGTTGATAAACAAAATCATAATGCGGGTAATTATAGTTCATTTTAATAAATATTCACTAACAGCAAGAAATCACCCTTTGTATAATAAAAGTCTTAATAAACTCGGCTCTTAATAAGTAAGCTTGATAACTATATAAACATTTCTTTAAACAACAACTTTAAAATATTTTAGTTCTGAATGATGAGTGTGGCGATGAAAGAAATCTGAGTGTTATATTTTCTAAATAGTGTCTATGACATTTTAATAATATGCAAATTTCTTTTTTTCTCCATCTTTTGTCAGAACGTGACATGTTTACTGCACGATTTGGATCATTTTTCTGTTCCCCGCGATCACCCGATCCGCTTGTTCTCGTATTGGAAATGTTTTTTCTATTTATTTAAAAAAAAAAAAGAATTGACTAAAAAAATACTTTTTTTTCCCGGCACACGGCGTCCGTGCAATCTGAAGATTAATTCGTGCACAAACGGCTGGACGCGATGAATGTTTATCAGGTTTCCGGCAGTGGGGTGGAAACCGCAGATTGACAAAGTTCCTGGATAATTGTCCAAGTTCGATAACCACTTCTTGAAATATTATCATCTCTAAGAAATAATTCCAATGGAGCACTTAAAAGCCCAACGGAAGTTCATTTGACTTAGTGAGCCACTGCCGGCCTTTAATTATTGGTTCACTCGTGGGATTACTTTTTACAATAATAATATTAAAATATTTATAGCGACACTAAACTAATGTAAGTATATTTTTAGTGCCCTTTCAAATTTATTCTCATATAGAGTCGTACCATTTTAACTTTCATTACAACATAATTTCTACAAAAAAAAAAAACATGCTGTAAACAACAGCGAATTTTGTTTCATGGCTAATATTACACACACATATTTAATTTGTAAAACATATATTTTTTTAAATAATCTACAGATGATGGAATTATTGTGAAAATATGATGGAAAAATCTAGGGAGGAGAATCGAGCAATGAGCCGATACTCCACAGTATCGTACTATTCTTAGGATGGTGGATGATGAAATTTCTACTAGTTTTACATATCATTCAGCCCTTGTGAATTGACCGAAATTCATTTATGCTACATTTGTCGATATCAAGGCGTTGTGAATCGTCAAAAATAATGACTCGGTTAATTTCTCAGCAGTAAGATTAAGTGGAAAGGTGAACTTGTATTTTATACGCTCGTCGACTTAATTGAGTTTTTTTCTTCGGTCAAATATTTATTGGTAATAATTGTAAAATTGGCGTGGTCAATACGAATAAGAAACACTTGCCAACGAATTATAAATGAAGACAAAAAAAGTAAAACAAGGGTAATAATCTATAAATGTAGAAATTACGAAATGGTAATTTAACATCGAATGGATCATCAAATAACTAGACCTGTTGGGACTTGTTTCGTTAAAAAATTGTTGTGAATATTTTATAGTTATTATGCGAACATAAATTAATTCGAATTTTCCCTCTTTCCAAGACTTTTCTTGAGTCTCAGCCATATTTTTGAAAATTTTAATAACTCATATTCTATAGAGTAATTCATTAGGGGTTGGTTTTCAGAACAAAACCCAACAAGGCTTAGTAAGTTTGGAATATAGCATTTTTATTACTCGACGAGGAAAAGAAAAACACATTTCCAGAGATAAGCTTTGTATGAATGTAGATTCTTCTGGTTAGTGGGCAACGTGGAAAATGTAACAATGGCTATCTACTGCTTACCAGGAAGGGACGGCGCCTTGATTCGCACCTAGTCAGAGGGTAAGTGTAGTAGGCCATGTGTAGGTCCCATGTCAGAGGGAAGACTGGCTGGGCGAAGAAGGGTCGATAGGCCACCCCTTTCGCTCCCCTTTCCCACCCATTTTCCTCTCCTTCCCTCTTGCCGCCCCCAACCGGCATCTGGATCAACCCCCAACTGGGTCACCGTGTCATTAAACCCGGGAAACAACGTCGAGGCTCACCCACGGTAGTCGCACCCCGTCATTCCGGCAAGAGGCGGTTTACGCCGATCGGAGGGGGCTTTTGAGAAAAAAAGACCTGCGTAAATCGTACTCAGTTGGTGATCTCTGCCTTGGGCGCGTGCTTAGAGCAACTAGTGGTGGGACTTTGCAGTCGGACTGTTTATACCCGACCTCTTTTAACGCGGCCGCCAATCCACGGAGAAGCCTTTAAATTAAAAATGCCCAATTCAAAAATAATCACTATTCAACTTTACGTTTTAATTTTTATTTATGAGGTATACAATTTTAACGAAACACTAATGAACTGACTTCACTTGCTGAATCCTTCATATAAATTAGTACACCTTCTATCTTTAAATTTCAAATAAAACGAGAAATCAGCACCGACGCTGAGAATTATTTTCATAAATATTAACCTTTCCTTAACAAAATTGTCAACCTTTAGTACATAATATTAAGCCTAATCTATCTAGTACCATTTTGACAATGAATTTTAAAAATATGTTTTCCTGTAAATTGAAGTAACTCTTGTCACACAGGAAAGGTGAAATCGTACAACTACCCCTTGGGGGGGGGGTCGTAGACGGGGGATTCCAACTACTTCAAAATATTTGTTAACATTACAATTAAAAAACACTGGCTTTGCCAGGATTCGTATCATGAGCATGACAAATACGACTTGGACGCCCAAACCACTCATCAACCCCGCGGACCCCCTTGAAAGATAAAGGTACAGATAAATAAAACACCTCTTTTTTGTGCAATTAAATTGTACTCAATATTATAAATGAAAAAAAAATTAGACTAAGTTTAGACTTTTATACACAATATATTTCTTTCTTTAATTTCAAATTTCCACGAAATCGAAGGCTACGCAGGAAGGTCAACTGACTTTTCTCGCAACAATTCTACAATACTGATATTTATAATTTGATAATTATTTCTTTTATCGCTACTTGTTCAACGATGGCGGGATTGAAAGTTGTGAAAAGTGCACCAGTTCGAGAACAAGCGGGCCATGATCAACATCGACTAAACTAAGGACAGACAATGTGCCTTTTCATTAAAAAAGTTAAAACCTTATAAAACAATCAATTGTAAAAGCCACCGAATTAGACAGCTGAAATTTTCTAGAAAAAAAAAACGTTTCCGCCGGGTTTCCTTGCACAAAACAAGACCTTTTTCATATATGATTTTGATTTTGGCATCATACAATTAAAATCGATTTTATGAAACTAATCTATTTCTAATACTAGCTAATAAACTAACTAATAAGAATAAATTCTAATCATGCAGAATAAGTTTTTACTACCTTTTTCTGCACATTCACACAAGAACTTACCTGAAAAAAGAAAAAATTAAATTAATTTTTTTCCACAAGATACAGCTACTTTAATTCTAAAAGTGCCATGCCAAAATACAACATTGAAAATGTTTTTAATAAACAATTTATAAATTTGTATATCATCGTATCAAATCTTGTCAAGAAAATAAATTATTTATTAAATGTATCATAATAATGCTCACAATAACAACAAAGGATGGTACAGACTTGGTCGAAGAAAAGCATATAAATGGCAGAAAAAATCTATTAAACTTGACACCTTGTGTAAATGCAGTAGCCGGAAAGTTATTTGTAATTTTACGTAAAAATCTGAACGAAACCTCACTAACCCTATATTTTCCCCGAATAATATTCTCATTTATTTAAATTAATTTTTTCCCTCATTAACAATGAGACGGTAATTTTAAAAGCGGGAACTATTGCAATGAATTACTCACCGTCTTCCCAGTTTGACAACGGCTCAAGGTTCCAGGTGATAAAATATGAAGCATTTTATAGTGCATTTCCAGTTGAAAGTCCAGTCTCCCACGGGCACAAATGGACGTTGAAATTAAATGAATTGTTAACACTATTAAATATAAAGTAAGTAAATAATATAATTTGCTATTAAAAAACGCCGGGGTACGAATCCAGGACAGGGTGGCAAATACGAGTAGGTAACCCTAATCACTCGGCCACTGTCCTTATAATTAATCTAAAAGAGCGGTGATTTTATATCACTTTGGTCAACTCGATAGACCACCAAAAAACCATATAATATCTCTAAAGATAACTAAAAATAATAATAATAAAAAAATAAAATAAAAACACAAAACGAAACGATGAAGATGTGTCAGCAGTTAGATCAATTTCGACCATCTTTAACAAAGTATCTTGAAAACACAAACCACGCACAGTCTCATTAGATAAGAATAATGATCCATATGTAATATTTTATCAAAGTCAGATTGTCTGAATAGGTGTAATACAAATTAATAAAAAAGTATGTAAAATCAATTATATGTAGTGGTATACTGACCAAATTACTTCTTTAAATTAATTAATCTTTTTATGTAAGGTTTTGGTTGAAATGGAAACGTCAGTGCCACGACCGGGATTCGAACCCACGACCTTCGGCTAAATACGCCGTTGCTTTACCACTTGAGCTATCGTAACTTCGATCCACTCGGACACCAATTCGAATCCTGTTCGAATCCCGCTCGTGGCACTGACTTTTTCATTTCAACCAAAACCTTATATATAAATATTGAATACTGTCCAATTACTCGATAAACATTTTTTTTTCTTTAAGAACAAATACTTTGCTAAATAGAATGCTTTTGAACTTTTATGCAGTACAAATACATTAAAGAAAACCGTTTTATTAACGTGGAGATAGGAGGTATATTGTATCAATGTAAAAATGTTGTTTGTTAAGACTGGGAAGTTAAACAACTGAATTTTACTCCAAGTTTCTTCTCGAGTTGGACATTGTTTGAAAGCCCACGCCCACTGTATTTAATCACTTCAGAAAACGGAAATGAGCAACAAAAATTAAATTACGGGGGAAATTAATTAAAAATAGCTTAATTAATTCCATTTATTAAAAGGCCATCCATTGTCGGCTAAGTTGATAGAAATATAAAAAGCACGTTAATACGATAAAAACGACAACAACCCAACAGGAGGTAAGGGACAATAATATCTTTATATTTTTATAACATAAAAGTTAAAGGGTTTACACGAAATATTAATAGGTTTTAATATTGAAGAAATATTGTAATTTTATTGCTAAAAAATTAAGGGCTACAACTAAAGTACATAATAAATAATCTGTCCACCTATTAAATTGTGAGATATCTCTGTATGGTTTATAGAGGGATGAACCCACAATTTGGTTCTTATCGATAATTTTATTTGGCGCGTTTCGGCATTTAAAATATTAAGGTAAGTCAGGGTTATAAGCAGGGAGAAGCAATAACACATTTAATTTTTTTTTTTTTGATATGACAGGAGGGTTTTTATTCCTACCAGATCGGCTACCCCCTCGACCTAACAGTGATGGTGGCGAAAAGAAACACGACCAACCCAAGGAGAATAACCAGACTAAAATCATCGGCAACTACTAATTTACCTGTTGTCAAAATAATATAACATCATTTTTATTTACATTACATATTGTACAATTTTCTGCTTAGAGATATTATAAAATCTTCTAAAAATGCGTACGGAAACAGTTGTTACATTAAAGTTTTCTATTACTTCAATTACATTCCATCAATTATCGTTTTTCTTTTTGAATTTATAATAAAACATGTCTTGTCGTAATGTTGTCATTAATTATCTAAGAATGATTGTCTATTAGAATATTTGAAATGAATCAAAAACTAAATTTTTCCATGTTATATTAGGAAAAATTATTAATTGTTTAATTAAAAATACATCATCCTGGTTCAACGATTATCGGCTTTATTATCATTTATTCTGTCGGTCTGACATTTTACATTAAAATTCAATTTTGTACTTTGTAAATTAAGCGTTTAAACATTATAAATAGGATAGCCATAAATAAACTATAAAATGGGTAATCAAGTAATCAGATTGATTATTGGAGAATATTCATCATAAATTTTAAATAAAACAATTAATTGCCTTCTGTTAAAATATTTATGTTTACGTTATTTATGTTTCTTTTTTGATCATTTTGATCACGTCAAAATAAAAAGCCTAAACTTTTTGTACGTTTTTAGATTCTACTTTTAAATCAGAAAAATTCCTTAGAATTAATCTATATAATTGGCCATATTAATTATTCTTTTTATATTAGGTTTTTGGTTGAGATGGAAAATTTTTGAGTCACGAGCGGGATCCCATTCATGACACTAATTTTTCTTCATCTCAACCACAAACCTTAGATAAAAAGAATAAATAATTGGAATTTCCTTAGAATATTTAATTACTAATTAGATAATTCTATTTTATTGGTTTTAATTAACAAATTTATCTGAAAAGTGTTTTTGTGATCTCGAGTTGCATGCATTAAAAGCAATAGAAATGTTTAAAAAAATTAAAATTCATTTTGAGAAAATATCACGTTTTGACTGTTCATTATAGAATAATATTTGCAAACAGAACCGTGAACATTGTGCTAAAAAATAAGTATTTTTGTGTTAGTTAAAATTATGTTGTTTAAGGTTGGTATTTATTTATTTACAAACTCTCAACACGACACGCAAGAATGGCTCTTCACTTATGCAGAAAACGAACACTTTGAGCCCTGAAGATGATTTCAATAAAGATCGAAACGTTGGCACGATAAAGAAAATGTTTTTGGCACGCCAGACCGCATCTCACGATTTCTGAATAATCATCGACTAACGGTCACTAATCACCACACATTTTTTTTTTACAAAGATGAGAGCTTATTTTTTTTTTTTTTTGTCTGGTCCGCCTGTCCGCGCTATATCATTTAGCATGCTTCTTCAAGGTCGATCAAATGTTCTAGAAGTCGCAGACCAGCTAAAAAGTCGATTTGTTAGGATTCTCGTTCTAATTTTTTACGTATTTTATTTAAAAATAAATTGTTCATTTATCGGTTAGTTTTAAATAACGAGATTAGTATAATAAGTTTTTTGCTGATTACTGATTATCTCGGATCATAGCTGTGTTATCTGTTATGCCGAATTAAAACCAAATTTGACGTTAGCATTCAAGACAATCAGCATAAATAGCGAATCTAATAATTATAAAGCAGGAAATATTAAAAAAAAAGAAAAAAACGATTCTTCATTAAATATTATATAATAAAGGTTGCCAGTAAAATTTGTTTTATTTACTATTAAGAAATAGGTGTTTTTTTTTGACTGATCCGCTATTCACGTTTTATTTTTTTAAATTTTGTATCATTACCGCGGATCGATCAATGATTCAACAAGACACTTACTAACTCTATATATAAAATGATTTTTCAGGCAAATTTTGTCTAAAGTTTAGGTTAACATTTTTAAGCATACAATTTAAGAATTTATTGAAGTTGGTAGCAATTGTCTGATTTATTTAAGAACAGCGTGAGGGAACATTAAATCCTACTAGACCACTTTTATGCACGTCTAGATAGATGTGTCTTTTAAACGGCAATAATTTTATATATATATATATATATATTATATACACATGTGTATATACATATATATTGTAGTATAATTACTAAAATTAATGAGATGTATAAAAAGAAATAGGAAGAAAGAATCAAGTACGAGAATAGCTCAGTTTTATTTTGGTGCCAAACGGAATCATGCCATGGGTAGTAGAAATAGACAAGGCGTTTTTCTTGTGTAAAAATAGGCAAAACCCGGAGATGTTTGTAACCTTGGCGGATTCTGGAATGGAAAGAAGTAAATCACCGTAATGTACGTTTCCTGCTAATATGAATATGTAAACATAAACGAATCGCTTATTATTTGAACTGGCCAAATCCCTTCGTCAATCTGCGCGTATCCATTTTCGTCCGTATTGGTTTTACCCTTAAAAAGAACTTGTTTTTCTAATCCCGGACACATTTATAAATTGACGACCGTTTATGTTGCCATATACGGTGTCAGCCCTCGAGACAAAATAAAACTCATCCCCCTCGTGGTTACGAGGAAAAAGGAGGAGTCTTTATACAGGGTCGAATCGTTGACTTTGTAGGCGACCTTTGACCCGTCGGTTCATTATCGCCGGCTGACTTCTTTATTCGAAGTGATGGACAAACCAGGAAGCCGGTGAACCGTAGGAAAACAGTTTTCCCTGTGAGCCGAATTATTTCTTCCTAATTTTTGTGTGTTGGGTAGACAGATTCGAACAAAACCGCTTTTCGATGTTTAAATAAACACTCTAACTTAAGTGAAACAAATATTTCTTTAAAAAAGGAGATGAATTAAATTGTTGCTTTTAAAAAAACGATTTGAATTAAATTGTCTTCAGTTGATTGCCAGATAAACTCATTCAATGAACACCATTGCACAATTCAAAGGGATATCCAACATGAGGGAAAAGATATTCAGCAATGATATACTGTTTAACAGAAATGGAATTTAATAGGTTATATCAAATTTCAGGAAAATATGGTCTACCTAAAACAATCAACTTAAAAAATTTGAGTTATTACAGCATAAGAGTATTTAGAATTTTTACAAAGATATAGCTTCTCAGTCATAGAAACAACAATGCTCTGGTCAAATAGAGTTTAGAGTTAACGAGCACAAACCAATAAATTTCTTGCCTTTCGTGAGAAAAATTCTTATTAATAGCGTTTGTGTGGTGGTTAGTGACCGTTAGTCGATGATTATTCGGAAATCGTGTGATGCGGTCTGGTGTGATGTAAGTGTCAGAAAAACTTGTTCTTTATCGTGCCAACGTTTCGATCTTTATTGAGATCATCTTCAGGGCCTGGGATTTATAAACATTGTTTAAATTTAACAAATACATGTAAGATGTGGAAAAAAGTGAATTTACACAATGCAAAAAAATATTTTTTATATTCAATCAAAGTATTTCTACTCACTCAAAGTGTTTGTTTTCTGCGTTTGTAAAGCCCAGGCCCTGAAGATGGTCTCAATAAAGATCGAAACGTTGGCACGATAAAGAAAATGTTTTTCTGAAACCTACATCACACCAGGCCGCATCTCACGATTTCCGAATAATCTTATTAATAGCATTCTGCTACAATTAAATAGAAAAGTCTTCTTTGACAAAAAAATATTGCTGTACACCTCAAAAAGAACCATAGAAGAACAAAAGAAATATTAATGACTTTGTTAATGACGAATAATACGAGTGTGTTAATGGCTCTTTACCTAAAAAGAGTATTTAATGAGGCATATTCGCTTGCCATCCCAAAGCTCAGAAATATGGAATGTTCAAGGCTTTATTTTTACGAATTAATAAACAATTATTTGTCAGAAAGAAAAGAAACCGAAACATTATTCTGAACTCTGAACTGACAAGTTGATTCTGTTGTCGCGAGACTCCTGGAACATCCTGCACGATTTTGTATTAAAACTTGCTTTAGATGCTGCATTAAGGTATTGTCTTGCCTTGAAAATAAGAAAAAACGGAATATGAGTTGGAAATGTTTGGAAGCGAATCCTTAGCACAGTAGAAGGATGGGCAGACTTTGATAACATCCAAACAATTAATTTCCAGAAAACAAAAAACTGTCAAATTTCTAGGCTTAACGCCTAGAAGTAACAGAATTAAAGTATTTGGGAATTTAAAGATGAGATGATGGATGGGCCTGCTGTTGAACAAATTGGAAAAAAGTATCTTCGGTGAGGTCACAATTGACTGTTATGAGTTCTCCAAAGATCCTTTTTTCCAAGTTATTTGGGAATTGTTTATTTGAGATAAACATGTAGGTGAAGTATATATGTTGTCAACTAATAGAAAATGTATTTCTAATATCTAGTAATATCCAACTTCCATACGCTCTAGAAAGATGTGAGGATTAAGCTCTGTCAAAAATGTTGCTTACCCTACTTCGTAGTATAATATGCAGAACTCGAGAACAATTCAATGGCAGATGCTGCCTAAGAGTAATAAAAGGGTACCATACAATTTGCAATCGTGCAACATGTGCCATAACTGGTGAACCCCATTTAATGGATGACTTCGAGCTACGACGAATGGTATTTGTCGAAAAAGTCCTTCGCCAAGGATATGTTCAGGTAATGATGAATTTCATCGTACTGAAGCCTGCTACTTAAAGTATACGGATGGAAGCCAAATGGAAAATGGTGTAGGTTGTGCGGTAATAATATATTTAAATCTAACCGGTCAAATTCAGAAAAAAAACTTGTTAGTTGGTACAGCAATAATCAATCTGAGCTGCTGGGAATTTGCAAAGCAATTTACTGACCATTCTTATGGTCAGATCTTTCTGAGAGAGCTAAGATACTCCAAGAAACTAGCTTAATGTAATAACCTAGAACAGAAATATATAAATAACCCGATTTTAGGATGACGCAAGATCCTTCCAGTAGTTAACAAAAACAAAAAATAACACTTTGACTACATACTTCATCATCAAACGTAACAGTAGTCAAAAGAAAAAGTCGTCTTTTATGAAGCACTCCTTGGCTTTGGATGGTGAAAGCACATATCGAAAATAATAGCAATGAGGATGCTTCAATCAACAAAATTTTCTATTTAGATAAATAATAAACTAATACAAAAAGTAAATAAAACCCTTGTGGTTACAAATCTTTCGATTAATTCGTTATTTCTCAAAACATTAGAAATGACGAATTTCTTAGTGTCGTAAAGAGAAACTACATCGCGGTTTTTTTATTTTTTAAGCTGGTTAAAAGCAATCTAAAGCTATGTTATAGTATTCAGGTTTTATATAATGGTCGACTAACCTGAGTACAAAATAATACTCCAGGTAAGTAAAGTTGATTAAAATAGTAAAACCACTGTAATAAAAAATTAGATATGATAATAAAGAAAGCATGAATAATCAACAACTATTGACAACCAACTATTAAAAAGTTCGAAGTTACAATTTCTACAGACATGGATGGTAGAGCTGCCAAGCGGCTCCGTGGTGCACGTATACGGGTTGGACATAGTTACTCAACGCACCGACAGATTTCAGACAAATCCTTTCTTCCTTTAACGTCCAGGGCGAATGAAATACATAAAATTAAATACGTAAAATACATAATATTTACTCACATATTCGGTAATGAATGATTATATTCTTAAAAACTCAAATGAAAATTATGTTATGTCCGAAGAAAATGTTTCACTTGTAAAGCCATATCACTCTCGAAACACAAATTTATACAAAAAAAGTGTTAATCAACAAATGCATTTTAATATTAATTTAATAATAAATAAGTAAATTATTTTCCATTTTAAAGTTTAAAAAAATGATAAATCAGGAAATACCGACTTTTGGGTTTAGCAAATACATTTTGGATTTGTGATTATTTGGAGATCGTGAGATGCCGTCTTGTGTGATGTAGGTTTAGAAAAACATTTTCGTTATCGTGCCAACGTTTCGATCTTTATTGAGATCTTCTCATCTTCAGAGCCTGATTTTTATAAACATTGTTTAAATTAGAAATGTTTATGAATCCCAAGCTTTGAAAATGATCTCAATAAAGATCGAAACGTTGGCACGACCTAGAAAATGTTTTTCTAAACCTACGTCACACCAGACCGCATCTCACGATCTCCAAATAATCATTAATTAACGGTCATTAAATACCACACATTTGGATCTGTGTTGGTTCAAATCCGCACATGTACGTACATATAGAACCCATTTGGCTTCTCGCAGTCTACCTGCAATTCCAGCTTTTGTTAATTTACAGTAAATTGCGGTACACTCGAGAATCATCCACTCTTGGGAATCCGGGGGCTGACTTCAGTGATATCCGTGTAGCTACCTAAGTTGGGCTTGGGGGGGGGGGTTGCCGTCAACATCTAGGTCAATTCCGCACCCATTGCATGCAGTTTCAACCCAAGCGTACTCACGTTCATTCGTAAATAAATTCACTCATATTTACATATTCATTCAATTAGGGTGATGGGGGTACTCCGGGGACTGATTTCAGTCTTATCCGTCTAGCAATCTAAGTTGGGATTCAGGGGGGAGGGGGTGCTGCTGTCAACGTCTAGGTCAATTCAGCACTCAACCCATGCAGTTCTAAACCCATTCGAACTCACGTTCATTCGTAAATAAATTCACTCATATTTACACATTCATTCAATTAGGGTGATGGCTACTCGATATACCGCCATCGACCATCTCACATTACACATTCAAGCCAATAAATATATTCACTCTAAACACATACTATACTAATAACCAATTGAGTGTCGATGAGGTACTCGACATTCCGCCTTCGAGCCTCTCACGTTCACGCTAATAAATACATTCATGCTCAACAAAAACTAGATATACACAACTATTATACTAAAAACAATACTAAAACACAACGATTTCCTCCGAGAATCGGAACAGGGAGTCCATATACTCTCTGCCGTTGTCAAGCACAATTCTCGCATCGGGTGGTATTCTTGCGCGCTCTCTGTATGGAG
Organism: Cimex lectularius; assembly: GCF_000648675.2. Classification (NCBI taxonomy): domain Eukaryota; kingdom Metazoa; phylum Arthropoda; class Insecta; order Hemiptera; family Cimicidae; genus Cimex; species Cimex lectularius. The sequence continues at coordinate 1,155,791 of NW_019392875.1, read as the reverse complement.
CCAAGGAATTGCACCCTTCAATTAGATGGGGACACATCGAGCAACTCTGTTTGGCGGGCACATACGCGGGCTTTGGACTAAATGTCCGTGTTCAACTCGCATGGTCTATACCAAACCTATTCGGGTTTAAATAATCTCTCTTCTACATAATAATTTCATTTATATTCTATTTGAGATTTATTTTAGGAAAGATATAAATGTGAAAAAAGAAGAAAAAATATGTTAAGATCTGGGAACGACCTTAACCTCTAGACCAAATGTCCTATTTTCATGAAACCAAGCCAATTTTCTCTTGTAAAACCATGTGCCTTTTTAGAAATATAATAAAAACGTTCTAATTGAAAAAAATAAAATATTTTTCCTTAATGGGCAAAATTTTCACGAAATACATAAAAATCTACGTTACATTTTTTTTTCTTGTCTAATAATGGAGGAAATAACCTGCTGTTTAAAATTATCCCTGACACTCTGTCTACACTTCAAAACTATTCTTTCTAATTTTAATTAGTTTTATTACACTTTTGTCTTATTTAAATTACCTTTATTTGGATCTACGAGACAAATAGTTAAGACCTCTGTTACGTTTAAAATTTGATTTCTGATCTAATTTAGCACAATAAATAAAATATAAAAAAAAGTTTTATTAGCAAGTAACAAGCAAAAAATAAAGCTTTGATTTCAAATGTTTGTCCTTTGCATTTTTCAGGTTGCTAAAAGGAAGCTGATCTACTACTTAACCCTCTTCACTCAGATGTTCTCCAAATCGCAAACGACTCATTCAAATTTCATAATGAAACAAAGAAATTAAATTGAAAATTACTAACTAATATATTTTTATTTCTCTCAGTGTGATGTTAGAAGTGAGAATTTTCACAAATAGCAGAGTGGTAAACTGAACGTTCTCACAGTCGCTATTTATAGCATGACCATTTAAGTCAATTTGAACACCCGAATGCACTTCGTTGCAAAACGGACCGGTCGACTGAAATCAAGGCGGCCGCTTCCTAGTTAGTGTCGATGTCTCTTGCATAACGGGCGTAAAACTGGTTTGCCCCATCACGAAAGCGAAACTTTGCGGCCGGTTGACGCAGACCTACACCTTTTTTTATGGATAATAAATCCAGGAGAAGAAGACAATGGGCGCATCAACATTCCCATAACACCCCTAATTGCTTCGGCTGTAATTACATCGTCTAGGTTTTTAAACGTGATGAGCTCTCCTGCAGGTGGCTCCTGTTGTCTGATTATTCAACGAGGAATAAACGTGTTTAAACCTGCCTTGAAAATCGGCTAAACAAGAGGATTAATAATATTCGTGTCTTCTCGAACCGAGTTTACCCGAGAAGAGTTATGACTGAATACACCACAGTATAATCAACGAGATATTCATCGACACTGATAATAACGTTTAGACGATTCAAGGATTTCGATAATGAAAGATACCAGGAAGTTCCATGATAGAATCGTTTTTTGATCAAAATGTCAGTTAAATGAACTAGTATGAAAATGAAAATATTATTTACGGGAAATACAGATAACCTAGAACCAATCCATTCTGAACTACCGAGAATAGTTCTTCGAGTGTATCCTACCATCTACCTATTAACTTATTCTCAGATCCTATCTTACAGATCGTCACTTTCAAGCATCCTACAAAACTTCAAACATCTCCTCTATCCTCTACAAGCAGGTGTCCCGCAGGGTAGCGACCTCGCTCCACTGCTCTACTACACATCCAACTACACCTCTGACCTACCAAACTCATCTAACTTTACCTTCGCTGATGATACTGCAATCCTTTCCTCTGACAAAGATCACAGCATTCAGTAATCTCCAAAATCACTTGCACATCCTCAAACCTGGTTACGTCAGTGAAGAATCAAAGTCAATGCAACTAAATTCACACGTAATATTTTCATTAAATAAGAAAACCCACTCACTGCTATACTTAAACAATGCACCCATCGCTATTTCGACCGTGTAACTTTACCTCGGACTCTACCTGGACAAACAACTGACATGGAACCCTCTTATGTAACTCAAAAGAAATGACTAAATTACGATTTACCATGCTTAAATGACTACTTGACAAACGATCTAATACTTACAGTGACAAACACAAGACGACTATACATCGCCCTGCTGACCCCTATTTGGGCATACTGACTCCACTGTCCTTAGGACTTCAAAGCGTTCTAACCTCAATCGAATACAATCCTTTCAATCCCAAATTCTCAGAACAATTGTCAACTCACCCTTCTATATTTCCAACCCCACCTATCTATACCGAAATAAATGTCCCACTTGTCTCTCACCTGACCCAAAACCGCTACAAAAAGTTCCATTCTAAACTACCTTATCATCCTAATTCTCTTGTCAAAAACCCGTCATCCACCTTGCCAAATAATCCCCGCAGGAGACTGAAGCGTCGGTGGCCACGTGACAACATTTCTTCACCTACATAGGATGAACACATCATTTTGACGGACTAACGGCCTTCATCACTGGATGATTGCGGCTCATGTGTACACGCCAATGGTATTTAATATTTTATCTGGTTTGCTTATCGAACCAAAGAAACAGATGTAAAAGTCAATAAATTTAAAAAAAGTGTAATAACTATGGCCAGTGGTTTACAGAGAACGCCAGAACCAATAAAATGCCGCTACGAAGTCAGGAACTGGAACATCATTAAGGTGATTTACGGTTTGACGGGTTAAAAACAGAAAATAAAACGGGTGTAGCGATGCTAGTTCCAGAAAGCAGGAAGTGCCAAAAAGTAAACCTTATAGATCGAGACACAAATTACAAGGCAAAGGGTTCGTCCATATTAGAAAACTCATAATGTCCAAGAACCTATTATCATATTAAGAAGTAGGCTAACATAACATACCTAAACAGGGCTGGCAAAAATAATACAACTCCAAACAAACTAAAGTATTTATATAATATCTTTAGTAGCTTAATTGTGCTTATTTTCGAAACAGAGAAAATATACGGGTCAGGGATCAGAGTCGGACAGTAAAGCAAATATAACTAAAAACCCACAAACCTTTCCAACGTACAGAATAACATATCTCCTATATATTTGACATATTTAAATTTAAGAATTCAAGTTGTATTTTATTTTGGTCTAACATTGATTATAATTAACAAAAACAAAATATGAATTTTATTGTTTTGCCATTTTTAGGTTGTGAAAATTACAGACGTTCGAAGGATTAACTCATGCTTAATTATTTCATATTTTAAAGTTAATGATAGACAAAAAGGAATTACAAAATATCGGGACAACGTTAGATCTTTATGAATTGTCAGAGGTTAAAGCAAACAATAAATATCTTTAAAAAAAGGATTGAAGAAAAGTTGGTCGCGTAAAAAGTTATTCTTAGTAAGTTTTAATTACGCTAATAACAGGAGTTTCCAGTAAAGTTGGAAGGAAAGAATAATTCGGTTTCATTTCAAGAACATTTTAAAATATTTAAATACGAAGTTTTAAAGCAAACAAAAAATAGACTTTTTCAGGCTAGAACCCAGAAATATTTTCTCTCGGATATACGGAGTTCCTTTTAAAAATTCATTTAAACCTCTTGTCGATTTGATCCAATATCCGTGATATTGCAACGATTAGTTGCGGTTTTCTTCTAGAGCCCGTATCAACTGATTGTTGTTCAGATTTTTTTATGGAGGCCATGTTTATGCTATTGAGTGTAGGTTATTGGGTGTTAAAGCTCTGTAAAGTTCCCTGTAGATTAGAATTGTCTCAAAGTTATCACCATTTTTATGATTGTCGAAAAAATCGAAAGCAATTGGACAGCAAATTTTGGAGTGAAAGCATTTTTTTTTTCAAAACATTTTTGGAATGGGTTTTTTGGGTTGGAATAAACGTCTATCATCTTTGTTTCTTGCTTTCATAGTATTTTGTATTCAAAAGATCAGTTAAAAAGGTAAATATCTCTTCATCAAAATATACTGAAATTAAGGAAGAGACAGCGACTAGCCATGCTCTCCGTTATAACCTTGACGACAATCCATTGACCCTTTACCAAGGAACGTTGTTTGAAAACGATAAGTTGAAACTTTTACTATCATAAGGATCAAATTAAGCTTCAGTATTAGATATTTTTGGCCTAGAAAGGGAATCTGATGCCAATTTTAAATGACAGATTTTATTTTGAGTAGCCTTTACGTTAGCATTTTATAATAATTTTTGACTCAAACTTGATTTTGACTGTTGATATTCCCAGGAGCATTTTCTTGTTGTTACAAACAACTTGTCAGAAATAAATAGTGTTAACATCGTGTTTTCTTTTCTTAATTATATTCGAAACATTTTGACTTTATTTTATTTAATAATATGAAAAACAAAGAGGTGTACAATGCAAATTATTAACCAGTAAGCTTTCTTTTCAATCCAATGTAAGAACACAGTCGATTTTTTTTTTTTTTTTTTTTGGGGGGGGGATTTGGACGAATTGAATCTACGCTTTGGAACATTAAACTGAGAATAATAACTGTGAAACTGACAAGCAGTGCAATTTTTATGACCATCGCATACTATATTGATTAAAAGCCCGTTGGAAACGGGCAAAAGTTTTTATGATAATCGCCGTCAGTTGCGTCGAGCGTGAAAAGAAGAATTTATTAACAGGGCAGCATAAGTGCACATAATTGCTCCGGAGGCGGGTGTGAGAAGGCACTCCGGGGCATTATTAGTTTCAATTTACACGACTGCCTTTCCGGCCAGGCGGCCGATGCTGTTATGGATACGGAATACTCGAAAATCACCAAAGGAAGCCTTTTAAGAATAAACATTAACTAAAGGGGGTTGTGGACGTTCAAAGATTTATTACACCATGTAATGGTGTTTTATCTTTCGCACCTTCCAGGAAATTTTATTCAACGGGTCAACATAATTAGCGTTGGTTTTAAAAGTTTTTTTATAAGTTCTAATTACGAGTTGTTAACACGTTCTCAAGAAAATATCAACGCCATCAAGTTATGTAAAGGGACAAAGTTTTTGTAAAAGGACAAAGAAGACCACGTGGCAAACGAAAGAAACAACTGTAATTGATTCTTTTTACAAAATGAATATATAATAAATAAAAACAACCAACAAGTTTATCGTATGCTATTATTAGATATGTGAAATCGATATTACGTCTAAAATGTGCAGACGTATGAATTTCAGTCCCGTAAATGCAAGCATATACAGTGAATTAAATTTCCTTAAAACTTTTTAACATATATCACTAACCATTCTGAAAGTTTGAAAAGATTTTCTCGGTTATTGAAAATTCTTCAGTGTCCACGCGTCACATTGTGCGAGATGGGTGGACTGGTATCCTGTTTTACGGTTCAATACAATTTTGGGACTGGTCCGCATTTTCTGGACAGACCATAATTTACGGCAAGTGCAGTTAACAAAGGGGATGAATTTTTCATGAGGGCCCATTTGGCAACTTCCTTTATTCGGTTCATCGGTCAACAATAGGTGAATTTCGGTAGGCCTAGTTCCCCAGGACGTGGACATAACGACCGATGTCTTTCGGAACACCTCCGCGTCTAATTTCCTTTTCTGGTCAACGTCGGGTTCGAGTAACCCACAGGTGGGAAAAAGACAAGATTTGTGTGGGCCGAAAGACACAAAATATTTGCACAACCTAAATATATAAAACATTTTATAGAAGAGGCATTTTGCTCTTATTCGATTCCATAAAAAACTAATTATCTTAAGTGCCTCTCCTTGTATTCCGTTCTAATACGTTTGGGACATCAAGTACAAGGGATGAAATATATCCGGCTCGATATTTTCATAAAGTATGAGTTTTGAAAAAAAAATAGCCCACTTTTATCGATACTTTATGGTTAATACATAAATAATAAGCTAAATATTTCCTAGGGTTTACGGTATCTACTTTTAAATGCAAAATGCCTTGAAGTTTCTATGGTGAAATTATACCAAAGTTTATCGGAAAAGTTTATACTCATTAAACAAAAATCCGCCTGTAAATGAGATAACTTTGGGTAAACTTTGTACAACCAAAACCAAATGAAGTAAGCTTACATTTCGACATTATATTATATAAAATCAATATTAAAATGTAAAAGAATAGCCAGCCTGTTAGATATGATAACAAATACTTTCCCAAAGAGCATATGCCATTTATAGAGTGAGGGACTAGGAAGATTTCACAAAAAAATATTTTCAAAAAAAAATGAGCCAGCCTATCAATACGTCTACGCCAGACTTACGAAGATTATGAACCGAGAGAGAAAAGGAAAAAATCGATTAACACAAATGGCGATCTTGAATCGAAATAGACAAAAAATTAACTGAGATCGCTTAATAAATTAACTTCTAATATATTATAGAGACTAAATATAAAAAGAGTATTTCTGGAAATCTTTTTTAACCACCCTTAATTAAGCAATGTACCACATTTGTTACAAGGCAATTTTTTTCATAACGTCACAAATCATCCGTTTTAAAATGTGGCTTTTCCTTCTTCTTTGTGAGTTTTCTGAATTGCACTACATATTCCTTTATTTCTCTAAATCACATTTTGCAAACGTATGTTTTCCATCCTTTTCCCCCCCAAGGTTCGCAACAGCAGAGGTCATATCAACCTTCGGGGTGTCGATGATTTGGAAAAACAAACCGTTGTTAGTGTACCGGGTTCTGGATTCGAACCAGGGACCTTTACCTTACAGCGATGAGTGCTATGTCAACTTATAGGCCTGTGAATAGGGTCGTATTTGAGATTTTGAACTTGAACTCGGCCTGAGGAACCCTATATAATTTTTCTCCAAAAAAAAGTGAAAATTTGAAACTATTTTTTATTTTTATAGCGTCATTGGTCCGAGAAAAATTCAACTATCTAAAAAGGGCACCCTGTATATAATTAGCTCATTTTCTGCAAAAAAAAAATAAATGATCATATCATTGTTTTTATGGCCTATGGCCTATATGTTTATGCATAATTATAGGTATATCAAGTTTAATCATTGCCAAGTCAAGGGAATTTTTTAAAATTCTTATTTTTTTCCTGTCTATACTCGAAAGTATCTTGAATAAACGAATAAACGTATTAGCTTAGTAAGGCTTGTTTTTATTTATTTTCATATAATACCTGACGGGCTCTTAGGAAGGGGAAAAAGATTTTGTCTCCTCTTTCCACCATCATTTTAACGACGTCGCTAGTGATCGAGAAAACTAAACTGAGGATGAGATGATTTATTTATCCGCAAAAATGGGTGGGGGCACAGCAAAGCCAAGAAATTAGAAGGGTCTGAAGCTTATGAATGTGAAGAGCATGATTCGTCTGCCGTTGACCTTAAGCAATTACGTTCATCATCCTCGTCATCGATGAAAGCGTCGAGAAAATTTGAACAAAACTTTACCAAGTGACCAAGGTTATCCCAGCTTTATGTAAACGCATTCATGACACTGCCTTAACAACAAAGGGATAATTGTAATATTTATCTTTTATCACAGTTGCTGAACAACAAGGCAGTTACTTTACGATTACAATACTGCATTAATTTATTTTTGGTAGATATTTGTAGATAAGTAAAACTATACGTTTAAAAATTGGAAATAGTCCTTTTCAGCTTGTAAAATATTGGTACCACAATTTGTCTTCTACTGTAATAGAAAAATTACGTTTTATAACGTGTTTACTTTCTGAGTATTCATTCCTTTTCGATTATTATGTGAGAATTTTGAATGTTCAATTAGATTAGTAGATATTTATTCAGTTCATCTCCTCCACCAGGTTGTTAGTAGTTAGTACACCCAATGAGAAAAGGTCATCATACCGTATCATTTGCGAGCACAGATATGTCTCTGTCCCTCCTGCAATGTCTGCACTGGCACACTTTCCTGTATCCCAGGTATCTGAGTGGCGGTGGGGGCGGGGGAACCGGGGGTGGCACAGGCGAGCAAAGTTCCAGCGAGTCCGAACTAGAGTTTGTGTGAGGTTTGAGGAAGTCTTCCAGGAGGTAGAACGACTGGGCCCTGGGCGACGGAGGCTGCGGCGCGGATCTCAGCAGTGCCCCGAGGGACCTCCACCTCCTCGTGCTCTCGTCTTCTCGTTTTTGCCTTTTGGACCACCATCCTCCGGGCGAAAGTAACGAGGCGGACTTTTTTATTAATACTTCTCTAAGGGTGTCTTTCTTCTGTTCGGCTTCTTCCTCTTCTTCCGGAAGAGCGCCGTACCTCTGAACGAAGCCGTAATCGGTGTCGGGGAGGGTGGACGTCCTTGTGCGATGAGGCCTGTGCCGCGGCAGGCACGAGAACGAGGCCGAATGCCGCAGCTGCACGTTCGTCGGCTGCTCTTCTTCCAACCACATCACCTTAAAACATCAATCCAAATGAGCACAGTTTCCAAACAGTTTAACATCTCCTTCACCGTCAAAACACACAACCACCACCTGTCCATTTATTAAAATTTAAAGTTTAAAACACCAATCCTGCACGAACAGCAAACAGATGTTATCCATAGCAGTCAATAGTGTGACAAAATTTAAAAACTACTCTAATAGCAAAATTCAACTGGCTATATATACAGAGGAAACACTAATGTATAAAAAGAAATAAACGTGAGAGGACACAGTACAAAAACTAATGTACAAAATAATTAAGTGCAAATAATGACAAAAAGTGATGTGTTAATGAAAATTCCACAAAATAAACTTGTGCGGCAAGGTGGTAGTGAATATACAAAAGAAAACATTAAATTGTATGAAAATGGTGCTATTTATTTTATAGTCTTATATTTTTCATATTATTACATATTAAAATATATAAATTGAACCAACCACTGTTACAACTATAGAGGTTGGTGTATATATACGTGCTTAAATCAAAAACCCTTAAAAGCAATTTATAAAGAAGGGAACAATCCTATTAAACACCCTATATACTGCTTCATTTAAGATGAATTGTGTCTGGGTCCCCGTCTGTTCATTCGCTGTTGGTGCAGTTTAACTTTCCAACAAAGTTCAACTTCAGACCATAAGCGAGTATGGGCGGAACAGAGACGATTGATGATAAAAACTTATCCCATCGACAAATTGGCATTCCAAATTTTTTAAACCGATTTTCTAAAAAATATCACAGAAATGTTTCTTTTACGAGAAATACCTGTTAATTTATTATTATTATTTGGTGTTTTAGCGAGTGTTATTTACGTTCGAATTATGATGAAGTATTAACATGAGGAATGGACAAACTAGATTCATGTAAATACAGCCTAATCTAGTACGTCAGAACGCGCAGAAAGTTAGAACGCAGCATATGCGTACATGTACTGAATATGCCAAAACCAAAAATACAGCGAGAATTGCAGGAAGGTGATTTAAAATGTGATATAATTATCGTAATTATGTTACAAAACAAACAATAATTATCGGGTAAATTAAATATAACATTGGAAAAAGATGATATTTTTCGAACAGTTGCGCCTGTAATGTTCCAATTAGGTAGTGAAACCTCCCATAAACGAGTTAAACAGGTGATCGTGGATCCACCTGCGTGCATCGGTCCCATAGATACCGACGATGGAAAGGAATGAACACCTGGTGAAGTTAAACGACCGGATTAATTTTTTATCCACCCGATCTCTAACTATACACCGGTAGTCCTTTACGCAATTTCTACGTAATCCTGAGAAGATGAAGGAGCGATTCAAAAGATGAGGAGAGAGCGAGAGAGGTCAGATCGGAAGGTTCGTGAAGTGGAGGAGTGGTGCAAGCCTTGCTTCACAGACCTATATATAAACGCGCGATCCGATCACAGAATGATCTTCAAACGCTTATCATTTCCCTCTGTCTACCTCTCTCTTTTAATCATTATAAAGTCGATTTCTACGGAAACCTCATTGGGATACTTTTCCTTAATGTCCACATCTCTACCGGGAAAGAAAATGCAATACAACTGTAACAAGAGTCGGAAAAATTGCATAATGCATAAGAATGACCTCATTCGGGAAAGAAAGTTATTACAACTTGTCCCGGCAACCTTGGACTCTAGCCTTTGACCCAATTGGAAAAGTTTTCTTTCTTTCGTTATTCGATGCTATCAATTTTCAACGTACTAATTCGTAAGTCTGCGACTTTCTCCCAAATAGGCATCAGGGTCGTGGTCCTTGGAGAACTTTCGTAAAAAGTACTCAAATAAATTTACATGAAATTGCATATACTCAAGTATTAATGTACTAAAGTTAATAATTACAATTAAAATATAAAAACAGCATGCGAACATCATGCCATTGTGATGTGTACTATGATGTGATCTACCTTACACAAATCTGTACTCCAGTATATGGTGCTAGTAAGTTATAAATTTTATACTCCTGTGGAAAATAATAAAATGCAACAATTTTAATTTTTTTTACTAGTTTAGAATCCATTCCCGTTACTACAAGGGATGCCCGAGATCAAAATCCTTTTGAGGTTGACACATAGTCTAGCGGTATATCCAGAGGCTGGATGGCAAATTGTTTTTCAAAGGCACATGACCCAATAGTCGTAAATCTTTCTCCGGGAATCATTGCCTTTCAAGGAGTCACTCCGATAGGATTTTTATGCATATGGGACTATCTGAATTTTGTTTTTTTTTCAAATACAATGAAGTGTATAACTTTGATTCATCATGACGTGTAGAAATAAATCTGTTTTGGCTGTAAAGTGTACAATGCTTTCCTGATTTTCGACGATTTATCTTTTCAAAGAATCTCGTAAACGCGGTTTTCTACTCTCGGGAGGGCAACCTTAATTTCCTTCGCAAAACCGTAAATCACTCAATATTTCAAGCCCTTTTCCTGTTGCAAATTACCAAATTAAATGAACCAGCCCTACGGAAAAAAATACCTACTCACAAATACTCAAACAAACCGTATAAACACCAATAAACAGCAAATAAACAATGATACTAAATTAGAAGTATTTCTTTAAATATTTTTCTTTCGATAAACGCAAAATTACAGTTATCTGGTGACGATCTCTATTTAAGTACAATACAGAAGCTCCTACGTGATGCTACACTTGCATATCGCAAGTTTATAATTTAATACATTAGTTTTCGTGGTCCGCTTGACTAATTAATATCTTTCAATTAATTAAGTTTTTTTGTTTAGATAAAAAAGTCAGTCTCACGAGCGGGATTCGAACCCACGACCTTCGGCTAGAATCGCCGCTGCTCTACCACTTGAGCTATCGTGACCTCGATCCACTCGGACACCAACTTCCTATCTTAACCCCACCTTTTGAATTTTCCCTCCTTTTTGCCATTTTTCAAATGCCGTGTAATCTAGTTGATTCTCGGCGACAAATGAAATGGCCACGGAGAGCTTTAGTGAAGGTATACTTCATTTTTACTTATTAAATCTATTAGGTTGCAAAATGGCAAAACGTAGTTACCTTTAAGACTATCAAACTTTTGCTTTTATAAATTTTCCTTTTAACATACCCCCTCAACTAATATAAAATCTCAGTTGAATTTTTTTGTTATATACGCAGTAATTAATATAGAGCAAAAATCCAATTAATATGAAACTAAACATCGCCTTTAAATTGAGGCCTCCCAAACTTTGATCCGCGACGAACTTCGAGATATATCAATAATAACAAAAATAAACGTAGAGTGAACAAATACAATTAAAAACTAATAACAATGAGTACTGCAAACGAAAGTTTTTTTATTTTTATTTACTCACTCGATGTTTATTTTTTCACACATAAGGTAAGTGAGGAGGATGGGACTTGATTGGTCGGTCGATCGATCGGTTTGCTAGGAAGTCTATTGTTGATACTGGGGTCCGTCATTATCGAGAACTGCTTCTTCCCTGGATTTTTCCAATGTTGTATACAAAAAGCCGTTGTTTCTTGAAAATGTGATTTACGCTCAAACTTCTCTCGCGAGTTCACTACCTATTTTTATCTTCCTCATTGATCTTAACTTGCAAACCACTTCCTGCCAATGTAACAGGTTTAGAAATAATCCATTTGTTGAGCGATATTTTTACAATTAACGAAATTCCATTGAGTGTATACAGATGGTGCAAAAGCAATGAATGGCCAAACAGTCGGAAGGATTTCTAAAATAAAAAATAAACCGAAGTATTGCAGCACCAGTCATTGTGTTCTCCACGAATTAAACAAATGCCAGCATCTTTTAAGAAATATTTGGATGAGTCTTTTCAAATTATTAAGTATATCAGGTCGCAGCCGTTGAAATCACGACCTTTCACAATACTATGTGGTTCCCTGCTTCTTCATACAAAAGTGAGGTGGCTGTCTCGTGGGAAGCACGTTCACGATTACAGGAATTACGTTCTGAAGTCTCATCTCTGGTGACCACTATTTATCAGATATTTTCATGAAAATGAATGAGATGAGTTTCTTTGCAAGGGAAGAGTATCACACTTTCGATGCTAATGACAAAGTTCGCCCCTTCATAAGAATAATCCAGTTTTGGGTTGAATCTGTTGAAAAAGTTTACAAGGAAGAGGTGGAGTGTTTTCCCCTGTTAAATTTATATATTTATTTTATTTTTTTAAAGAAAATGAAAAGGAGCTAACGAACGACACCTTGATTGATGAAATATGTGAACATCTTCGAAGTTTGGAGATGTCCTTTGAGTACTACTTCCCAAAGCTGCAAGACCATGAACGGGTGGTCAAACCGTTTTCCGTTTCGACAAAGCCAACCAGTCTATTTTCATGTGAATACGAACGTTTAATAGACATTACTTTTACCTTGAAATTTACTTTTGCCTCCGATACTTACCCCAATATTTGGCTCCATCTGGAAAACAAAAAATTTCAACCACTCACTGAAATAGCAAAACTTGTTCTTCTTCCATCTGTCCCAACTTCTATATGCGGATCTGGATTTTCTATCTATACAGCTACCAAAACATAATACCGAAGCTGTCTAAACACTGAACCCGACACCCTTCTCCAGCTTAGTTCAGGCTAATACAACCTCGCTCTTCCCATCAACTCATTACTCATTAATGTTCAAATTATAAGTGTCGAATTTACGTACGTATCGATTCCGTTCTGCCCATTTTGACTTTTAAGCTACGGTTTTTGTAATTAAAGAACGTCAATCTAACGTTTGTTTCATAGTGATATCCCTTCCATCACCTAATTAGCAATGGGCTGGCCAATTTATATAACTTTAATTTACTACATACTATAAGTATCTAATTTTAAATATTTGTATGAGAGGGTCCCCCTTGGATATTTTCCGTGTAAGGGGAACGCTGATTAAAACATTTGGGAAGCCCTGGTCTAAATCATCACGAACTGGTTAAAAACCGATAACGGCGTAGCTAGGCTAAGCTCACACGACATCTCAGCATTGAAAAATGGTTGCTTTATAAGTACGAATGCCAAAAATATCAGGCAAAAGATAAGGAAAGAAAATATGTGTCAGAATTAAAGAGAAGAACGTTAGGGACGGTTACGGAGAAGAACTTTAGATGGTAATTACTGACACACACATACACCCACACACTCTCTCTCTATCACACACACAAAACCTCTACAATCGATAGTTTAATTGAATCATTGATGGTAACAAAGGTCAACATGACCTAAATCTGAGAGTACTGTAAATAAAGCGTTTCAATTCAACTAATTTGAATTCTCTCTCTCTCTCTCTCTCTCTCCTCGCTCGCTCGATTTCACTACTCTCTGTTTCTCTCTCTTTCTATCTGTGTCCCTATCTGTCTCTCTTATTCGCTTTATCTCACTGTCGCCCCTCATCTCGTCAAAATCGGCTGAATTCGATGACTCCAAATAAAAACCCCATTCATTCACTCTGTCTCACTCATTCTCTTTCTTTCTATCTCTATTTATCTTCTCCCTCTGCCCCTCTATCTCTTTTTTTCTTTATCCTTCTTGCTATCTCCCTCTCCCTCTCTCTATCTATCTAATCTATCTATTTATCTGTCTATCTTTATTTATCTATCTATCTCCACCTCTCTCTTTTCACCCTCATGATCTCTTTGCAAACACACACACACACGAATTATAGCTAGTGATTCATGATTAGTAGTGATGTGTCCATTGTGGCAGTGTTATTAGTGTTTCACTTTTCAGCCTTTTTTCTTGTTTCACTTTTGATCGTTACCGTTACGGGTAGTTTCCGTTTGGCCCGCGATAGTGCACGGACCCTTTGGGATTTCGAGAGTTGTCACCGAATCCCCCCAACTTACTCGGGAAGTTTTAATCCAAAAGGTGCTCCCTCGTGTATTAGCGGTGAACGCGCGAAGCATCCGACCCACATAACGCTAACAAAGCCATTGAACAGCCCGAACTTACTTCGTAAGGACTGGCAGTTAACACTAGAAGCGGAATCTGAAGGACTTATAATTTGTTATACTTATTCGCCACTATGTGGATGAAAGTCGGCATACACCCAACACTATTCAAATCTTCATATTACTCTTATTTAATAATCTCGAAAGCTTACTGCGCTGTACCACAAAATCATCATAATTTCATAATAGACCGACAAGAAATGTATCTCATCAAGAATAATAGTGAAAAAAGAGTAGGATTCTAATTTGGATTGTATTAAAATACATCTACACGGAAAACAAACACTCTGAGCTCTGAAGATTATCTCAATAAAGATCGAAACGTTGGCACGATAAAAAAATGTTTTTCTAAAACGAACGTCACACCAGACCGCGTCTCACGATCTCCAATTAATATATTTTTTATATTGTATTAGTTTTAAACTTTTCTACATAGATGCATAGATTCGCATGTATAAATTTATCTAAAATAAATATCCACATTAACGGAAAGACTGAGTTTTGAAATCGTAAATTCATATGTAGAAATGAAAGCCATAACGATAATATTGAGTGGAAATTTAAAGGGTGAATATTATCTTCTCCATGTAAAGATTTTATGAAGGCTATAGAAAAAACGAAGTTAGCGATTATAAGCACAATGATCAAGTTAGTTCCGAATAAATCTGATCCGCAATACAAGCGTATAATCTATGGGTTTTTAAAATTTTTAATTCAATATTCTAATATTTATTTAAAGTATATCTGTATCACAACTCTAAATATATGATGTCTTGCAGCATAATTAATATACAATCTTCTCAATGGCTGGAGTTTCATCATATGTTTGCCGCACAAAGCTGATATTTCCTTGGAATTTTTGGCATATTATTTAAAAGATTTGGCGTTTGGTTCGGGATATTTTTTTTACATTTTTTAATTAAATAAAATTTCTACACTGATAGCCAAGAGAATAAGTATAAATGTTTATGTTCATTTTATTTTTAACTACTTGACCCAATTTTTACCGCCAGAAATTGTTTTTTACCTCTGCTATTCAAGGGTATGTGCAATTAAAAAATCTCTCTAAAAGATTGCTTTTTACAAAAGCCTAAAGGCAGCAGTTATCACTGTATTTATTTATAATTTCTTCGAAAGTGGTTGATACGAAATAAAAATCCCTGCTGGGCGAAAGCACGAAAATAATGCTTTTCTCATCAGAAACAGTTGCCCGGCTACGATCAAAGACGGGTGAGCGAGAATGGTTTAAAAATGGAGAAACGAAGGCAACATATCCTTCACACGGATGTCAGTCCGATGAATTATTCATTCGATAACCGTGGGCCGAAGTCTAACCGGCCAGGAAAGAAAGACATGGAAAAAGTAAGAGTACTGAGAAAGACTTTCCTCGGTTAATTAATCACGGATTTATTGCTCCCTTTGAAGACCAGAACCATCACGTTGTTTTTATGGGAGAAAGTCAATTATTAATTAACTAGACTTTAAATCAAAAAGTGACCGCGAGACCGGATATTTTTACTAATTTATTCCCATGGAGATGAATGTACAGCTGGGCTTTTGCGAATGATCATCAAAATAGTATTTGCATATTATTTAAGCACTTTCATGGCTGAAAAATTTAATTGTGCAAAATAGATTTGACCGTTTAGTTTGTTCATTTGCTTATATAATTATCTACATAGATATCAATAAATAGGCTATTAATAATTCATAAAAGTTATTTCAAAAAAGGTAGATTTATATGGTATCAACCATCAAAAACTGCCTGAAAATTGTCAGATCAAAGGATTCACGCGAGCCCGATTAATTAAAGGCTCGTAAAAAATATTTTTAACCATCAAACGTTCGCATGTAGATGTTCATACTAGAAATTTAAAAAAAATATATATTTTGTATATAGTACTGTATGTAATATCTGTAATAATGATAATAATAATAATAATTAAATAATAAAGCAGTAAATTTATTAAACTTTTGTTTTCACATTTAAATTTACAAAAGAAAACGAACATTCGTCCGTCTGCCAGGTTGATGGTTTTTTAAATCAAATAATTGTACATATATCGAAAATAAAAACAGAAGAGAATGATGCGTATCATAATGAAACCGTGAATGTTTCAACATATATAATAAGGTATTTCATCAAAATAAGTAAATTAACAATAATAACGGGGGCGTCGGTGGCCGCAACAGTTTGAGCGTCGACACGGCGCTCATCGCTGTAAGGTAAAGGTCCCGGGTTCGAATCCTGCGGCCCTGCATTCGAACCCGACATACTTACAAATGTTTTTTTTTTNTTTTTTTTACGGGCAACCCGAGGGTTGAACCTCTGCTGTTGCGAGCCCTCGTAAAAAACAACAATAATATGTAATGTATCTTTATGTTTTAGTTTTCATAGCAATGCTCTAACAACAAATAAATATGCGAATAGGAGTGTTAATAATATGTAACAAGTGGATTTACATTTTTTCAATCTACTAACAACATACGAATAATGACATAGGGACAATTGAATTATAATTAAAGCAATAACCAATCATAGCATTAGATTTAAGATATAATGGGTGAGGGAAATTGTTCTTCTTATTATTTACATTATTTCTACATAGTTAAATTCTGGTACGAAAAATTGCCTGTGTTTTAATGCATTCAGCTGATGTTTAAATAGTCGGTTCCAATCCTTACCATTTAAAATGTCAATAGCATATTCTCGCGAGTTTCAGAGTCCCCTGTTCCGCTTTTTAGGGGAATTGGGAATTTTTAATTGTATATAGCCTTCAAAATATGTTTTTCGTTTCTGTGTCTTGTATGAGAGAAAGTATTTATTGGTGTGAATGGGGTGGGGCTGATGGCGAAGTAGCTTCTCCATCGCCTCTCAGGTTGTGTGTAGGACTTGGGCCCATGGCGGAAATTTTATAAAACTACCCCCTCGACCCCAATCTAGGTTAGTTTATTAGAAGGAATAGGTAGATGGAGGATTATCGAGTACTCCATCCACCAAATAGTATGAGTGCGATCAATGTATTTAGGTATGAATGTATTTATTGGTGTGATTTTGCATCGAGTGTGTAGCGGTACCATGTTAGTGCTTCGCGGCTGAAATGACCAAGCTGTCGGATGCCCCTGTCAAAAAAAATAGCACTTTTTCGTGACAATTGCTTCAAGCCCCACACATCGACCCTAAACTCCTCCAACACTACATTCAGCTAGGAAGTGATAATGGTCTTACGGCGTACCCGAATAAAAACATAACATTTTACTTTTGCAGGTGAGAGCCAGGGTTTTCAATTTAGCCCATAGAGCTCTCCTCTCATTCGAAAAATGGTTCTAATAAAGAATAAGCTATTTTTACTGTCATATATGTATAAGCTTTGTCCTAACGTCAGATTAAGTTGTTTGTATAATCCATGTGAAGTTGCTAGCGATGCTTTTATTGGTTGCTATTAACGTGAGACGTCTTAACATAGCGTAAAACGTTTTGAATCACGCGGGTGTGAGATATATTGTATTATGCATGTGTATATATATACACACATACATAATACCCTTCAATATATATACATATATACATACATACCCTTCAAAAAAAAATATCTATACACAAACACACAAACCATTTCAAAAATGGCAAAAAGGAGGGAAATTCAAAAGGTGGAATTGAGATAGGAAGTTAGTGTCCGAGTGGATCGAAGTCACAATACCTCAAGTGCCATGTGGTAGAGCAGCGGCGTATCTAGCCGAAGATCGTGGGTTCGAATCCCGCTCGCTGACATTTTTATCTCAACTAAAAACTTTAATTAATTGAAAAGTAATTTATTTGGTCAAGAGGACAACGAAACTAAAAAATAAAATGTAAATTATTTAGAAATGTTTCGTATTTCTCAAAACGATTGCTTTTCATATTGTTTTACATGTTGTATGATTTACTTACAAATACATTAAGCTATCGAAGTCTTGTAAAATACGTCTGTACTATACATATCGTTTGGCGGTTAATCGAGAATGAAGAAACTGTAAATCCTATTTAATTGGCTGTCAAGTTCTAAAATCAGACGAGATCGTTCCACGTATGTTTCGCGAGGGTAACAGGTGTGAAACGTGGAAAGGGGTGGCACACATTGACACTTCAAAACAAATTAATTCGGAAACACTTAAAACGGGCTGCGAGCCACCCCAGCGATCGTCCGTTATAAAGGGGTGACAACGATTAACGAGATCGGTCCCGACACCAGAAAGTAATAACAAGTACCATTAAATAGCGATGTTCTCCCTAATGAAATCGAAGCTCTGGACAACCGTCCTTTTCGCAACGGATCACTCGTAAATACACGACTTTTGTATTAAACGGAGTGAACGGTATGGTCCAAAACAAACCCACTATCTGCCTGCCCTATTAGCATTAAAAATCTATTGAACTTGAGATCTCAATCACCAAATGGTAATATATAAATAATTTATACGAAACTAAACAAGCTTCTAAAGATTTTATATATGCGTATGAATAAACATAACCACCACATGAAAAGTGTACTGGTGTTTTATCAAATCTCCGTGACATTTAATTGCTTAAATTTTTAAATGAATATTTAAGTTAAAGAATATTTCTTATACATCTGCCAATAGGGAAAACGATAGAGAAATTGATCAATTCCCAGTAATGTAGGTAATTTACAATTTAAACGAAAACAAACACATCTCTAGCCCCACAATGAATACTATTAGTAGATCACAACTTATTTAGATTTTCTAGTGTAAAGTAGCTAAAAGAAACATACAATAATTTTTCGTTACGATAAAAACACCCAAATCTCTGAATGAAAAATCTACCCCCAAATCTACTGAAATTGCTAGTAACTGCTTTGCGGTAAGAAAATTCTCCAGATCCGCTGGGAAAAACCAGTATCCGTTACGCTGCATATGTTGAATCGGTTATGGCGAAAAAAAGTGAAATGCGAGACGTCATGTTTCACATCGGCCTTTTCCATGTAAACGCAAGGAAATGATCCGGCTTCCCATGGGACAAGAAAGTATCAATATTTCACGTCTTTGCCTACACATTTCCATGAATGATTGATCAAGCCCATAACGTAAAAAAAAGAGTTGGAAAATAGTTGTATAAAATTGGCCGAAGTTGTTTAAAAACACGGCTTCGAGATTATTATCTATTTCTTACTTTAATTATAATAGGTTTTCCCCAACAGAAAAATGTTTAAAGATAATTCTTTAAGAAAAATATGAAAATAAGCAAGATTTCCGTTTTTTTATTAATCTCTCCGAATTTTGATAAGAACTGCAAAAATAAAATTTTAATATTCAGTATGACTTTGAATGACGGTAAAAAATCAGGGCTAAATAAAAAGGAAAGTCAATTGTAAACATTGTTCAAAGGAATTTGTAAAATGAATATTCAGTATTGATCTTCCAAACCTTTTCGTGAGATCATCAAACAATAATATCGCCTTTCTTTTTAATTTTATTTACGGCTACAATACCGGGTGAAAATGGTTTCCAGTGGCTTATTTCTTTAGTGTGGACACTTCTGAAATTATGCTGCCAGTGTAGTGATCATTTTACGAAATGAACATCAAAGAACAGAATATTATTTGAACAATTATTAAAATAGTTTATCTGAACATTATATCTACATCATAAAAAGTATATTTTATTACATATATAGTCATCGCGTAGCTAATTCGATTCCCCGATTTTATTGTCAAGGATTTCTACGTTTGGGTATTCGTTAAGGAGAAGGTGTGCAGTACATCAGTAAATTCAGTGGTGTTTTAATTCAAAATTGTGGTAGTCCTGATGATAGTTATTCTCAAGTTAGCATAACTTCTCAGAGACTGAAGATATGTATGTATAGATATATATGCTAAATATGGAGCGACGTTAATAAAGCAACGCCAAACAAAACCACTTGAAGGCCTAAGTCCTTGAAAGAAAGTGAGAGGCGGCATCCTTGTAGATAATTTGACTATGAAGTTGTTTTCTGGACAGACAATATGTAGTATGTATTTTTCGAAAATTCTATTTATACTGGGCCCTGAGGGAAAGAAATTAAATTCAGGTGCCGAAGGTTAAAAATAGTTTTACTTAATAAATGCAATTTTTGTATATGAAATTTGAATAAATATTCATCTTAATCGTGTTCACATGATTTGATGATTGTATTTTTTATCTCAACTATTCTTAGAGATCGATTTGTTACCTTTGAACTAATATCGAACACTGACTGGGTTGCATGGATTATTAAAGTAAAAATTACAATAATATCGTGTGACCTATAAAAAACATTACACGGTCAAATATTATGTATGCGCAAAGCATTTCATGATCAGACGTGGTCCTATGGTTTTTTGCAATCCTCAGACTCCTTTTCGAAAACAGGATGTTTTAATTGGACAACGTACATGCTTTTTGCAAATTAGATTTCAACTATTCGATGAATATCTTGGAATAGTTTGATAACAAAACACTGATGAAGGTATAGAAGCGAGCAAGGACGGTACCCAAGATAAGTGGTCACACTTCACGGTCATGATCAATTGGAATATTTAATAAGCTGTTTGTTGATCAATTTGAAAGTATAACAAATTTTATTTTAAACAATTAAAGAACAAGAATTGTTTGAAAGGGCAAGGTCTGTATGTGTATTTTCTTTCTGTCACCTGTTAAAGATGTTTCTTATATAAAAATATATCCTATAAGATTAAATAGGAAAATGTTCTATACGTGATTTACATTCCTGAAACAACGACTTAGTGCACAATTAGTACCCATAATGACTAACTTATACGCCGTCTAGTTCCCAACTGGTAAGAAAGAAAAGATGAGTAAGCTGTGTGAAAGTAAAACCTTCTCTTAATTGACTCCTTTGACCCTCCTTCTGCTCTAGAAAGATAACAAATTAGAAAGTTACGTAATTAGACCTTTGTTAAGATTTAGGGGATAAATCGTCTGATGAGGGCCCTGGGCGGTGTTGGAGTTAAGTTTGTGTTTGACACGCATTTCGCCATTCTCTAACCGTTTCAGGCCTGTAAGGTGTTCAAAAACCAATAAATTCTTTTTACAAGGGACTGTTTCTGAAAGTTTTTCCATTCCCCCGTTCCATAAAGCCTTTAGCGGTATGTGCTAAGGGTTGTCGTGAGACCGCGTGCGTGCCCGTCCCAAACATGATACCTGACAGGACGGGGCCGGAAGAAAACGTGGTAAACAACGTGTCGGTCGAATATTGGAGATAAACACTTATTATCTGTTCTTCCAAAAACATCCAAAACACAAGGCAAATTCTTTGTCTTACATGATAAAAATGCCAAAGATCTCAATAAAGTAAATTAATTAAAGTTTATCCGTTTTCAAAAGCAAAGAGAAACTAATTTGTTGCTGTATTATTGCTTCAATAAATTATAATATTCTGATTACACTTCCGCAGGAAGTAGTTTTTTTAATGTTTGCTTAAATAAAAACAATATTTATGACCTTCACTCATCAATAAATACGCAGGGCAATGTATAATAATATCTTTTTTCTAACGGAATACCTGTTATTTCTATTTCTTCCATGATTATTCTATAACAAGATACAAAATCAGATTTAATTATCTGAAAAACATTGGTTTAGGTGTTATAAACTGTAATGAAATCGAGCTTTTAATCATTAATTTTTTTACAATTTTGCATAAAATGTTTTTCAAAGGTGTGGTTTTGTAAACCAAAGGACCGGCATACACCTTTACACTTATTTATAAAAATCCTTGCGATAAGATCGTGGGCGTGGGCGTTTTGCGGGCGTATTAAGTCCCTACACCGTTAGTCAAGCTTTTTTTAACCGGACTTGTAAATATAAAGCTGGATATACAAGTGGAAATTAAATAATTGCGTTTTAAAATTTTCGTAGTAGACGTAGAATCTAGTATAAGTCTTAACTAAAAGTCGAATATTAACATTTGCTTTGTTAAACACTGATTGCCATTGAGCTTATATTTTCTTCTAGCGACTAGAGAACCTAGAAAAATTAATGGAAATCTCGGCTTATATATTATGAGAATCTTATGAGAACTGTTTATTTTAGAGGAGATTCTTCGAAAGCTCAACTGAAAAAATTCAGGACAATCTTTACGATATTTTCTTATTATTATTATATTATTCTTTATGGTTAAAACTATAATTTTTAACATTGTAAGCTGATGTTTATATTTGTTAACTATATTCATTATTAGAAATAGTTTCAACGTCGATGATGTGAAAAAATTTCTCAAAAGCTTGTCGAAGGAATTGAGTGTTTTTCTTTCTTTAAAATTCCCCTTATTATTTTGATACAGGCCGCATTAAAATATATAATGAAAATACGTCATATAATTCTGTGTCATAGTAAAAGAAATCTTGAAAAAGGTTTAGAAAGGACTAAAACAATCAATGAAATGCTGAAAGAAAATTATTGAAACAATGTTATACAATTTTTGACCAAATTATTAGAACATAGAGCATTTTCAAACAAATCTTTATTACAATCTGCCATTTCTATATTCTACATGAATTGTGCATGCATAGACAAATTTAAAAACTATTTACATTTCATTGAGGAGTGAAAATAATTAAAATTTATCGCCCATTGCACTTCACTTCGTTATTTTAACTTAACTACATCCTTAGAAAGGAGCTCGCGAGGTTATTTTCTGTTTCTTCTTATATATGTGGGATTTTAAGCTCGTTATGGAGGGTAGTACTAGTAATATGGAGCATTTACAAAGGATGTAAGGACTTTTAATTGACAGAAAAGGTGAATATTTGACGGTTTAGAGGTTCCCTGTTCTACACGGAAAGTAACTGAATTTTGTAGATTGTAAGGTTTGCTTTTCGTTCCAGATGATTGTCGTCCCCTATATATGAAGACCGTTGCGTTTATTTAGGTCTTAGCGTTTCAGTCGCATAAGCGAGTCCATGGAACCTAAGGTAACGACCGCAGTCAAACTTGGGGATTGGTATTATACTAGATAGATGAGAGGAGGTATGAATCGGAGTGTAAATATGACGCACTTTCATTGATTCTTATTTTACATTACACCAGTCGACTATGCATGACCTCTTCTGCACATCCAAACATGTAGGTTCGGGGTCAGAGGATACTACTACTGAGTCATCTGCAAAGGAAACAAGTGAGAGGTGTAGTTAAGACATCTGCAGTACAAAGGGTCTATCCAAGCATCTATTAAAAGAGGGTATTTGAAAGGATTCGCTTCAATTTGTACAGGAGACACTTAAACTTAAAAATAATGATAAAATGGGCTGAATAAAAATTCAGTCCTAAGGACGACTGAAAAGACAGCTGATACAAGACTTACATACAGCGATGTCTAAAAAGAATTAACTAGAGTTAATAAGAACAATTATCTCAAAGTCAGTTTTGGGGATGATTCAGATAATTTTAGTGATATTTCAGTGATATCTAGATAAAATCGATATTAATCTAACATAAGAAGAATTCAAAATAGTCTAACAATAATACTTGAAAGTACTCAAACATTCTAGAAAACGATTATTTGGAGGTCATGAGATGCTGTCTCGTGTGACGTAGGTTTAGAAAAACATATTCTTTATCGAACCGACGTTTCGATCTTTATTGAGATCATCTTCAGGACTCAAAGTGTTTGTTTTCTGGATAGATGTGTCATTATTGTGTGTCGTGTTGAGAGTGCCCAACACTTTGAGCACTGAAGGATGATATCAATAAAGATCGAAACGACGGTACGATAAAGAAAATGTTTTTTCTAAACCTACTTCATACCAGACCGCATCTCACGATCTCCAAATAATCAATAACTAACGGTCACTAAACACCACACAATTCTAGAAAACATTCGGTAAATTCTCAGAAGGATTCAGAAGAAACTGAACATAATGCTGAAGGGTAGCGAGAATAAAGAAACATATAATTAAATAAAGCTCTCAAGATAATTAAAAAATAATACAGATATTCGGCCGATTTCACATTACAGTCAGATAAATCTTGAAAAAAGGACTTCTAGAAGGTAATCCTACAATATTTCGATACAATTCAGAATAATAGGAAACATTCATATTTTATAAAGTAGTTTGCAATGATCTTTAGGATTAGACTATATTATTAATCTTTAACACTTAAACATTACGATTTGCAGTTATTCGCCATGTCCTCGGAAAATAGTTTATTGTTTTAATCTCATTTTAAATGGCATGTTGGTTCGTTTCAAGCACACCAGCTTTAAATGTTAAGGCGTAATCGTATCGTTAAGTTCGTGATGAAAAGAACTGCTTGACCTTTACGCAGATGTTTATTCTAAGCTCAGCAGATGATATCTCCTATTCGTGGATTTGCAATTTAAGCCTATCACCTAATGAAAAATTGGTATTACTACATATTACATTTCATTCTCGTTATAATGGAAGCAATTATAAACCATTTTCCAAGAAAAACCGAGTATTAATAGAATATGGATAAAATATGCATTAATTATTCGACCAAAGAGGTTGAATTACAGTCCACCTACTGGATTTGCATACAAGGTTTACCTTCATGACTCGAGTGTAGAATAATATCAGGTAGCATATCGTATAACCCGAGCTTATACGGCCCAATAACCGTAATGGTTTAACGTCACGTATCTCACAGAGCTTAGGGCCAGCATACCGCATACCATTATCGAGCCGGGTATGAAGAAAATTAAGTAGTTCGACCAAGAAACCAATGGATGTAGGGACTACGTGTGATTTCCAGGTGCAGGTGTCATACGGTAAAAGCACCTGGCCCAACCCTTTCGGTCACAGATGGCTGAGTCTAATAGCTTGGTAAATAAGATGAGGCTGACAAGGTAAAAAAACAAAAACTAAATGGTCAATAAACGTGTAGTACCGTTTACAAGAATTTATTTGTACCAGGAGGTGTTTGTTTATTCAAATACGCTTTTTTGTAATGGCACAACACACACTTTAAACTACGAATTTTCTTACCAACATTTAAATGAAAACTAATCTCTCTGAGACAATATAAAACCTAAGGACCTAACCTTTTTAAAACTTTTTTATCTAAACCAAGACCTTACATAAAAAGAATAGTTAATTGAAAGAAGTAACTTGGTCAATTGACCACTAAAACGAAAATAAGAAACTGAACACAGCATAATATTTTTTGTCCTGTACCAGAACGAATATAAACTCATGAAAAAGACATTTTCTGAAAAATCTGGAAGGTATGTGATAATAACAGTTAGCTTATGACAACGTTCATAAATCATAAAATAACATTAACCATTAATCGTTTCACATACTTGTCTCACAAAAGTAATCGAAGATGGCGCATTTTTCTTTAAAATATTACTTTTCAGTATTAGGACTATCTACATTTTTATTGTATGTTATATTTCATATATAACTTATTACAAGCTAAACCTAAAATTAAAACAGTTTTTAGATGACTAAATTAGTAAATGTGTATCACAAAAGTAATCGGAATCAATTTGTTTACTTATTTTTATTTAGTTTTCTCGTATTTCATCGATGGTAAGTCTGTGTTTCTCGATTATTATATTATAGTTTGTTTTTTTAAAAACAACCGCAAAAGTCTAACGTTTCTTCAATGGAAAAACATCTCTACTTTATTTTTCTGCGGGAAAAAGGAATAACCGTCAAAAAAATAAGTCGAGGGATGGGAATTTCGTTGTTTACAGCCCATGTATTGGGCGGATCCGTAAATGTAGAAAGACCGAATCGCCAACGCATACAAGACAAATCGACCAAAAATCTTGCAAATGAGGTACTATTAAGAACGGGTAAAAATCCGTTTATGGACGCTCCCAAAATCGCAGCAGATCTTCGTCCGTCTGGAGAAAACGTGGTAAACCAGGAAACTATTGGCCGTGTATTACGTAAATCCAATTTTTATGGACGAGTAGCGAGAAAAAAGTGGTTCATCAGTCCGTCTAATAGAAAAAAGCGGCTAAGCTTTGCGACGCGATATGATTCTGGGTCCAACTCTTTCTGGGTTGATGTAATTTTCTCGGATGAAAAGAAATTTAACCTCCACGGTACCATCGGTATTACAATAGGAGAGGAGCCATTGTAGCCATCCAAAAATAGGAGTTCGAGCCTCAAAATACATAATATATAGCAACTGTCTTTAGAAACTTATCAGTTATTGAAGGAATCGTGAACAGTTATAAATATGTAGATATATTAACTATTAATGGATTATCAAGTGCGACGAAATTAAGAATTAACAGAACATTTAAATTTTATCAAGATGATGATCCTAAACATGACGAATGGCTTCTTTATATTGGTTCAAAATGTACTAGAAATCACCAGCTCTCAATCCCTTTGAAAATATGTGGGCAATAGTTTATAGAGAGTTGAGAACAGAGCCAATATTTACATGCTAAAACTAAAAATTTAACAAACTTGGAAAGGTCTTGCCTCTTAATCGGTTAAAACAGGTTATGAAAAACAAAGGACTACTAAATATTAATAATTAAAATTTACTGTTTTATACATCTATTAGGTTTCGTGGTCCGATTGACCAAATAAATTCTTTTCAGTTAATTAAGACTTTGGTTGAGATAATAAGTCAATGGCACGAGCGGGATTCGAACCCACGAAATTCGGCTAAATGCGCCGCTGCTCTACCACTTGGACACTAACTTCCCATCTCAACCCCACCTTTTTTTAAATTTTTTTTATTTATTTTTATTTTATTATTATTTATTTATTATTATTTTATTATTTATTAACTAAATAAATATCATTACTGCCATTTTTTTTCTCTCTACTAGAATTATAATTTGTATTCGGGTTATTGTGGTTACTTCACTATAAAACACGATAATAGTTTTTAATATTAAAACACGATTTTTTCGTAATGAAACACTGTTTCAACATAATGATTAATAAGACTTGGGATGTTTTTTAAACCGTTATACAAATAAAACCAGTCACAATATTTAATTTATCGTTGACCGTTTCAATACTTTTTATTTCGTGTCGTCACAGAATATTTCAAAATGGGGCTTAGTGAGTTTGGAATGAGCTTTGTACACCTCTACGGTGAGAACACAGTTAACTAAGGAGGCTTTGTAAAAAGAGAGACACGTGGCCTGAATAGCTATTATTGTATCTTCTTTTATATTATATTTCTCTTTAAGTATTTTTTCTTCTTGTCGGTAAAGGGACAAAAACTATCAAATCCCGGATTAACGCTTAGGAAGAAAAGCTCTGCTTTCTGGATCATGACCGTCACCCAGGACCACCTACTTATCCCAACGAACTTCGTTGTTTTAATTTCGCTTTCTTATCAGTGTTGTGTAACTCTCTCACGCCTTGACAATTTAAACAGAAAAAAGTTGTTAACAGGGCCGGATCCCTTATCGGTTGTGGTGGAGGAAGAAAATTAATTGGGTTATAACTTACAGTTTAATTCGCGATTGTCTGACGAGTGATGATTGCTTTTCAAACCTCTTCATTCTTGACCGACCGTACAGTAAATTATTTTTGCAACTGAAATGTTCATTTGATCATGATAAAATAACATTTTGTGGCTATTAAATATCGACAAAAATATATTATTTTCAAAATTTTGTCTATTTTTTCTTATCGTCGAGTTATCTATTGTTTTACCTTCCTAGCCCCCTTTCATAAATATAATATCCTATATATTTTTTATATTCTTTCTTTCTAACAAGCTTTTAATCGTTTGAGATTTTTGCTTTGATGTGATGAACTTGTAGTTTTCCAGACCAAAACATCCAAGAAAACTACAATTACTTGCATTCTTTCTGTTTATTTTCAATCTGTCTAACTAATTATATTTCCATCTATATAACTCTTTAAAATATCTTTTAAACTTTCTTCGCTCTTCTCTCCTTCATTCATACATTCTCTCTTTCTCTCTCTGTCGCTCTCTTTCTCTGTCCTTCTGTAACTCACTCTCTCTCTCTCTTTATCTAAATACCTATCAATCTATCTATCTGTCTGTTGGACTATAAAGGAGAGGAAAAACGCAGAAGAGCATCAGATACAACTATATGGGACACAGATGGCTCCAAAACAAACGAAGGAACCGGATCAGGAGTTTTCTGTACAAGCTCAAAAAATGAGCAATCAAACTCATTAGGGAAGTACAGTTCAGTCTTTCAAGCAGAAACACATGCCGCCATCAATGCTTGTGCCCTGGAAAATCTTAAAAGAGGTTACACTGACGAAACAATCCTCATAAGATCAGATAGCCAAGCCGCCATTAAAGCATTAGCATGTAAAAGAATCACATCAAAATTAGTCAGTGAATGCATCTAAAATCTCCAAAACCTGGGGAAACACAACAACCTGATGATATCTTTGGTACCAGGGCACAGGGGAATTTTGGGTAACGAGAAAGCAGACAGACTGGCCAGAGGAGGATCTGCAAGACCATACATAGGCCCCGAACCTATTCTTGGGACAATAAAAACAAATATAGAATCCTCCATCGCAGAATGGATCCAAGCAAAACAAAAGGAGGAGTGGATAAACTCTTGCGGTGCTAGACATAGTAAACCTATGATGAAACAACCCTCACCGAGACTGGCAAAAACACTGCTGCAATTGGAGAGGGCCAAACTCAAAGGAGTGGTAGAACTACTAACCGGTCACTGGCATCTGAGAAAGCATCTACACAACATGGGTATATACAGCGATGATCCCATGTAATGAGGAGGAGGCAACAGCCACTCACATCATCTTCGAAAGCGAAGCAACAGCTCAATGGAGATTTAACCTAACGTACGGAAAAAACTTAGGGAATCAAATTGCAGCAGCAACAGTCAATGAGCATTGAGTCTATTGACTGAACTAAGGAACTAGGAAGGTACAACAAGCCAGAAGGCCTGCTGTGCCTGGGGAGTACAAACCCCCACTTCCTAGAATCCTTTTCTACCATACCATACCATACCATGACAGGCAAATTTACTCAAATGAACTCTCTTTTGTTCTCTTTAGTAAATTATGGTGCATTATCACTGGGAGTCAATTTCTCTCCCTCTCCCCTTGCCTCCAACAATCTATCTATCTAACAAACCTCTCTATATATCAGTCAATCAATCAATCAGTCATTCAATCTATTTATCTATCTATCAATTTATCTTTCTCTTTCTCTCTCGTTTCTTCTAGTGAGGTCATTCGCGACTTGAATTTGCGAGAATTTTTAAATAAAACTATTTTCTTTTTTTCATATATTCTCATTTATCAACCCTGGTATGTGCCTACTTATTCATAGTTTGGTTTACAAATTTCAACTATATATTTTGTGCACGATTTTCTTTCTGAACGTTTAAATAAAAAATTTAACCATCTATATATTTATATTACTAACTTATATTTTTTCAAGGTATATAAGAATAATTAATAAACCCAAAAGGTTACATTAATAGCCATTTCTTTAGGTTTTTTATTTTGAGATTTTTGAGAAGATAATTCCTGTACATTTTCCTACTTTCTAACCCACGTTCTTCCTAAATTTAGAATTTTGATGCGCCCAGAAATTCCTCCATTTCATTACTGGAAACGAGATTTTATAATTCAAAATTACATTGATACACAGGCATCTCCGCCCCACGTCACCCCATTGTACTCGATTTCCTTAAACATCACCGAGTATATGGAGTGAAACACTATCTACATAAATTGAGAAAGTTCAATTCCATCAACGTCGAAGTTCAAGGGACAAGAAAATTACCCGTAATAACGACAGTGGGCCGGCCAAAATAAAACATCAATTATTCATGGCATCCTCCTTTCCCCGCACGGCCGTCCCGGGGCGTTAAAATAAAAATATTTGGTCTGATTGCCGAGTGAAAGAGGGAGTCGTCGCTTCTCTCACTTTTGCTTTCATGCTCTCATTCCTATAGCTATCCGAGCTGATCTTTACCAGCCTAGCGTCACTGTGACAGGAGGTTTCGAAGTGGAAAACATCGGAATAAATCTCCGTCCGATCCTATCGCCCGTATTGTCAAGAAATGGCAAAAACGCTAACGCCAAAACGAGGAAACTTTAGTAACAGCTAAAACTCCAACCATGGCCAAAAAAACCTACATTTTCGAAAATAAGTAAATATTGGTTTGCCCGGCAAATAATACACGTTTTCAAATTTTCTTTCAATAACCCTCTGTATAATAAACTGTTTAGGTTTGATGGAATATTCTTTTGTCGAATCTCAACCCTTTTTAATCCGCTTTAAAACAAAAATGTTGTTTTACCTCGGTTGCATTTCGTTACTTGGGCACACTTTACTAAGATGTCAAAATGTCACTTTCGCTTAATTTCGTTTTACAAATTTAAACTCGGTCGGAACCCAACATCCACAAACATTAATGACGTCTGGGGCGATGGCCGTGTGAGTGAGAGCACCGTCCAGAGATAGTTTAAAAAATTTCGAGATGGAGAATCAAGCCTTGAAGACAAAGCAGATCGTGGAAGTATTTCTTCCGAGCTTGTGTCGGAGAAAATCCCAAAACTGTTCGAGAACTGGCAGAGGATCTTGTAGTTAGCAAATCTACTACCGTCGGTGACTTGGCAGCAATTGGCAAGGTGAAAAAGCTCGAAAGAGTGATTTTTCATACATTCAACGTCCGCCAAAAGTCATCGTTATGAAGTTAGCGCAACACTTCTTTGCTGAATCGCAAATCAACCTTTCTTAGATACAATGAAAAGTGGATTCTGTATGATAACAGCAGATGTTCTTGACGATGGCTCGACATAGGAGAACCGGCACCCCAACTCAGCAAAAAATGGTGATAGTGACTGGTGGGTTTCAATTGGGCTGATTTACTACATCGAATACTGGCGAAACAATCAATGCCGAAATGTTTTTCTCCCAATTTCAAGCAATCCACCAGAAATTGGCATTAATGAAGGCGTCTTTGGTCAATCGGAAAAAGCCGATTCTGTTACACGATAACGCTCGGCCACACGAAAACTGTTGGATTTTGGTTATTAGGTTCTGCCTTGCCCTCCCTATTCTCCAGACTCCTCGCCTACCGAAAATGAAATTCACGGGATACACTTCACTTGGAAAAAGGGAATTTGAAATTTACCAAATATTTGAACAGAATTGCTTATTATTAATTTATTTACATTTGCATGCTCAAAAATAATCACTGTAATTTAAATTACATATTTTCACGCTCATTTAAGCAATAAGAATGCCATACAATATTAGTGGGTTTGAGAAGGCTGTTTGGGGTCTCTTGATTCGATTTTTGGAAGAAACAGGTCTATTTTATTGTGTACAGTATCGCTATTTTTGTGTCTTTTGTTTGTACATTAAGAGTTGATGAATTTATTAGCGTGAATGTGTAGTGTTAGAGGGTCTATGGTAGAAATTTAGTATGCTCAATTAAATTGGTTATATAATGTATACAAAAGGTTATAAAAGAATATGAAACTCTCCACCACTCTGCAAGAGTGAAAGGTCTGTGAATAAGACAGAATTTATTAAAGAATGTATGAGAATGTGTCTACGTTGGGGGTTGAGATGAACTAGTTATTAACAACCCATGAAGTCTAACTTCTGACTAATACGACCAATAAACAAAAAAAATGGTTCTATAGATCCATTAAGAATTCAAGGTTGTTAAGTTAGCACTAGTTCAAACAACCAGTACTCATTATAAAAATAAATAAACTTTATCTTTATATTGGCATCGACACGGTGTCTCTCTTTTATAACTAGTTGCCGTTTAAAGCGGGCAACAGCGTGTAGTGCAGATGGCGATCAAGAAAATTGCTAACACTATGTACGCCTGAAGACAATATTGTAATTAGGAAGACAAGGCCCCAGTGGGCTTCCTGTGAACATACTTCCTGTACCCGGTCCGATTGTGCTATCATTACAACAATGCTCATACTTATTCATATTTGACAGAAAACAATCACCAACCAATGACGAAATTATGATAGTCACAGTCATAGACAGTCATCCATTTATAAAAGTTTAGACGTAAATGTTCGATTAAAGGATTTAAACAGAATGTCATAATAAAAAAAATCACTCACACTCACTTATCTTTGTCGTGGAAAATTCTTCTATAATTATAAAGAATTTATAAATAGTTCTTAATGAGGCTAAATAACTTTATTGGAAAAATAATGAACCTAGCTACAATTGGCTTTCAACAAATTCCAGAACTCCTTTTTTTGCCTCTAACACTTCAATTTGTAGTTTTCAAAGCCTTTTCACTACAAAGAGGGCAGGTGTCTTCTAGAATAGCTAAATTTTCTTTTGTTGCTACTTGGCCGGACGATGTCCAGTAGGGTCAAACTTCCTTTTGTACGACGACAATGAATTTTCCCCTGTTCCTTATGTGATTTTTAGCCTTGCCTTAGCGATTGGTCGACAATTCGCCCACAACAATGCTTCATAATTAGGTGTTTCTGCTATTTTTAAAATCTGTCGATAGTCCGCGTAAAGGCGCGAAAAAAATCGATAAGTAAATAAAGATATTTTATAGCAAAGCTATTTCCTTCTTCCATGTCATGAATAAACATAGTCTGGTAAAATTCTTTAGTTCAATTAAATTCCTTTTTACACTTTTTACTTCTGGAATGTGAACAATAGGCCAGAACCATTGTCCTTTCCGCATTAGTCTAAAAAACAACTAAAAGATCAAACATTCCTAAACCGTAGTAATCAATTGATTATTGAGATCCCTAGGCCACAAAGACGGCTCTTCTTGGCAGGTGGCTTTTAGATCGACTCCAATCAACTGTAGACAATAGAACAGCAGGATGAAAAAAGAGAAAAGAACGTCCAAAAAAGGCTGCTGGGTCCCAGCTGTCTCCCGGTCAAGCATCTTAAGCACGTGGTTGTGGGGCAAAGCACTGGGAGACATCTGTCGGGGTGTCAGCTGGGTATGGGCTTACTTATTACATAAAGTTAACAATGAGTTTGGATCCTAATTAAAGCAGTTTCCGTCCATTCAGACAACACTGAGGCAAAAATATCGGAAGTCCTGGTGTATTATAGTCTTTTTATTAAGTCCCTTTTAATAAGTTTTGTAAAATTATTAGATTTTTTAAATACCAACAGGTTCATTATATTGTGGCACTTCACCATAAGTCTTCAATAAACAGTCATTACTTATTTCAAGTAAAAAGAAAAATACAAATAATATAGTTGTGAAATTTGACCTCAAATTGATTACTAATGTTTTGTATTCAGTTCGATTTTGTTCCAATCAAATATCAAAGGGGTTTCAGGCTATTGTGAAAGCAGTAATCTATTATTCAAGAGTAAGTTATGAATTTAGCAATGAAATTATATCATAATTCAAAGCAACTTGTTCTTACTATATGAGAAACTGTCGCTTTCAAACATGAAATCTCGAACAGCTGGACAAGACTCGCTCTGAAAAAATTTCTCTCCGATGTAAGAAAGTCTACTCCACTTTAAAAGTTGTTCAACTGTCTAAACTTGTCTCGAGGGTTCAGAGGAAGAGTATTTGTATATTGTAACCATTTGTCAAGAACTGTTTCTCCAGTATAATTGTTTAACAGATACACTCTTGAAGCCGGGCACGTTCAATGGACGGATGTTGGTAAACATCCGGGGCCAAAAGGGGAAAACAATGGGTCGGGATGGTTAGTCGATATTATGTACTGCATAGACCGAAAGGGTTATAACATGCTGTACCTAGTTACATTGACAGTAATGATTCTAATCCAAATTTCCCAACGTGACACAGTCGGTCTTGTCAGCCAACATAAAAACCCGTTTTCTTTAAAACATATCCTGAAAAGATTTAAAAAAGAGATACTTTAAAGGTAAGAAAATTTAACCTGAAAGCTGAAACGTCAAGATGTGAAAAGTCACAAAAACAATATATTGGCAGACGATAACATTTAGGAAAAGTGTATAAATTAAACTTCGGACCAAATAGAAAAAGCCTTAAAATCGTCTGGTGGATCGACAAAGGTGCCACCGAACCGTAAGAAGTTTAAATCAAAACATGAACTATTTAATAAAAAATTACATATTACAATAAAATAACAGACAGAATGTTTGCAGACTTTCGTATGCTATTTATTCCTTTCTAACATTATTCAATTTTTCGTTTATTATTATTATTATTCTTATGTTTCAATAATCGTTTTTCAATCATATGAAATATAAACATTTATAACGCCATAGTTCAAATAATTAGTAATAACTGTTTTAGCCATATAATACATAATTTATATAATCAATGTTCGGCAGGAAATGCGGCACCCAGATAAAAATGTAATACAATATCAATAGAAAAAAAATTTATACCTCTCGTGTAGAAGAACTACCCCAAGAATGCCGTCCGTCCCATTACCACGTTAATAATAGAAAGGCATACGTGAACGGTACAAGGGGGAAAGAACACATTTCTTATGAATCCACTGACTGACACGATGCACTAAGACGTTATTACCAATTACAGTCGAACGTTAATGAATTTGTTCTAACTTATTAATTGTATTATAAAATAATGAATGTTGCTGGTATACATTTTGTCTTAATGTGATATAATGTTGATTAGGATTCGGGTTGTGATCTTCAAACATACAATATTATTATATCAACGCCCAAGCTTTCGACAAGTTTTATTGCCTTCTTCAGGGGATCTACAGAGATATAGTAACATAGTCAGGTAGATAGTTATAAATTATTTCGTCAATTTGTTGCTACTTGCAGATACGCAGTCACAACTTAAACACATGTTTGAAGACCACATCCCGAATCCTAACCAACTTAGTATTGAAGATTAATTACGGTTTTCAGTTGAGATAATATAGTCAGTGTCACAAGCGGTATTCGAACCCACGACCTTCGGCTAGATACGCCGCTGCTGTACCACTTGAGCTATCGTGACTTCGATCTACTCTGACACTAACTTCCCAACTCAACCCCACCTTTTGAATTTTCCCTCCGAGTGGATCGAAGTCACGATAATGAATGATGTATATCTTCACTAAAGCTCTCCGTGGCCATTTCATTTGTCGCCGAGAATCAAATAGATTACACATTTGAAAAATGGCAAAAAGGAGGGAAAATTAAAAAGGTGGGGTTGAGATAGGAAGTTAGAATCCGAGTGGATCGAGGTCACGATAGCACAAGTGGTAGAGCAGCGGCGCATCTAGCCGAAGGTCGTGGGTTCGAATCCCGCTTGTGACACAGACTTTTTTTATCTCAACTGAAAACCTTAATTAATTCAAATATATTAATTGGTCAAGCGGTCCACGAAAACTAGTGAATAGTATTGAAGGCTGGTTGATCACATAGCAAACATTAATGTAATGTAGTATGTAATAACATGCTTTCTGTTTCTGTTTCTCTCTCTCTCCCTCCCTCCCATTCTCTCTACCCTACCTTATTCTTCTCTCTCACTCACTCTCTCTCTCTCTCTCTCTCTCTCTCTCTCTCTCTGTATAATCCCAGCATGTTGAGATTTTTTGTCTCTAAAATATAATTTTCTCTTAAGCAATCCAGATCTCGGCTTTAAAGGTTAGGGTTGAAACTTGTTTTTACTTGCGTTTTCCATTATGAAGAAGAAAGAACCCAGCCTTCCAATGTTGAAAAGAGTCAATTGAATACAAAAGATACGAAAGTAGTTACATCACTGGGATGAAAGCAGGGTCCTTCACCGACTTGCCGAGCCCGAGCCCGACGAGAGGCTAATGCCAAGGGTGATTCATCAAAGGCGGAGGCCGAGAGACTTCTTTTTTCCTTGAGAAAACTGCGGGGGTTGTTTTATCAATTCAGTTCATTAAACGGGACGGCGACAAAGGTGAGATCGAGGAGATACGCAGGCAGAAGTTGAGAACCTTTTGAGATAAGGCATCTTGTAGACAAAGGCGGCGGTCTGTTATGGGACCCTCGGACCATTATGGTTCACGGGGCTTGTTTTGGATGAAGCAACTTGACAGATGGAGCCCAGCTCTTTAAACTCGATTCATCCTGTAGTTAAGGGTAAGCAAAAAAAATCAGGGCCCTTCAACTACAGACTAACACGCTTTTTTTGTTAAAAAAAAACAACGAAAGATCTGATGATTAGACAAAAACATGCAATCTCTCAATATCCAACAGCCTATTGTTGGTAGAGCACATAATTATAACGTATCCTGTTGTATAATTATTACCTTTATATATAAAAGCATTTAGAAAATTCCATTGACAATAAAAATTAAAGACAAACCTATATTTATGAGATTTATCGAATATAAAATTATATATTCTTATCGCGTACTAGCTTCGTGTAACTAAATTCTTTCAATACCTGCCCATTAAAAGTCAATACGCGCAGTACAAAGTAGAGTATCGACAACGGTGATAAAAACATAAATTTTGTTTAATTATGCTATTATTTTATATGTTAAATTCTTTATATACAACACCAGAAGGCGAAACTTCAGATTTTATATTTTAACTTAATTTATCAATTTTGAGCCTTGATGATGGAATAATACCAAGTACCCAAAAAGTTTGCGTGGTTTTTCATTTGATATTGCTTTAATACCATTAATCAACCTTTCTATGTCCATGGGAGGATTAGGTATTTACATCACGTTTACATCACCAAGAGGATAATGCGTCAGTTCATTAAGAACACGTGTTTTGACCTGTTTTCTGTAAATTATAAAATATTTACTTTCTTATGGCTTCAAAACATTAAATACGTGCGTTCTTATTGTGCCAATTTTTAGCTCGGTACCATGGCAGCCGAGGCAGCTTATAAAATTTGCCTTGCCTATTAAGTTAAAAAGTACACCACCTAACTTAAACCATCACCTTTTGTTGGTGACTATTCAGTTTTCGGTTCAGTGGGTCAGAAGACTATTCAGTTTGGAGAACCCAAGTCCTCCTGCTTTTAATGTAAGTATTGTCTAACTTATTGTAAAATGAACTGCTCAAGACACTTGACGCATGGCCATCACGTCACCAGCATCCGGTTTGCAAGGCGAATCATTCTTGATGCTGGACCTTTTTATCATATGTAGAGCTAGACATATGATATGTCTATACATTATTTCGATACAGCTGAAACTATCAGTAAATCCCGGCATACCCTAATGAAAAAGTCAAAACAAAACAAAGTCCCTAACCCTAATGACAAAGCAATTGCCCTCAACCAGCCACCCTCGAGATCGAAATTATGATTTTTTCAAATTCTTAATTATACAAGTACGCAATCACCCTCAGCACGGCAGGATTTTTCGTGGGTTTAGAAGATAATTGTCCAATTAAATGCAGTAATCCGACGACAATTGGTTTAACGCCGGCATTAAGAGACAAAAGTAAACTGTCGGTGGAATTTTGTGGTCGGTATTACGAGTTGTGAACACCTAATCTTCCTATGTAAATTAACGTTATTAAAAACCCCACGAACATTTCTGGTTACCTGGTATATTCCGAAAGCTCACCAAAAAATGGACTTAGTTTTTTAACTACATCTGGAGCTACTTTTTTCTTTAAAAAAATCTCGATGTTCTAATTCCGATGTTTTTGTAATACTTTTTCTATCATCCTAAATATGAGTTCATCTTCCATCAATATTCACTTTATCGAGAATTTTTATTAGACCACTCTAAATTTTAATTCATTTGACAAAAACTATTTTATAAGTAAATTGTGTAAAAGTCTTCCGTAAAATGTCTATTGTTAGGTTTCTTGTTCATATTAGCCGAAATGTAAGTACAGAAATGTCCTGAAAAGAACTAAAAACGTGAAATTTTCTCTCCAGGCCAATTATTTTTATTTTCGACTTTCAATAAAGATTTAATTTCCAAATGATGGATTCCAGTTTGTAACAAAGCTTTAGGTATTATAACAAAAGGTTTACTAATACAATTTCAGACTGAACGGGCATGAAATTTTGGCAGCCGTTTGCTCATCATTCATCGAAGCCGCAACACGTCTGACCACGAACAACTATCGGCGGACTTGGCGAACATCCACGATGATGAAACATTTTTTAATTAATTCCTCTATTAAGAAAAAAGTTGTCTACAATTCCTATATTGGGCCTTTGTAGTGTTGAATGAATAGACGTAGTGATAAAAGTACACTGATGGACAAAATAACGCACCACCCTTAAATTTTAATGTATTCATATTCATATTTTGCATAATAATAATAGGTTTTATTGTAAAAATAAGGCATTTAATTCTCATAAATAAATAAATAAATAATTACGAACCACCTACGACAAAATCCTAAAGAATTATTTCCCATTCACCAAGAAATTTCCTACACTAGGGTTTCTACCTACACAATTCTAGGGTGTGAGATCCTGGGTTTCGCGTCGTACTCGTCGCTTAAGTTGGTCCCAAGTGTGTTCGATTGGGTTCAAATGTGGACTTCGAATTGGCCACACCAAACATTCAATTCCATCTCTTTTACCTAGTCTCCTGGCTACCTATATGATGTATAGACTGTATCTTTCCTCCAATAATGTTCTGACCTTGATCATGACATACTCTATTAAATGAGAGACTGGATCCATTGAAAAAGGTTTAAGAAGAAGAATAATATCAAATGAAATCAACGAAGGAAAAATATTGTCTGCAAGCTATCTTTAGGTGTAGCAGAATGGAAGGGCATAATGCTACGTTTTGTGCAAACGGGATTAATCAGTACAAAAGAAAATAAAAGATGTAAACAAAGCATTATTTACTGTTTATTTTGACTACAATATCTCCTAATTACCTTTAACTAATGTGGAAAAGTAATGGATTTAATTTTAAACTAAACAAATTAAGCGGTGCGTTAAATTTGTCCATCTGTGTATTTTATATTGTATTTTTGTTGATAAATTTTGTAATAACGCAATTATCAAATTGTTTATTTTCCTTACCATAAAAGTGATTAAAAAATTATTTAATATATATATGTTTTTAGTTTTATGTGTTTATTTATACTGCATTAAGAACAATTTATAAGTAATATTATCTGAAGAAGTCTAATAATCTTGGCCAATAGACTTTTACAAAAACTAAATAAATAAAAACCGTTGTAATGAGTGGAACAAGAAAGGTGGTTTAATGATTTTCCTACGGA
Source organism: Cimex lectularius (assembly GCF_000648675.2). NCBI lineage: Eukaryota > Metazoa > Arthropoda > Insecta > Hemiptera > Cimicidae > Cimex > Cimex lectularius. The sequence goes on along the minus strand of NW_019392875.1, from coordinate 1,116,373 downwards.
AGTCCTTCGCGGCCTGCATTGCAGCAAAACGGTCCCTTCTCACGCCCTTACACGCCCGCCTGATCGTCTGTCTCATGAGACGTTATTTATTAGAAAGTGCCGGAGCTGGAAAGAGACATGGTAGGTATCGAGATACCTCGACTTGATAACAAAGGGGCCCCGGTTTGAATGATGGCCGGACATAGTTCTCATAGCGATTCGGTCGGCCTAATCGACTCCGAAGCCTCTTAAACTGCTGGACAAAAGATTATTGAGCAACAACCCTCTGACGTGTCTTCTTCGCCAAGACGAAGTAGATAAAAACCTCTTTAACCCATTGTACCGATGTTAAATCAAAACAGACAGTTAAAAAAAATCATTTAAATTTGTTAAAATTATCTTCTTTGTAATAAAGGTTTATTCGGATTTTGTCGACCTGATGTTTCCTTACACAAATGGTGGAGGAGTGGCGCAAACCCACTAGAGAAATTTCACAATGTGAGTAGGCAGATCCGGTATTGAAGTAGTTTTCAATATAGAGGTTGACACTGTCATAACCTCGATGCATCAGAGTAGCAAATTATTTAATATTCGACACAGTTTATTTTGTCAGAATAGTCCCGCAATTCAAAAATTATTATAATCGTCAATGAAAAATCCTAATCTTGCATCGACTGAGTTAGTTCATCAGTACTAAACTGATTGCAACGGTTAATTTGTGTCAGATTTACATTTTTCTTAGATAAATTAAAATAAGGAAATTAAATGATTTAATCTAAATAAATATTCAACTGCATCATTTTTTTTAAATTGGGAAAAATTGTGTCCTTCTCAAAGCAACACGTAGAGACAACATCGTAAAACCTCAATGAAAATTTAATTTATCTTGAATCTTTAACTATCCCATTCCTTTCCCAGACTCACTTAACTGGCCTTTTCAACGCTTCACGGTTTCATTTTAACAATTTAATTTTACTCGGTTTTATCTTCATATAGCACACGGGATTAATAAGATTTTACTTATGCTTATCAGAGTTATTAAATTTTGAAAAATAATCATCAGATTTATCAAATGATTTCAACTCAGATTCGGGTGGTTCTATCTTAGATAAGTAGTCGAACCGAGCTAAACGCTTCGTGTTGTTTTAGGCTAATGCTAATCAGCATATACATATACTCTTATCACATAAATCACCAAAATTCATCGTGAGTTGCTGTATACATGGTAATTTTATTATTAAAATAATAATGGGTTGTAAAATTACGTAGGGTTTTTTGTCAATAATTCGTTGTTATTGCTTTTATGTTTGGAAGGAATGCTCATTTAGTAATTATTGTTTACGATTTAGGAAAAAGGATTAGTTAAGGTGTTTTTATTCACCAGCTGCCCTCTGTTTTATCGTATTTTTAAAAGGTGTTTTGACCATTTAAAATGGTGTAAAAAATAGAGTATTTTCGTCATTTAATGTTATTGTGTTTGTTTTTTAGTACCATCGAGAAAAAACTGCAGCTCAAACATTTAGGATCGATAAATTTAGGACAAGTGGTGACCTGTGATGACGGTTTGTGAGCTTTTCCGCAGACAGTTGATCTGTATCAACTGAGTGCATCGTTGCAACATCAATGGAATGAAATTTCATTTGAAATTAGTGACAACCGTATTAACACATGCCTAACTGGTTCACAGAGGTTTTAACTAACAAAAAAAGTTATATACGGTATTGTAATCCGATGATTAAACTTTCGGTCAGGAAAACTATAATAATTTCTAATAAATTTTAATACAATTTATAATAAAAATAAATGCTAGGGAAAATAAGTATTTCAAAATTGGCAATATCCCTATTCCTTTTTTTAGCAGTTTAGTTCATTTGTTGATTAAATTTCTTTAGAAACAAATAAATCAAAAGTATTAACCACATTTAAATCGTTCTGCTGGTTATATTAAGATAACTAGAATAATATGAAAACATACTTTTCTTTACGGCTTTTTCAAAAGAACTCTCCATTCTAAAACAGAACTATAAAAATTTCTCATGGTTTTCGCTTTTATAAAAAAACTTCCTAATTCTTTCTAAAATAAATTCACTTCGACTTAAACTGGTACTTAACTCGCATTGGTAATCAGTCTATTGCATTGCAAATCCTTACATTTGATCGATGATTGCGTATTGGCTCCAAGTTCGCTACGTGCCCACGGGCCCACAATGGATGACTATTCAAAAAGGAAATAAAATGGAAAGGTCGAAAAAAAAATGGCCCGTGGGGTTCCGACGTGATACGACGCGGAGACAATGCGGAGAGCACTTCCACGCAAGACGGATTCGATTCGGCATGCTCGGTCAGTCTTCAGTCATACAACACGCTGGGGCTATTGCACCCGGCGATTCTTCGACGAAGCCGCGAAACCGTTCCCGAGGGTGTCACTGACCACAAAACTGTCTCGGGGAATAAACCTTGCTTTAATGTGCGAATTGGGATTCAACGTCTGGGCCGTTTTGTCAATTAAAGAGAACACCATGACTGATGGCTTCGAATTCGCCTTTTATCCCATTTTCCAAAAGGTAATTTATTCCCTGTTGATCGGATGAAGGTAGGTAGCTTCCCCCAGGGAGATTTTCCCAAAGAGGTAGATTTCTGTGTTTTCGGGACAATCCGTAAAAAGAGACTTTTAGAGGAACGAATCGGGATTATTTAAGTACGCCATTGTATCGACTCCCGGTACAAAACGATCACAACAATAGTTGCAAATGGAACAATTTGGATTTTATTCTTGACAACGAAACTATCGAAAAAAATCATTCGACTATTATTGAAATCATCAGTGTGAAAATGCTCTCTTCAGATATAAATCAAGGTAACGATCCCTTTGGAAAAACTATATAAAATCCTAATGCACTAAATATAGAAAACAAAACCACTTTACTTCAATGTAAAACGTGGTAATAAACAATGATACAAGGCGTCAAACTGTACTACTTGAGTTTTTTTTTTTTTCGAGGGTTCGCAACAGCAGAGGTTAATATCAACCCTCGGGGTGCCGGCGTTTTTGAAAAAAAGCCCATTTGTAAGTATGTCGGGTTCGAATGCAGGGCCGCTGGATTCGAACCCGGGACTTTTACCTTACAATGATGAGCGCCGTGTCAATGCCTAAACCGTTGCCGCCACCGACGCCCCCTTTTGAGTTTATTGTTTCACACAAATATTTCGAAAAGCCTGGTATCGCAGATTCGGTAGCATTACGCACACAAAAAAACTTAACCCTATTTTTTAAAAACAAAATTATATAATCAATTTAACTTTTGGTAGTAATAAATAAAAACAGGATTTAAAGCTCTGTCCCCCTTTTTTTTATTGGGGCATTTTGGGAGAGAAGTTTCCCATGAGCTAAAAGTTCTTTTTATCAAACTCTTCAAGCTATTCGAATAGGAGCTGAAATAATTCAAATGGCAAGATCGATGTACTGTTTTTTGACGCTCAATTCAGCTGAGAAAACGGTTTTTCATTTTGAGCAACCGTTCTCAAGTTATTCGCAAATACTGTTTTCTAAAAAAGGAAATCTTCTCAAACTTCCTCAACCAAGAACCAATTTATTTATTTATCGTTTCAATTTACAGTAAATTAATTTATTCACATATTTCAAAACCTCAAATACCATCGACGAAAAGAACGCTCCAGATGTGCCGATAAAAGTATAAATTTCGGTTCGCAGATATAATTTTAATTGATAGTAAATTAATGGTTCCTGGAGTAAAGAAAAAAACCTTCGCAACAATTTCCTATTAATTAAAAAGATTAAATAGTTAGATTGGTTAAACTCAGTCTGCATTTTTTGTAATTTTTTTTTTTTTTTTTTTTTTTTTGTAAAGAGAAACTAGAATTATAACGATAGAGCCAATTTCCAATGTACCAATCTCAAAGATCCACTTACTTAAAGAAATACACTTACAATTGTGTACATAATAATTTAAATAAACTTTTGTTTTTATTGTACTGAAAAGATGAACAGGAAAATCAGCCAATCGATGCGTTTAACTTTATCTCTAAAGTAATGAAAGCGCTTTTATTATCAACGAATTATATTTTTCTTTTTGATATTATGCATGACACTTAAAATTCAGTATTCATAAATTATTTTCTAATTAGAGTGTCACAACCTCGTCATCAATTTAATTTAGAAGACACCTTACTTATGTACGTCCCACTGTATTTGGTCTTTTGTACCACCCTGTAATAGCTTCTGTTAAAAATACAGTTAAATTATATATATCTATTATCTTTCACTATTTTACGTTTATATTTTAAAAAATCTAAAATTTGGTCGTATATTGTTGAGTTTTTCATTCTTTGTTTGTATGTGCAAATGTTGTTGCATATTTGTTTGTATATTGTTTGTTGCTGCTGGTGTTTAAAAAAAAGCCTATTTGTAAGTATGCCGGTTCGAATGCAGGGGCGCTGAATTCGAACCCGGGATCTTTACCTAACAGGGATGAGCGCGTATCTACGCTAAACCGTTTCGGCCACCGACGCCCCTAGGGCGTTACCTTTAAAACAATATTCGGTACTCAATTACAAGATGTGTACCAAAAAAAATAAAAATAAATATGCCAGTGTAAAAATAGAAAAGTATTATTTTTGTATTAAGAAAATCCGTAAAGTATGTATTCAGAAAGAGAATTTTAGGAAATTAGAGGTCTACTGCTACAGCGGATATGCTAAACAAATCAATATGGAATTTTAGTCCATTGCGACCTCGAAATCAAATGTTTAACTTTTCTTTCGAATACTTTAAACTACTAACACCATTTATACATACATTTGAGCAGAACATATATAAAACTTCGTATATTTGACGTACAAACTTTGATATTTTAAAACGAACGACATGAAAACAATTTTAGGATTTCCTGCCTAAGAGAAAACTGGTTTAGTCCGGAAAGAGCATGGAATTCGTATCCCATAAATGCCTTAGAAGTTTGTTATAACCTCTCAGTAATTTGCGGACCTATGTAAATCCCTGTAAAGCAGGAAAAAGAAATCTTTTAAGAATGTTTTAATGAAAACTGAGTCTCACATTTTTTGTCTGCCAAAATCAATTACACATCCCATATAGGTTTGTTTCAATCCTGTTTTCATTATTTTGTGATAGTTAAGATCGACGGAGATGATACCAGAATTATTTATGTTCTTATGGGCGATCTTTTCTAAAGATAAGCACATTCTGAACGGTTTTACTTTCTTGGTGAAGATTCTTTTTTTAAATTTTATTAGTGATTAGAAAAAAATCCCTTAACCCCCCCCCCTTGAATCTATACTAACAATGAGATTTTTTAATGAGAAATGAGATTTTCTGTAAAAATTGTTCACAAATAAAATTGCTTGTAAAGTGAAACAAGTAAATAAGAAGAGTTTATAGCCTGCATTCTTTCTATACATAAACGGTATTTCACAATAAAATCCTTAATTTCTTCTTAATTAAACACATTGAACTCCGTTTTAAACAAAGTAGCCCAATTTTTTGGCACAATCAGCAATAATTAATTGTTATTTTACTTCGAGATGTATACTGGATTTATTATTTCAGTGTTAATAAAAGATTATCGATTGTATGGGCAAAAGTCTAAAACCATTATTTTACATGAATTAAATAGTTTTTAATATACTAAGTACCAACTAGAAGTTAAATTATCTGTTAGACAATAAGTACTTACTTCAATAATAAAGAAACCACTTAAATAATAATGAAATATTTCCAATATTGAACACTAAAACTGCTCGATAGAGAGCAATAATTATACTGAGACGGAAAAAAGTGGCCACCCTCAATATTTTTAATTATCTCTTAGACAATCCTCCATTGATTATCTTGCAACATTAATTGGCCCGTCTTAAACGATTAGAGACAAATAAAACTGTGAAATCTCCCACTTGTATTTAGAATTTGATTGTGTAAATAAATCTTTCCATAGTCAATCTCTTCTTTGTTGGTGTTTCTGTAAAATTTCTTTTTAATGTTCCGGTGGTTTGATTATCCTAAGTTATACCATTTTTAAGTTTCAAATTTGTTTGAGTGATGGTTTTTAGTGATACAGATCATCAAATGTTTTATTCAATTAGCTCTTCCTGGATGATACCATGAACTGGAGCGACTCGGCAAATGGTGGTTTTTGCCTGGGTACCTGGACACCTAGTTCTAGAGAGTTACGAAAACGCGTACGAGGCGGCTAAGGCTGGGACGTCCCAACCTTCGGACTTTACCACTACGACCAGGCCCCCTGACGCTAAGGGGGTAATAAAAATCTGATTAGAATTAAGTTTCTGCGCCGGATCGATTTAGAAGGTTTCCCCCCAAGAGCACTGTCGATAGGTGGTCCTCGGAGGATCTGACTCGCAGAAGAAGGGCCAGCCCCGTGCGAATAAGGATAAGGATAAGGCCATAAAAGGTTGACATTGCTTCCCGTAAACTGGGTCGTCCTAAAAAGGACAATGAGGATCTTGTGAGAGATCACCGAGCCTATTCGGCCTTATCGTACATTTTGATTCTCAAGATGAGAGCTGACGCACCTCCGCTTACGACAGAAGTGTGTTACTGCCGCAGCGTTTGTGTAGAAGCAGCTCAGCCCCGAGGGGCCAAGACAACTTCGCTCCCTGCTTGCCCATTCCGAGTGGTTGGGTCCGCATTAAGCATCGAACCGTATGCCGTGCGCAAAGGGCTACCTAAGCCGAAATACATCAGCCTGGTCTCCCGCGCATTCCCTAGGTAGAGAAGACCACTCTCCCAGAGTAGTGGGGCTTCCCCAGCGTAGAAACTACCGGATCCGCTCGGGCCGCGGTTTTGTTTAAGTGGAATTGCCAACCACCCCCTAGAGGAGACCGCCCACGGTAATACAAGGTTGACATTGGGTTCCCGATTACTCATCGTCAACAAGACAAGAGGATCTTTAACGTCCGCACCTAGCCTATACGGCCTTATCGGACGTTTTGATTCTCAAGATGAGAGCTGACGCACCTCCGCATACGAAAAAGTAATAATAACCCCTAACCATCCCTAATACAAGGTTGACACATGGACAGTTAATATCGAACCAAAGCCCTTGTGCCCCGCATCATAAATGTTTCTCCATCTAATTGAAAGGTGCCCTTCCTTGCCGCCACATAGAGAGCGTCTCGGAATGCGACCCGATCCGATCCCCTGTTCCGACTTTTAGAAGCAACATGGTTGTTTTCCTTTGTTTTTCTTTGTTGAATTAGAAAATTTATGTAAGAGTTCTGTACTAGGTGAATTATCGACTGTAGCACTCGTACAGCCACTTTTCTATTTGGCTAGGCACGATAAGCAGTTACGACTTCTTCAATTGTCTTTGGTGAAACCGTACACGTCCGATTAGGTGTAAATGGCCAAAAGGCATTATTATTAGTGGGCAAACCAAATAAATATCGGCTATAAACTTTCAACGGGTTTTTGTTTATTTTTTATATCAAATATAGCCAGTTTAAAATAAATTAATATGTTTAAAACCCAAAAAAGACCAAGTAAACAGTAGAGGCCTATTTGATCAGATGAGTGTTGCGGTACAAAAGGTTTCTCAACAACGTACTGTTCAACGCCGTGTGAACCGAACGAACCCAAACTCGATCCATTTTCCTCATGGATTTTTTTTAAAGGTTTTATTTATTTTTTTAAGGTATTGACAAACCAGAAATGTTTCACGTTCAGTTGGGGTCATCAGGTAAAATGGGTACGATTTACATAACGCCAGTACTCCCGTTGTGTACCTTTCACCCGATCCCCTCCGAGTGTTGACTCTCTCGGTCGAACACGAATCTTGCACAACGAGGGGGGTTTCCTAAAGAGCACCGATCGACGACTCAAGGAAAATCAGGCACTGTGAACCACCTTCGGATTTTGATAGAAAGGCGTTGTGGAGGTGAACACATCCTACCCGGGTTGCATTCACTTCTATATATAACAAGATATGACTTCATCATTTCCCACATTTGAAACTCTCTTGAACGGTTGTACAAATTCTAATTGAAAATGATAAAAAATATATATATATATAAAATTTGTTAATAAAGTTTATCGAATATTATTCATTACAGTTTACTGTACAGTCAAAGCTATCTAATGACTCTAAATCATACGATCTAGATAAAAGACCTTTTTTAATTTTCATATTTATCGATCTATAAACAATACTGCACGTCATGCTGCATGCGATTGGCCAAAGACGACATAATATTTTAACAAAAACGGAAAAAAGAAGTGTGCCCTCGGCTCACTTAGGTAACAAAGATAATAATATGAAAGCAATTAAGTAATTTGTGATTTTTTAAATTGAAAACAGGAGAATAAATGATTTTTTTGTCCAAGTGAGCTTAAAATTGTGGATTGTGGGAGTAATCATAAAACAACACTTTCACACCTACGAAAAATCACATTTTCTCGGTTTAGTCGAATTATTTAACTAAGGAAATGTTTCGTTATAACAAAATCCGTTTGTTGGTTTTGAGGAAAACGGTTTTAGCAGTGAAGTTCAAAACGACCATATCTTTTTCTCCTAATAAGTCTTCAGAAAAACTGCAGACTGAACAGTTTCTGTTCAATTCAGCACCTACTCTCCTTAATAAGCAATTTAACGCTTTTTAACAGAACAAGAAACAAAAGGATAAATTCTTTACTATAATTTTATTATTTTCCCACTGGGTAATAAAAAATCGTACAATCACTCAAAGAATGTAAGCAATTCAATAATTGAAACGAAACACTAATCGTTCAATTAATCTTGCCCCGTCTTTCTTATACCGTTTCGTGTCGGATATAGTTTCCTATTAATAACCCTGCTCACGGAATCTTCATAAAACTAAATTAAGGAAATGTTGTGTCATCGTTGTTACGTTATAATTGCAAACAACGCTACACCACAATTAGGCGTTTAATAATTTTACCACCAGGCCTTACGCAGGGCACAGGAGGTATTGAAAATGTTTATATTGTTGTTGGTACATTTCAAGTTTGTTTTTATGATCAGCGAATGAGTTTTCCTGGACCGAATTGATCAGGAAGGATCGAGAATTGACAAATTGCCCGAGTCAGGCGCCAGGCGAAGCGAGAACAGGCGGACCATAGAAACCGGTTTGGGACCGAGAGTCATCACGGTACTTTTTGAATTAACTTTTGTTTTCCACAGTTCTACAGATTCAATTGACCGGGAGTTGTTTATAACAGATAGACAATGAGAAACAATTCCTGGGGGAAACATGGAATAAACTTTTTCTACTCAGTCGGTGTTACAATCAGTACGTTTTAATTGGTAAGTATAACTACCTGTTTCTATATTTCAACCTATCTTTTTGTTCTTTCTTCCTTATTAACTCTTTATCTGCTTTCATTTCATAATCTTTTTTTATAAGTTTCTATATTTTTTCTCTTTTCACCCTCTTCCCACTTTGATCTAGAAAGATGCTTAGGGCAGGATAACCATAGGTTGAAACAGGTACCCTGTCAGTGTAACGAATACCGCCGTCACCCGTATATCGTTGTGACAATGAAACTACAGATACATTCGAGCAATGGGTTCCCTTTTAGCCCAGCTCGCTAATCGATGAGGGCTCCTCCTCATTCGCACCGGAGTAGGATGGTCTCAAGGTTGAGAGAATTGATAGCTAAAGGAAATTACAAAATAAAATATCTCTCACACTCTCACTACCTATTTGCCTACCTACCTATCTATCTGTCTACCCATCTTTCAATCTACCTACCTATCTATACATCGATATATCCATTTATTTATCTATTTATCTATCTATCTATCTATCTATCAACCTATTTATCAATCTGTCTTTATTTATCCACCTATATATACATTTATCCATCTGTTTATATTTCTACCTTTCTCTCTCTTCACCTGTCTATCTATTAACCTATCTATCAATCTATCTACTTTATATACCTATCTATCTGTTTTTTCCATTCTCTTCCTTTCATTCTTATGTTTCCCTGTTTGTGTACCCATCTGTCCGTCAATTTAATTATTTAATCATCCTTCTCTTCCCCTTTCCCTTCATCCATTTGTTAATATTTATTGCTCACATTCTTTCACACACACACTCTCTCTCTCTCTCTCTCTCTCTCTCTCTCTCTCTCTCTCTTTCTCTCTCTCTCTTTCTTTTTCTTTCACTCATTCTTCCTTCTGTCTATTTGTACTTCTATTTATTGTTAAATTCACTAGTTTTCGTGGTCCGCTTGACCAATTAATATCTTTCAATTAATTAAGGTTTTTAGTTGAATTAAAAAAGTCAGTGTCACGAGCGGGATTCGAACCCACGATCTTCGGCTACAAACGCCGCTGCTCTACCACTTCAGTTATCGTGACCTCGATTATATTTATACTATTTTATATCATATAATTTATATATTTCTATTTATTCTACTGATCTATATTTGTATATAAGTTTTAAATATTTTGGCCAAACAGCATTTATGTAATTTTACAGTTTACTATTCCATAGTATTGTAGGACAGAGGAGTCAAACAAACGAGTGTGGTATGGCATAATATCAAAGGATGAGACCGGATCGGATCAAAAATGAAATAATCTTTACTTTCTCCAACATTAACAAGTGAAATTGTGATACACTCAGGTCCTGAAAAACTTATAATTTACTAGATTTCTCTCTTAACCCGTTTTTTAAGTAGTACCTACAGCACACAAATAGTTAAATATATGGATATTCAGGAATGAACAGAAGAACCGAGGATTTAATTGGCGTCGAAGGGATAATGCTACATTTATGTCCGTGGTGTGTGGGGTCGGAAGGTGGAACTAACATCGCATCACGACTGCCCACACTGAACACTTATAAATCAACAACAAGGGTTGTTAAACATCTGGTAGGCCGACGACCTGAATATCAACGGCAGTGTATGATTCGTTGTGGACGTTTCAACCGAACTTGTTGGTTCAATAGCATTAAAATATCTCGAAACGGGTTGTTATCGGATCACTCCCTCGCATGGGCATTAATAACGAGGGTTGAGACTTTCCCAGCCAGAATAAACGCTCGCATGATCAAACCCATTTAATAAGACGTCACATAAAAATAGAAATAATTCCAATCTTTAACAATCTTCCACAATCTAAGCAGTTCCGAATTATAGGATGGTGACAACCACTAATCGACTTTTCAAGGAAATTATTTTAACCTTTTGATATAAAGACCAGGTAACTCGGTAGTAAGTACGTCGAACTTTTATTTATTCTTTCTTCTCCAAGGACGTGAACGTTTGTAATATGAAAAGCTGGCTTCATATTTTTCACTTATATACGAAACTATGGCGTTTATTAGAACATCATCAATAATATATAGTAGTTAATTTATATATAGTTCAACAAACAACAAATTGTTTATTTTTTACCCTAAGGGCGCTCCTGGGTTACCTATCGCATGATCGAAACCATTTAAGATGATGTCATGTAAAGCGAAGATAACGACTATATCTGTAATGATTTTTGTGCACGCTTACACTAAAAACATATGTATGTTTTTCCTTACATAAATCGTAGTGTTGATTGATACTGTATTTGCCCATAAAACCTATGCAATTATTTTACGGCAATAAGATAGGCTTCAATGCGTTAACATTTATTCTTAGATAACACCAATGTAAAACTGAATTGTCTGGTTAAGAAAGAATTGACGATAAATAAAGTGGAACACCCGCTTTCTACTAAATGAAAAAATAAACAAAAACGGTGGAAAGTACACTTCGAGAAGGTCGAATACTGTGAAGCTTCAGGTTCCTGTGAGTTCCACTCCGTCGAACCTGAAAGTCGGCCTGTGAATGTCCATGCTGTTTCATCAATACAAGGACTTTTTTTTTCTTCAACAATCTTCGCCCCAATGATGTCATTGTGGTGGAAGCTACAGGCAGAACCATTCCTTAAGGATATCAGGTCGATCGGCCCTCTGTACAGATAGTTTTTCGTGCCGGGAAAAACGATTTTACCACTGTGGGTAAGTCAACACCAAAATCGGGGTATTAACCCCATGCGATGATCAATATTCCAGGCCACGCACCCTCAACGATCGGGCAATTTTCTGAATTATCTCCCGAATCAAGGAGATCCAGTGAAGACTAGCCTTCAGAAGTCAACTGATGTCAATATTTTTCAAAACAGTGAAATCGACTAAATGCAAATTAAAAACCTAGTTGTAAAGCCATCTTAATATAATTCAATTTCTTAATGATTATATCTTAATGTTTTACTGATCAATTCTTGTCTAATTTCTTTTTTAACTGAGGTTGGGTTTGTTAATTTAAGGAAAACTACACCAGCTGGGACGCCTATTTTCTTTAATTAGAGCGATTAAATCCCTTTTACGTGACCAGAGATTTAACCTGAAACAGATGCAGATGACCGACTTAATTTATGTTGTAATAAATTACTTAGGTGTTGCTTAAACCGTTCTTAAAAAGTAATAGAGCTGCTACAAAATTCATAATAATTTACCTGTACCTTTTTAAATATTTTATCTGTTTTATTTACTAAGGAATATAAGAAATTTATTAAGTTTTTATATGCTTCAAACTTTTCAGTGTTTTATTTCTAAAATTAAATTAACGGTTCATGAATATCCATAAATTATGCCTAACTCAGGCTATAAATGTTAACACATAAAATGAATCCTCTGATTTGGCAAATTTGTCTGATTGTGTAAAAAAAAAAAGAGAAAAAAGATTTTTCAGTTGTCTGCCTGTAGTTGATTCCTTGGTAAAACTGCCCGGTCATCAGTCAATAAAGATAGATTAATTCATGTCGCTGTCAGCTAAGTGTAGAGCAACAGTGTTCCCCTATCCCACATGCCCTATTCAGCTTTCATCTAGGTCAAATACCCTGCCCCCGACCCAAACCCGGTAGGATAAACGAGTAAGGGAATGGGGGAAGATGCAATTTAATCATCAGCGGCCTTTCGGGCAAATCCTACGTCTGCAAAGAGAGCGGACCACTTAAGAATGAGGGGGAGGCCTGTGATAAACGGGCCCGAAAAGTTTAAAAGAGGGTTTTATTACCGTCACCATAATTTAACTTGATAAATAAAAATTGCCGTAATAAGATTTATTAAGTGGGCTTTTTCTCCCCTTAGAACTAGACGCGTTATTAATAACGTCTGCGAAGGGGGTTGTGAATTTAATGAGTTTGTTGTATATTTTTTTCTCCCTATGGAGGAGGAATGCTGTCTATATCCCCTGAAAGCAGGATCCTGTGACAAACGCCATCCTAATCTGCATAAAAACGCCAGATTTTTCATCCAAGGCTTTTCCAAAGACGTGGTAAAAAGTCTTACTCATACGGTTTTTGTGAGAATATTGCAGTACAGAGAAGAACGAATTTCAATTAAAAAGAAAAGCTGAATTCACGAAATATTTGATATTAATACGTAACTGGAGGTACTATCTTTCTTTACAAAATGTGTGTGTGTGTGTGTGTGTGTTGTTTGGTCTTTGGTTCTAATTTGAAGGGGCATAAGCTGATGCAACAATTTGTTATGTTAAAATACGCAAAGATTATTGTCCTAATTATTCTAACTAAATAAACTATATATTTTCGGACAAAGATAGGATTTTACTATAAAATAAATCTGCAGTTTGGTCAAACCACTTTGATCTACTTACCCTCGCTGTTTTCACCAACATAGGTACTGTGAGAACAGCGGACCAAAACGACAGGAATCGACTAAACTGCAAGTTCATCAATCAGCAGGAATCAAGATAAAACCCAAACAAAACAAAAATATTTAAACGCTTTTACTGTTTAGGACTAGCTTTGGAATGCGAATTTTCTTTAATGGTTCATAGAACCTTTCTAATCCAATATAATGTCTGTTTTCGGGCGCCAGTATTCTCAAAAGCTGTGAAAGCAGTTATAAGCTTTATTTTCTTAGACAATCTTACAAGCAACGTGTACGGGTCGAACCGAAGGTGTCCTTTCTACACGAGGGGTGCCGGAACATGAATGGCCTCGGGCAGGTGTTGAAAGGCCGAAAGATCCTTTCTTACCTGGGAATGCCAGGCTCGCACCTGTTTCCGAACATCACCCAGTGTGGATCTGATTTTAACGACACATTTTCAATTTTTAAAACACCAACAATGAAGAGTGAGAGATTAAAGTTCATAAATCATGCCACAGCACTAATCTCTACATATGAATGAGGTGATGGGCGTTGTACGGTTGCAGGTTGAGATGAGGGTTGGTGTCCGAGGGTATCGACGTCAAGATAGCTCCAGTTTTCGAGCATCGGCGTATTGAGAGGTCGTGGGTTCGAACCCGCTCGTGACACTAATTTTTCATCTCAACCAAAAACCTTAAATAAAAATAATAATTATGTGTAATGTGTAGAGATTAGTGACCGTTAATCTATAGTTATTCAGATATCGTGAGATGCGGTCGGGAGTGATGTAGGTTTCAGAAGAACATTTTCTTTATCGTGCCAACGTTTCGATCTTTTATTGAGATCATCTTCAGGGCTCAAAGTGTTTGTCTTCTGTGTAATTGTGCCATCCTTGTGTGTCGTGTTGAGAGTGCCAAACGTTGGCACGATAAAGAAAATGTTTTTCTGAAACCTACATCACTCCCGACCGCATCTCACGATATCTGAATAATTATGTGTAATGAAATTGGGAAAAAGCAGTCTACTCTATTCTACTTGTCCTGGTTTAATACCGTTCCATGTTAATTTTCAAGTTTCTCGAAAAACAAAGAAGAAAACGGGCCACTTTCTTCCTGCCTGAAAGGGCCTCTGACCTAGTTGGATCATATCACAAACTTGAACGTGAACCTTTCTAAAATAGTCTGAAGTACTCTCTTATAAACAGTATCTTTTATAGAAAATGTGAATAATCACAAAACTAATACTAGACAAACTACAATATTTTCAAACAGCTGTTAATACATAACGAATAAAATCCCCTGAACGTAGATTGATCACGTAAAATGTTTTCAGTTACAATTATCAAACATATCATCAGATACAGAATATCTCTCATCAATTTTGATTTTTTTGTACTCAGCTTAAAATCATGTAACTTTCCCGTACATCTAGTACTTCTTTATCGATTTCCAAGTCTAATTTTTCTAAATGTCTCTTATCCTACTCGATTCTGTATCCAACATCTTAGCAAATACATTATTTACATTTTCCTGATTACTCCATTAATGTAATTTTCTATCCTGAGTTTCCTTGTGACCTGAGTTGTGAGTTGTTCAGTGATCTTTTATTCATTCGTACACCTACAGGTTCAATTGCCTCATATTGTAGATAAGAAATGTAAATATCTTAGGGGATATGGAAATATCACGAATCTTGCTTTTTACAAACTCGTTCACCTGTTTGATGGATCCCAATAGTATTTATGTATATATCTGCCTTTAAATAAGGGTGAATGTTTGAAACCAACGTAATCAGAAACTTAACTTTAACTAAATTTCCTTTCACAGAAGTTTTTTTCTTAGATATTTAAAATTTTAGTAATTTATATTCGATTAAAATTTATGTTACATCGAAATCTTCTTGAGTAACAGCCCTGAATAAGATTAATCAATCTTGAGGCATTTAGTCGAATTACATTTGAACTACATTACATTTGAACCGTTTAATTTACCGGTCGAATTGCCCCACATTTTAGATAAGGACTGTAAATATCTTAGAAGAATGGAATCTCCTGCGTTCACTAACCTCCTATATAGATTCCTTATCACCGTTGTAGAATTTTTATTTTTAAAACTTGACTTTTTCCCTAATTCAACTACTCACACACTAAATGATCATACATTATTACAGTCCAAGGACTTTCTTCTCTTTCGATTTTCAGACATTATTGAACCAAATATTTTCAATTTTGATATTTTACTTTTAATGAGGTATCAAAAACCTCTTGTTTAACAACCTGTGGAAGAAATTAATTAATCTTGATATATTTGATCTACTTTCATTCCCTTACTTCGAACAATTAACCACTTGTATCTCTACACATTTTAGACAAGAATGGTAACTATAATTAATTGGTCAAGCGGACCACGAAAACTAGTGAATTTAACTATTTTTAAAGAAATGGGTTATCCTTCCTTCCAAAATGTCTTTCAATCTTGATCCTCAAGGTAATGAATCTACCGGCTGAATTATTTCAAATTCTAGTTTTGTACTGAAAATATCTTGGAAGATCTTGCATTCATAGATCTTATTATTATTGATATTAAATTCCTACTTTTCAAAATGCCTGTTAAATCTCTACGCACCAGTAATTACATTTAAGGACATTATAATTTATATATCACATAAAATCATCTGACTTTATTCTTCTATGTAGCATAAGCGTTTGTAAGGTCTGCTTGCAATATCTAAATAAATGTAAGTGCTCATACAGATGGGAGCTTAAATAAAATACACTAACAAACTGCACTAAAAGTTTGATATATAATAACGCCGTTGGACAGAAAATTTTACAGGAGTAAAATAGTAACGAAAGGGGTTTGGGATTTAAAAAAAATAAAATCATCATCTTCTCTGAAATCTACATAGAAAGCGGTTCGTACGTTGTTCATCCTTAAATGTGCTCTTTCACTCTGCACCTGGTGATAAGTCTTTTCCCCGGAGAGGATCAGTACGTTTCACACGTTTTGACAATATGACAAAAGCCCATCGCATCCTTACTTCTCCCGCGTTTTTTTTTCCAAACTGAGAAAATCGTGAGTTGCGAGCAGGTTGACACAACCGGCCAACTTCACACGCCATGTCTGAGTTATTGCTTTCCAATCGAAAGTGGAAGAAATCGGTAACACTCCTCCAAGGGGGAGGGCCTCGTCAATTTGAAGCCTTGTGCATAAAATTTATATTTAGATTTCACCTCGGGGCTATATTCGAGAGGAAAACAAGCAGAACGAAAGTACCGATTTAACCGTTTTGTAAATGGAGCGTTGATGGAAAAGGAACTCGTGTAGCTCTATTAATTCTTCTGACTGAAGTCAGACGAGTCAGACCACTTTCACCCGAGAATGAAAAGATTCAACTAATGGTTATAGCAAGTTGCAATCATGGAAAAAAAACAGGCAACAAACGATTTTTACTTTCATTGTATTCGCTGTCTCAAAAAAGTATTTTTACATCCATCAAATCTGGAACTTTCAAAATAAAATTTATCCCTATAAAAATCTAAGAAATTAACGTTACATTATGCTAGCTATGACAAATTATGTAGGAACGTCTTGAATAAACCAAAATGAGCTATTTTTGAATACTGGGGAGGGAGTAGGAGCATTATCAAGACCAAAGGCAATTCCTTCAAGTTCAAGAGGCACTATCTTTTCTTTTAGATAAAAATTTCCTCAAATTGTACCAAATTACGGATTTAAAAATTAGTGTTTAAACCTTGTCAAAGTTAATTGTTTTCAATAAATAAATGGGGCCGTCGGTGGCCCGAACGGTTAAGGCATAGATAAACGTCACTGTAAGATGAAGAAGGTCCGGGTATGAAACAGCATACTTAAAAAAATATTTTTCCAAAAACACCGGCACCCCGAAGGTTGATACGGCCTCTACTGTTGCGAGCCCTCGTAAAAACAAAAAACAATAATTAAGTAATATGCTAATAAAATAACATTGACAAACTAGAAAAAAGAGCAGAGTTCATCGGACTTACTCCGTTTTTGATCAGATAAGATATTAAAAGAGTTAAGAGATTAAAAAATAAAACGTTTAAAAATTACAAATGGCATGTTTGAGTTGAAAGATGATTATTTAATCCTTGAAGTCTCACCACGACTAATGGAAAATTCAGCGGAAGATCTTTCGTGACACAAACTTATTTTCGGAATAATTTAAAAACTCGACGGGGTCGATCTCTATCGATTACCCAATCCGATCATATTTAAACCCCCTGAAGCAACGATTAGCCTTCGTCTACGGCG
This sequence comes from Cimex lectularius, assembly GCF_000648675.2. Classification (NCBI taxonomy): domain Eukaryota; kingdom Metazoa; phylum Arthropoda; class Insecta; order Hemiptera; family Cimicidae; genus Cimex; species Cimex lectularius. Next base: position 1,098,428 of record NW_019392875.1, on the reverse strand, counting down.
ATCATAACGTTTTCAGTATGGAAAAAAAATAATCCAGGGTAATACATTATTTCATAACTAGAAGTTCGTGTAACCATTGTCCCCTTCGATAAAAAGCCTACGCCCCCGTTGTCGGATATTTAAAACCGTAAATCATGAGAACAAAACGTAATGTTGACACATGTGTCGGCCGTGAAAGGGCCCATAAGTAGGTTAGGCCGACAATAGAACAGAGGGAGCAAATTTACCCATTACCAAGGTCCCTTCACCATTCTTGATGGAAGGGCGTGGGAGTAAGCCGAATCTCCTCGGGCATCCCCCTGAGCGAGCGTACTTGAAGGATCTTAAACCGAGCTGATCTCATTCAAAAAGGTCAAGATGATATTTAAAAAAGAGTTAAATCCCTTTTTATATAAAATCTTATTATCCCTTGCATCATCCGACCTTTTTTATTGTTTCTCTGTTATAGATTATAGTACAGATTAATTATTACGCAATCCCAAGCTTATAAATCAGCAAGTACATTGTGAAAGGTTCTATGTTTAATCTGTGATTACGTGGAACAACTTAAAAAAATTGCAGCATTATAAGCAAATTATATTGTACCAATGAAAAAGTCTATACTACAATATTATTTATTAATGATTAAATCCGTCTGTTTTATTATAACGATTAAAATGGTCTTAAGATAAGTAATTAACAGATAAATATAGCATGGTGTAATTATTAAGTAGTATTTTCTACCTTATCTATCCTTCTCGGTTCCACCTTTAGACTTTTTTTTATTAATAGAAAAGATAGAAATGATCCAGATTTCGAGCCTACAGCTCATCATCAGGTTGAAGGAGCTCTACAACCACGTCTCTCGACATGAATTGCAAGACTCTTACTGTGAGTAGGAACTATCTTTTTAAAAAGATTGTTTTTTATTAATGTGAGCCTTAGGATCTGCGGGATGATAAACGTGTTTGATCATTTCCTATCATTCAACGTATGCCTGTCCCACCTGTTCAGTCTATCTGACATGTTTCATTATACAATAACCCAACCTGCTAATAATTATGTCTCTAGCTTACGACAAAATAGTTTACAAAATACCGTTCAATGATTTTGTTCTGAGTCTACACTTCAACCCAAAAACTGGCCTGACGGATATTTCGTAAAAAATGAATCTGCAGATCTTTGGAACAGGTCGCAGTAGTACCAGAAGATTGTCATTAATATTTTCAGAATGCTTGTAGGTGATAACCCAAACGATGATACACCCAAATTTGGTATGAAAACAAACTAGAATAGACATATTTTACTGGAGGATCGTGGAATCCATCAAAACTTAACTTCATGTTAGCGTATTTTTTTTTTAATTTGCTCGTTACCGATAATTTAGTCTGTCAATCCTCTTTAGGCTGGTTTTCAGACGCGTTTCTACTTCTAGCCATCACCAATGACGAGAAACTAAGCTAACCTGCTAGTAAATCACTCCAGTCATATCTGACAAACCAAAACGGCAAGGATATGTGTTAATTTTTTAATCAGTGCCTTGCTTCTATCTGCTTTTAATCCTCACTTGCCATTGAATATGGCAAAATGCAGTCGGCCAGATCAAACGAATGTGTGCTTGTACAGTCAAGCCAATTTTTTCTGTTATTGTTATAAACATTTTTATGGCACGTTCATTAAATATGACATATTTAAATGGCAAAGAAAATGACTCATCAAATTAGAGATAAAACATACATACTTTTATCTGAGTATATGTTTAATCAGCCCACATAATCTAGCTTTGTTAATTAACAACAAATGATTTAAAAAAAACCTAAATTGTAAAGTACAAAAATAAGCTCGAATGATTGCTTAATTTAAGCTGACTATGACTTGTTTTTATCCATTTTTATCCATCCATCCACAGTTCGTTATTTTACTTTATTTAATCATAGTGAAGGTAGTATTAATTATTATTTTGTTTCATGATTTTTATAAAATTTATTATCATATTATTTATTAAAATAATTCATGTTTTCTGTTTAAAACCAATTAGAATACGATAAGCTTCTTTGGGGCTGATGGCCGAGTTGCATTAATTTTTTGTAATTAGTTCAACCTGAACAATTTCTTACCTTCCAAATTTTTATTTTTATATTCAAGTATTAAGACTCATAATAAATAAGAACAGAGGAGGAAATGCAATAGCGTTTAAACAGTGCTTAAAGGATCCATACAACCCATGGAGTCTTCATTCATCAATCATTTAATTAAATTCCTAAGCACTAAAAGTAATTGGCATTGGATTGGATAGACCAGTGAATTATAAATCTAAAAGCAACGTAAATTTTCGCACAAAATAAAAGCATCATTGGTACAAAAGATTAATTGAAAAGGACAAGGTTCTAAATCCTAAGCGTCGGGGGAACATTTTGAATGCAAAAACTTATTTGCATACATACACGGTACCGCAGCGGTTGAATATGGTCAGTCCTAATAAAATAAAACCACCAGCGGAAAGGGTGGTTTAGCCAATAGACGACGACGACGATGACAACGACAATGTAATTTGGACACAATCGACCTCAGTTCTCAGAGATTACCACAGCCCCTCATCGTGGGAACGGAGGATCAATGTTCCCCAATTGGGATATTGTCGTCCGCACCCTCAACCCCTATCGGAACGCCCACGCCACCCTAGTTCCTTAATTAAAACTGTGGGAACGGCGGGGTTTGTAAATCGATCAAACGAAAATCTTCATCATCAGACACCGGACTCGGGCAGTTTAAAGGGGCTTTAACTGGCTTGATCTGTTTTGTGAGCCTTAAACCTTGCCAAACCGGTTTCTCCCTTCTCCACCTTGAACGGATGATTCAACAGTTGGACCCTGCATCGTCACGGGACAGATGCAATCGGATGTTTTTCATCTACCTTAAGAAAACAAAGATTTTTTGGGGCAATAACAAACAAATACAGCATTTGGGCATCTCAAACTCAACTAAAGGACAATGTCTTTAAATTAATTCAGGTTTTTAGTTGTGATCTCTACCACTACTTTTATCTCCCTCTTAAGTACACCTTCACTAAAGCTCTCCGGGGTCATTTCATTTGTCGCCGAGAATCAAATAGATTACACGATATTTAAAAAATGGCAAAACGGTCGTGTCCGAGTGGATCGTTTGGAAACGACCAAATCATAGGCCAATCATTTATCGGACCATAAGAGAAAAACTACAGCCAAAATTTGAGTATCTTCTGCTTGACTTTAAATATCATCAGTAAATATTTAAGCTTAAGAGCTTATGATTCTAATTCAACGAATTTGAAAAAATTAAGTTTTTCGAAAATAAGCGTCACTAGATGAAACAAGGCAAGAACCATTTGTCATGATTATCATGTGTTACACTAAGCTACCGTTTAGAGAAAACAATTTTGTATGTATATGCAGTATGTCATTACATTAATTGCTGTTTTCTGACTGAATTTATTAAATAAGCGACCTACCGTGTTAAATTACACGTTTAACATGATTTATTTTAACCATTAAGAAAATTATCAAATTATAGCCAAATTTTTTATTATCCGGTTGTGATATTGGATTAACATATTACAATTAATTAAGGTTTTTAGTTGAGATAAAAAAAAGACACTAACTTCCCACATCAACCCCACCTTTTGAATTTTCCCTCCTTTTTGCCAATTTTCCTTTTTGTCCGAGTGGATCGAGGTCATGATAGCTCAAGTGGTAGAGCAGCGGCGTATCTAGCCGAAGATCGTGGGTTCGAATCCCACTCGTGACACTGACTTTTTTATCTCAACTAAAAACCTTAATTAATTGAAAGATATTAATTGGTCAAGCGGACCACGAAATTAGTGAATTGGATTAACAGTTGATGAATAAAAGCAAACAGAATACGATATGAAAAGTTTAGAATCGCAAGAACAAAAAATATATGCATACATATAATTTTTTCTATTGTGCAATACTTACTTTTTTCGAGCAAGAGTAATTTTTTGGACGACCCTGTTTCGATTAATCACATATGCTCGTCACGGCAGGCAATTTGTTACGATTGGGTCTCAGACCTTTCCTAAAACCCCCTCTATCTATTTCCTTTTTTGTTATATTTATGCCGGTCACGAACCATTCAAATTAATCGTTTTTTGTTTTATTAGAATAAACTCTTTCTTTAATTGTATCTGGTTATAGAGTTCGTGCAGCTTGTTTCATTACATTCATTTAGTCAAATTTTTTTCGGTTAATGTCAGTGTCATTATAAAAATGTATATATTATTCCATTATGTCTTATTGTATTATGTATCTTTTTTACTTTTTCATCAAATTATTCAAGGTGTTTTTATTCGTCAGTTTTGCTCATTTAAAATAGAAGACAATTTTTTTCGCCATGTAATGGTTTTATTACCGCACATGGAAAACCCCGCTTTGACTGCTAGCAAAATTCGACTTTCCAAATTCATGCTTTTGTTACAAATAACCCACAATGAACGACACGAAACAACAATTGCATCTGAGACGAGTGTTAGAGCTGTACATGTTGACTGGAAGAATTGGCTGGAAGGCATCGCCATCGACGATTCCCTTCTAAAACACAGTGAAAACAACCCGTTTTTAAAAGGACCGATAACTGGAGACAAAAAGTGGATCTTTTAAGTGGTTCAGAAACAAAATCCCGGGGAAAACGCCAGGATCCACCGTTAACAACTCCAAAAGTCTTACATCTCAGGAAGGTCATGGTGTGCATTTGGTTGCGATTAAAAGAGCATCTTTGTTATTAACTGGCTCCGATAACCAATCCCGTAATTCTAATTTATAATGCCCACATTTAGAAGCGATTGAAGTCAGCAATTAATCAAAAACAACTGGCATTGGCTAATCGCAATGGGATTGTTTTTCAACTTGATCTCTCGCTCCCACGTATCTTTGCAGTCGCGCCAGAAATGGTGGGAGCTCGGTTAAGGTGTTAACTGTTCACACAAACTGTTTTCACCTGACATTGCCCTTTCAGATTTTCACTTATTCCGGGCTCTGCAAAACTCTATAAGTAACAACTTTAAATAAAAACTTTACTTCATTTGAGGACTGCAGAAAACACATCGAGAAGTTCACCGCTCAAAAGCAACCGTTCTATGAGGATGAAATTACAAAATTTCATGAAATACATCAACAATTAGAACAAAATAATACATATGTGTACTTATGTTTGTTTTTTTCAATGAATTATTCTATTTATCTAGGGTCTTGGTTTAGATGAAAAAGTTAGTGTCACGACCGGGATTCGAACCCACAACCTTCCGTTCATTACGCCGCTGCTTTAACCACTTGAGCTATCGTGACACTTTTTCATTTCAACCAAAACTTCAGATAAAAATAATAATTAATTTAAATAGCTAGTAAGGTTAATTATGACCGGTAAACAAAATTATGTCGACATTTTATAAAGAAATTCACGATTATTTTCTGGCTATGTTGAAGAACAAACAGTGGAGAGAGAGAAAAAAACAAGATTGATAAGAAAATAACTTGATTTATAGTGATGAAAATAATTGGAAATATTTTTGAACTAACTTAGAGAAAACAACTGAATTCTGTATAGCGTGCTAAAAAGTCCCTATTGTCTAAAGTCTGATTTTCAATTGTATTCGAGATATTTCACTTTTAAGGGTACTTCAACCTTTCATAACTAAAAACTAACCAACTTCCATAAAGCCACCGTATCTCATAAAAAAGGAATTCTACTGCAAATTAGATTACATCAATAGAAAGAGCAATAAAACGATATAAAATTCATTTTTTGTTGTAACCATAATCAAATAAAATACATTAGTTAAAAACTTTCAAATTTCCAAACTTTTTGGCTAATGTTTAAGTAGGATTTTTTTGCGTTGACCGAAAATTCCCTACTAATGAGCTATAAAAAACAGGCCGTTAATTTCTCAAAGGTAAGTTATCACGAGGAAAAATTAACGTTTAATTGCTAAAAATTTGATTTTTTGGGAACATATGGTTTAAAAATCATTTCACTGATTGATTTTGAAAATATAGGAAAAAACTATTTCTAAAAATTAAATTAAAATGCGATGACAGGCTTGCATTCTTCAAGAATACGGACATTTTGAACATTTGATTGAATTTTTTGAAGCTTGTTTTTTCTTATATTCGAAAAAAGTTTTGAAAGGTTGAAATAACCTAAAAAGTGAAATACTATGAATATGATTCATAACTAGACATTGGACAATAGGTACTTTTTAGTCCAATTTGGCCTGTCGAATGACCTCCTGAAGTCCTAGGGTCACCCTGTATAAAATACCTTTTTATATTTATGTTTATGTGTTGTAATTTTTAACAGTTATCACGTATATTAATACGAGACATTTTCTTATTATAAATACAGAAAATGGAAGTAGAATAAGTGCCTAAGATGGGAAAGAGAAATAAATGAGAGAGAGCAACTAAGAATCTTGTAAAGAGTATATATTAAATTCCTTTCTTATCAAATGCAACCCTTCACATTCCTCCCTTTTACTATCAAATGCGTTAAGTTGCACTTTATGCACGTGTGCAATACCAGGAAAGCCCTTCTATCGTTGCTTACGTCCCTGTTCCTTTTCTTATTTTCAAATGAATCTACTACTGACTTTCATCTTGTAAAAGACCCAACATTCCCTAATCGGTTTACTTCCAATTTTCTATTTCATTGTTGAGTAAGAAACAGTCTTCTTTATTAAAATTTATCACGAAATAAATATAAACATTACTTTTTTAATTACTGAAAAAATGTTGAACTTTGACTTTCTTGTCGGGAGTTAGGAGTTATAATTGTAGATTTTCGTTTTTCCTGCATGGGATGGAGTACATTTAAACTTGCTAGTACCGATGTTTAATGTTTTTAATCATATTTCTTATAGACTTCAAGACATATGACCAAAACACTACTTTATAGTATAAACGAAAAAATTGGGAAAATACATTACAACATGCATATTGTCTTAAATAATCATATTTAGAAGTCTTTATATAAATCATGGTGCTTTGTTTCTTAACGATTCTGTCACCGCTTCTGAATAATAATCAAATAAATGCGTATATTGTAGTAGCACTTCGCACCGTCACCGGGGAACTCATGCAAATTAAGAGATAAATAATGACACCGAAATGATAAGTCGTTCCTACCATAAATCACCGAATCTGTGAAAAGAAGAAAGTTTTCAACATTGACGATTTGCGTCGGAGAAAAAGTTTTGACAATAAAAGCGTGTCAACCTTTCATTTTCACTGCGGGGGTCAATCGGGGTCGGATCGGGATGCTTTTCCACGCAACCTTTCTATACGGGAGCACGCCACGGTGAAGGGGATTTAAGCTTTCCGTTCATTCTGAAAGCCGATGACACATTCTCACTGTGATAACATTGAGCTTTAACGACAACCGGGACTTGTGTACAGTCATAGTGTGTATGTTCGACAAGGTTGGAGGAAAGACAGGGACGGTAAGAACAAAATACTGAGGAAAATGACATATTTTTTGGGGGTGAAAAATTTATATTTTAAAATGATCCTTTACAAACCTGACAGAGTTTAACTTTCTAATTAGCCTTATTTTCCGTTCTTCTGAAAATGTCAAAGAGTTATTATTTCTGTTAATCGTTTGAACCGTTGAACATCATGATCCGACGTACTGATACGAACTTTAATCAATATTATTAGTCAATATCTACTGATGGCGGCTTTATGCCGAAACGCGTCGGGCATCAATCTACAAGGCGGATGAGATCAGAGATGACAGTAATGATCAAACAACCCAAAGAGCTCTCTGCCTTCAGCAATCTACAAATTATTACCATCTGCAAAGCCGCCCACTTCACCAAATTCGGAGTCAAGATTGATCGTATAATTAAGGGTAAGTTAAGACGATACTAAGGGTATAGTAACAACGGCCAATTTCGTCCACTGTTTCTTCAATTTATTCAAATTGAACGGGTATGGCAAATATAATTTAAAAATTTCAACAACCCAAGCTTTTCTAACGGTATATTGAACTGTGAAGTTCGCCTGGGTCATCTTCCATTTGATATACCGTTGTGTACAGTCAACATGGCGAGGATAGGATTCGCTAGACCAAAGATTATTCTGACAAAAGAGATTAAGAGTAACTACAAGATGCTCGACAGTTTCTGAAAGTAATTTTTTTAATCTATTCAATAAATCAACAAATTTCAAAAAGCTGATTTAATAAGATAGTTCCTACTCACAGAAAGTACTTACTTTGAATAGGGGCTATCTTTTTAAAGAGATGGAACAACACACTCACTCCACCATTTATCTTTTCTAGCTGAAATAATATGGTCAATTTCACAAGACATGATGCAACCGTCTTGTCAATTTTTCAACTACTATCGAATTTCAGTTTTACGAAGAATACAACAACAAAACCTTCTCACTGAAAGAAAGAACGAATGGAGAAAGCTGGACCCAAATCCGGCCATTGCATCCCATTACCGGTGTTATGTGAGTGTATCCTAAGACCTTGCAACGAATATTAATAAGCCTTTCGACCAACGGGTTACATCAGGTCCTTTTGCGGGGGTGCTGTCTCTTCAAACAACCGGGACGATCTTCCATTCTTTATCCGCCTATTAATATTTATTGGTCGAAATCGAAAGGTCGGATTGTCGCAATTTCCCATTCATTAGGACGTCAAAAAGAAAAGAACAATGGTTATTTATAATAGTTAAACAAGGTTTGCCGATATCCGGTTTGTTTTGTAACAGGCGGAACTGTGTAAACTTTTCATAAAGAGATTGCATAAAAAACATAATTAATTTAATGTATGTGTAGTAAAAAACCATATTAAGTTAACTAAGAACTAATTAATCCATAATCCGGTTATATCGAAGGAATCATTTGATCCAATAGCAAAATGGGTTAATATCTTAAACTTACTGCCAGCCTTTTGCTTTATAAAGGAAGATAAAACTACTTATTTTAGAAAATAAAGATAGATTCCCTCTAGCAAAATATAAAATTCGTTTAAGCACAGTAAACATTTAATAATAACAAACTTAAACGTAATTAACATTTTGCAATAAGCGGATGGTAAATTTGTATTTTCTCTAAAGAGTCAGCAGTCAAAGGTCACACCACCTTTCTAGACGGAAGCACGGAAAGTGTTTTAAGGCTTAACTTTCAGCTTGAAACAAGGAGTCAACCTTGTCCTTTTCTTTTTTGACAAGAAGATGGGTCTCTTTCAAAACCGATTTCATTTAATTCCCTTCCATTCCAATATATTATCAATAAAATCAATAAATTTTAAATTTAATTTTTTATAATATTTATGAGGGGACAAAATTATTTGTTTTTATTTTTAAATGTTTATGTTTAACGTTATTATTCATATATGGTACTATTTGTAAGTTTATTTGTTATATTTAATTGTATGTAATAACCGCCAAGTCATAGTCTAGTTTATGTTACCAATTTATGAATAAACAAATTAAAATTCAATTATGAATTCGAAGTAAATTATTATTTTTACAAAACAACTGACAAGGTTACTATACAGATGCAGAAAAAACTTTTTAATTTAGTTTGAAACACTAGAGCAAGAAATAATCGACTAACCTTTTTTCCTTTCTGAAGAATCCAAAAAATACACCGTGCCAAAATAAAATACACATTTTGTATTAAACACCAAATTTTTTCATGAAAGGGCGTCTGAAAAGAAGAGTTTATTCCAGAAGTTAGTTGTGTACTTAAAATGAAATACATCTTCTCCACCATACTAAATAAAACATTTTGCTTTACTTGTTTATGTACCATTTAAGCTCAAATGTTTTTATAAGAAAGCAAGGTAAGTGTTTTAACGTCACTTTCAAAGATGTAAAGACAGGCAGTCGAATTTCTCAATCCTGTCTTCAAAAATAAACTATTATATTTCTAGTCAATTTATATGCCCTCTTCAAGTTCTATATATAGAAGAAATCAATGTACTGATCCAGAATAGCGTTTAAGGATTTCCTAAGATGAGGATCTAGGAGAATACAATCAGATTAGTGTGGAAAAAAGGCGCTTCTACAATCCTTTTGACCGTTGTGATAGGCATCGTTTGAGGTCTGTAATCAAAAATACGCCACGAGCCTTGACCGACCCAGATTTATGAAGTTGTTCTTCACTACATTCCCCCCTCCGTCGGATTATCTGGGTTTAATAATTTTTTGCCCATGGTGCAAAAAGATCCACCGATGTGGGCAGCAGGAAGGCATTCTTTATTGTTTTATATCGTGGTAAAAGATTTCTTGACCTTTTCCATTACAACGGGATCCGGGGCTCGGGTTTCAGGGAACATTAAAACTGATTTTCATTTCTCGATTTAATCAACCAACATCTTTTTCGAGTAAAAACAATAAAATATGTGTTATACCCCACCCCTGTTTTCACGAACTCATTCATCTTATTAAAATTATTTTAAGTTTTAGATATTTCGACCACATTTTCACTCACGAATAATCTGGATCACAGTATGGTCTTGATGAAAAAGCAAATTAATTGTTACCGCCAAGCTTTCGGCCTATTAAATACTATTACAGTCCTTGGCAATGTTGGGACTGAGTCCGTCTTCAAAGAAATTTGAAATCGTCAATTAAAAACTTAATTTTGTTCATTTGTAGACATATTTAATATTATTCAGAAATCGTGAAATGCGGTCTGGTGTCACGATTTCTGAATAATTATCGATTAACGGTCACTAATCACCACACATATTTAATATTGTTTTTGTCCTGATGAATACCAAAAAAATAGGGCAAAAACAGGGCTCTAACAACTGAATTTGCGTTTTGATCAAGACCATACCGTGATTCAGTGTATTCGGGACTATTCAAATATATGTTGTATATGCAATATAATGTATTGTACTGTATGTACACTATATATATTGTATGTGTATGTATTGTATACTGTATACTATATACAATATATATGTTTATAAATATAATATATATACCAGTTAAACTAATATTTTAAGCACGTACTTTCACACAGTAAAGAAAGAAGAACAGAAAGAAGGGAATATATATAGTTTAATTGGTATATACATTATATTATATCTATAAACATATATATTGTATACAGTGTGCAGTATACAATACATACACTATACTGTATGACACACAATACATACACTATATACAATAAAGGTTCTAAGGTTTATAAATATAATATAATGTATATACAATGTATATACCAGTTAAACTAATATTTGAAGCACGTACTTTCACACTGTAAAGAAAGAATAACAGAAAGAAGGGAATATATATAGGGGGAGTGAGAGAGATATGAAAAAAAGAGACAGAGAGAAATGGATAGAAAGATTGAAAAATAGTTAAATAGAAAGACGGGCAGAGAGAAAAAAATGGGGAGGAAAAAGGAAAGGAGAAATAGATAAATAAAAAATAGAGAATAAGAAGAAAAAGTTAAATAAAAAGAATGATATAAAGGAAAGAGAGATCGGTTGATAGATGTGAAACTCACTGACATACAGATATCAGAAAGAGATACATAGAAATAAATCAATACATAGAGAGAGAGAGAGAGAGAGAGAGAGAGAGAGAGAGAGAGAGAGAGCGCTGAAATTGAGAGAATTTGTCTGAAATTTCTTCTGTAAATGATATTACATTTTTAAAATTATTATTTCTTAATCTTATAAACAATTTTTTTTAAACCTAAAGTGACGAAATGATGAACGCATCTTGCCGATTAACAAACAAAAATAGAGAGAACCAGGGAAATCAAAATCAGGGATGATGAAAATGCCACAAAAAGAAACATAAACAAATTAGAACCGTACTGTCAATATTTCTCAACCTCACGTTTGGTATTGATGTCAACAGTAGGAAAACGTCAAAAATAATCTGTCTAACTTAAATCACGCAATCAAAATGTATTTTACTATTTGGAAAAACTTTATTTAAAAACATATAATTAAAATTGTGCAATGCTTTAGGATGGAATAATTCCGTTTGAATCGTATAAAAATATTTTTTTGAGGTTTGCTCATTGATTTGGTTCAGATATGTTGTATTACGGAAGCGACAGGACTTGTGAAAACTTGCGGTCTTTTTTTTCCTGAATGGATGAACCATGATTTAATAAACTTGCGAGCAATTTTCTTTTCTAATAAGAAAAAAATTGCATCAACGGGGATAAAATTCCCGTTTACCTTATGAAACACCGTTTTTCACGTTCGTTTCGACGGTTACTCCTCAATCTCGGTCAGGTTTTGCGGTTTGACCCGTTTACATCATTTTCCACCATCTTCCCATTAAAAAAACTTAAGGAATTCCAACAATTTCTGGACAGCAAGACTTAGGAGTATGCGGAAAAACGGAAGTTGTAGCAAAATTATCTATGCATTTTCACCACGGGTCAAAAAATATATTTTAAATGAATTCTGAGAAAAATATGGACACACAAGGAGAAAAATGAGATGGATTCATCATTATTCTTAATAGGTCAAATGTTTGTTTTAAGTTCAAAAGCTTCCTTCACAATGGTACAAACATTGGACAGAATATATCGTTGTAGAATAGAAAATACATTCAACTGGTGCGAGATCATTAATATTAAAAATTAAAGTAGAAATAACATTCATCCAACGGTTGGAATTATTCATCTTTCATTTCATGTGCGTTATGCTTTAATCTTAGTTGGGCCAACCTTTTCCTAATTTGGTCATTGTCGATCATTTCTTCTTTCATCGTCTAGCTTTCTTAGTAGTTTTTCCAATAGACTGGTTTTGGCTTCTCGCCTTCCAATAACTCCACTCCAAACAGATTTGACAGACAAAAACAGCGAAGGTATGTAGCATTTGGCCAGTGTCTCGCTTCTATCTGCTTATTACCCTGATTCATCACTGATAACGAAATTAAAAACAAAAACAGCGGCGGCGACTAAACTACAAGATTATTAACTAGCAGACATCAAAAGGAAATTTCACAATCTATTATCACCTGCCAATATATCCAAATTTACATTCTGAGTATGTGTGCTAATTAAACAAATTATATTTTGAGTTGTCTACATTCTCCATTTTGTTAAATATTTGTGGTTTTTCACATATTTTAATAACATATCTTCTTCTTTTTTTATATTTGGATAGTAAGAGTTTAGCACATTTAATCTATTATAGTCCATAGTGACTATTTTGTAATAATGTATGAAGATTATAAATCCAAATTGTTTTAATAGATCCAGATTGATTTAATAGATCTAGGCATTTCTGAAGAGTAGCGAAAAAACTTCAATTTTCAAGTAAAACCTCTGTGTTTTATTATTTTTAGTGTATTATATATTTGCTTATCTCTATTGTTCTGGGAAATGGGCCTACTTCCAATCCTAACAATGATGAATGAAACGGCCAGAACAGCACTAAATAATAGCGGTTTGTATTAAATTTAACTTCTCTTTTATAACATTATTGGCCTTACCGTGAGTTCTAATCTTTTGTTTAAAACAACCCATTATAGAAAGCAGTTAAATAAGTTTATTTTCCGTTATTTGAACAAGTTTATCAAAATTATAAGTATTTACACGTCGCGTTACATACTTGCAGGAAATAAACCATCGCGGACAAATTACTCTGGTGCAATACATTGTGAAATCGATCCGTTTGCGGAAATTGATCCACCAAAAGGGGAGTCGTTGAGTGTCAACAGCGGTCGTCACGGTGTAAACATCGATTTTGCAAGTTTTTCACTCTGTTGAGCAAACACAGACCGTTGAGAAGGATCAGAAGCCGAGTTAATGAGACACCGGTGAAATGGCAGAGCGAGAGAGACCAGCTGAGTTTCGATCTTCCCAGGAAGCGAACCGGATAAAGAGTTCATTTTACAAAAATTTTGTCAATTGTTCAACATCCTGCAAAGGTTGAACTCCTCCGCTTCGAATGAGAGGAGAAATTCTAACGGGATAAAAAGGCGAAGATCCACCTTCGCACTAATCGGCCTATTAATGAACGCCCGAAATTCTGGCTTTTATGATCATTTATTCAAGTTGATACGTAAAAAGTCTTCCAAATCAGTCTCAAGGAGGATGAGTAGTAAACAATTGAACAAAATGATTAAATAAATGGAATTAGTCTTTGAATAATTGGCCAATCGAGGAAAAAACAAAAAAGGTCTAAAATATGTTTTATATCATAAAATTTTAAAGGTAAATTTGGTCTGATTGTTCTTATATTTTGTATATTGGTTGGAAGAATTATTCTAGATTTTCTGGTCCGCCTATTCTCGCTCAGCGTTTCGACGAGTTATAAAAATATTTGTTGTTACCACCCTTTTCAGACAAAAGATAATTGCTAGTTTATAACAAGACGATTGTAGTTTTCAACTAGAATTTAACTGAACGAAATACAAAGCAAGAAAAGATGGACCAGATTCCAATAATGCCGCCTTGACAGATACTTATAGAGCTTTCCGTTGTTTCAGTTATCAATAATAAAAACCATCATATTTTTATTTATTTTTAACGAGGGAGGCAACAGCACAGGTCATATCAACCCTCAGGGTGGCACTGTTTTTAAAAAAAATTTCATTTGAAAGTATGTCGGGTTCGAATGCAGGGCCGCTGGATTCGAACCCGGGACCTTTACGTTACCGTGATGAGCTCCGTGTCAACGCCTAAACCGACGCCCCTTTTCCAGACCTATTATTGATTTATTAACGTAATTAATATTAACGTAAATAATTAAAATTGTAATAATTAATTGTATATAATATTCTGAAGTACATTTCAACTGTTCCATTAAAATTCGTTTCGATAGGATTTGATCCCTCCATTTTTGAACGCCTTGAAGAAAAGTGTCGAGGACAATTAGTGATCTTTAGTCAAGTCATGATGGCGTAAATTTACTACTTAATCGCACCCAATTAAAAATTATGTTCACCGGGTAAAAAGGCATACCGGCGCGAGACCGTGAACTTTTCCCGTTTCGTGGTCATAGTAATAGAATTTCATAACGTAATGACATAATTGAATAAACGGGCTTCCAATGGTTTGAAAAACACAAGTCTCGTAAGGGGTTCGAAGCGGGCTCAGTGGATCAGTACCGAGGTTAACGGTATCTTCTCTTTCCCTTTTCTCTTCCTCCTCCATCAAGGATCCGATGGAGGCACAGTCCAGAAAGCAAAGGGGCCGATTAGAGTGAAAGAAACACCGTCCGAACTCATTTAAAAAAAAAAGGTCCCCTTTGTAACCAGCCTTGAAGTTAAATTAGCATAATTACATAGTTTATGCAATTATTGAGCAAAGTATCATGGTTCTCACAGAATAGCGAAATTTACTTCTCATACTTTGTCTTTACTTTGATTTGAAAGCCTGTTGGATATATTTCAAAACGCGCTCACTGCTCCGTTCAGAGCTTAATTGTCCAATCGGTTTATTTCTGAAGTTTGCACAACTCAGAATAAAACAATTAAAGTGAATAATGTCCCTAGTTATGAAAGTTAACATGGGGATAACAACCTCTACGGCTCTGTCTCAAAACAATTAATCCTTAAAGCAAATTTAATAAGCATCAATAAAAATCAACAGTTTCAACAAAAAATTGTCCTTTCTGTCTTTATATAAAAATTTAAAGTGCATAGAGTAGTATAAGAAAATCAATTTAAAAGCAATTTTTCAGGAAGATAACATTAATCAAAAATTGATCCGAGAAAATCCATCTTACGATATGTTCGCATAAAACCTAAGTCGGATGTCCCGGTGGGCCAAGAGTAATGGGTTAACCTAGTAGTAAGTATAAGGTATAAGTTTTGCAAATTATTCACTAAATTGAAAATAAATTTTACGAGAAAACACTTTTAGCATTTAAATTAATTTTAAAGATATTTTCTGTCTATAAATTTGTTTTAAACTTCATTGATAAATAATTATTCAAATATTTGAGCAAACGATATTATTAAAATCAAGTGGTATCGAATTTTTCAAAAGTTTGTAACTCATTTATAATGTCGTATACATCATTCACACCATACAAGATCGAGCTTATTTATTGCAAAATGGAAAAACAACGATTGTAATTATGATATAAAGCATATATTATATAACATATATTGATATAACATCAATGGTATACATAATTATTATTTTGGGATCGTGAGGTGTGGTCTGGTGTGACGTAGGTTTTAGAAAAACATTTTCTTTATCATGCCAACGTTTCGATCTTTATTGAGATCATCTTCAGGGCCTGGGATTTATAAGCATTGTTTAAATTTTACAAATACATATAGGATGTGAAAAAAATGAATTTGTACAATGGTAGAAAATTTTAGATTACAAAAATGAATTTACACAATGGTAGAAAATTTTAGATTCAATCAAAGTATTTGTACTCACTCAAAGAGTTTGTTTTCCATGTAGATGTCATTCTTGTCTGTCGTGTTGAGTGTGCCAGAGAGATAGATTTTTTTCACATCCTACATGTATTTGTAAAATTTAAACAATGTTTATAAAATCCAGGCCCAGAAGATGATGTCAATAAAGATCGAAACGTTGGCATGATAAAGAAAATGTTTTTCTAAACCCTACATCACACCAGATCGCACCTCACGGTCTCCAAATAATCATTGGCTAACGGTCACTAAACACCACACGTTCTACATAGTGTGTCCAAATGTGAGAGAGTTGGAGAAATAAAAGTAAAAACATTTATAAATAGTAGTAAATTAATTATTCCTTTCCAAAATTTTTTAGTAAACACTTATAAAGTCCATCACATTATTAAAACATATCAGTTATTTTAAAGTATTACTTTATAATATATTATAAATCAATACATACAATATACTATTATCAATAAGCTATAGGTAAGAATAGTGTTCCCACCACGAAACTTTGTATATTTGGTTCCTTCTCTGGTTTCTAGCATTCCGGATTCATCTCCCAGAACCCGGTGGGCAAAACCGCAAAAGGCATTTCCACAGTTGGACGTAATTTGCGTGCCGAAAGGAAACGGCTCGTAGTTTCTTGCGTTTATAAATCATCTCTACTTCAGACGAACTTTCAACTTGGCCCTCGCTACAAGCACGACGTCCTGATAAATCCCAGACGACTTTATTTAAAACATTGGAATTTTTTTAATTATCCGCTTTGTCCTTGGTGAGGAAAATTGTTTTTATTTAGACAAACTACTTGAGACATTTCAAAAATTATCATAATTTATATTGATAATTGTTTACCAAGTCTCATTATCTTCAATTTTAGGATTTCTATTAATTTTTGCTTTTTAAAAATGACAAATTGAACAGAAGCAAAAATAATCAAACTCTCAATGAGGAAAACTGTCAAGACAATTCTTATCCTTCTGCAGATGAACTACACACAATAGGACCAGATATCATTTTGGAAGTGCATAAATAAGACATTATCACAGTGAGAGAGTTAATAATTCGTTCGATGCAAAAGTGTTCCAGCAAAATTTACATTTTTTCCGTCTTTTTCTTTTTTTTTTAATTTTCCGGTACTTTGAAAGTTTCGACTGAAGAAACTACAGAAGGTGAAATATTGAATAGAGGCAGAATACAACAGCCTTTCACCAATAAAAGTTATAATGCCAAGACCTTTCAGACTGAAGATAAAAAGCGAGGATAGGCTAGGACCAGATATTATCGTTTCGATTAATCTGATGTGAAATGAAGAATAAAGATAAATCATTCTAATCCAAGAGGTAAACGGTATAGATTTCTTTTAGTTGTTAGATTTCTCCATATTGTCTAGATAATGAGAACCAGAAATTTGGTCGTTACCGACTTGGTCTGAGCATCGTTCCAGGTTCGGTGTAACAGGCGCGTTTAGGTATTTCGCCATATTCAGTGTGTCTGTATGATACTGTACTTCTTTTAGTTCACAAATATCTTTAAAGATCATTAATTAAGGTGATTTTAGTTTGAATAATTTTACCCGCGCGGTCAATTTAGAAGAGGCATACTGCTTTTTTTTTAATTAAGCCCAGTGCGTACTTCAATCTGGTCCGGATACAATCGATTACTTTTTTAATATTAGAAAAGGAGAATGACTCCGACAATAAACACCGTGCACGGCGTTGTACCGCAGAAAATGTACCACATATCGGTCTAAATGTAAAAAATGTTGACATTTGGTTTATGAAAGAGAGCTGGTTATTAGAGAAAATCACAGATAATTTACATCTTGGACAAATGTCCACTTCTCCGGTCGTGTTTTTGTCACGTTTCGAATGACTGGTATTAACCTTGCCGGATAAAGGGCTGATTGGGGTGAGAGAGGGGACAATTGCCCATGGAATACAGGTGTCTGGCTGGATTTCTTTTTCATAAGACTGAGTCTTCAGTGTGGATTGACCTTCTGCGGCGACCTCACGTCGCGACTACCCGTTTTTTTCAAAATGATGTTTACTCCTGATTCTACCAACAGACAGTTGAATAATAATCGAAAGAATAGAAATAAGAATAGTACTATCTAGGACGATTTTTCACGGCTAACTGTGAAAGACAGAATCGTCTGCCTGAAATTGTACAACGTGGGAACACACAACACCACGACACGGTATGATATGAAATTACGTAATCGAAATTTCAAACTTTACCACACCGAAAATAAAAAGTATCGACATTTCTATTTCCAAGTTACTTGTAAGTAATCATTATATTATTTAACCCAGTAATTTTGAGCACTGTTCTGATAGTAACTGATAATTTCTGGGTTTGCCGTTTCGCTCATACGAAATCCCTCACCCCCATCATTATATTCTGTGTAACTGGTAAGTTCAAATACGTCTGGACCTAATGCGGAAATAGACGATTTTTTTCAAACGGAAAATTAATGTTGCAAAAAAATTGTAAAAAATTTATTTATTGTATCTTTTCTTCTGATCACATTATGCAGGAGGACACAAGTGAGGAGAAACTAGCCAACGCCTGCCACTCAGAGTGATTAAGGGGCCCTGGAGGTCTCGAGGCTACGTGGTTTATGCTCAGAATAGGCAGTAGGGTAGGATGGATCAAGATCTTGGTATGGAACTTTTGAAAGTCAAATCGGATAAGGTGGATGACAAAAAGAACATTAAGGTCATTGTGAATAAAGAGTTAGTGATGTAGGAAGAAGCTTTGCCAATTTGATTGTGAACTTTTGACTGGAATAGATCCTGGATATTGGATACCTCCGTGGGACCCCACAATTACATTCCGAATGTCCGAAGTGGTCGTAGTAAAATCTTGATGTGTTTTGGCGATTAATACAGTAAATAAAAGTCTCCATAGTTGCCCAAATCTTCTGTTAAGCTGTTAAGTAATAATAATAGTGTTTTATTGAACTTAAGAAAGGAAAAATGACAATTGTGATTTCAAAACATTTAAGGACATGGATCATGGATCCAAGAGGTCGTTGGTTAAACAATCAGAAACGAAAAAATACACAATAAAATAAGACAAAAGTTATAGCCTAGGCAATAAATTGGAAAAAAGTTTAAAATGCGAAAGAGAGGATAGAAAAACAGGTTATACAATACAAATCAAAAATTAAACTCCTTAATTAATTCATATCTGTAGTTCCATGCATGCCTAGCGTAACGAATTAAGGTCCGCGAATTTGGGCCACACAAATATTGTAACAGGTCAACTCTGAGGAGAGTGAAACATCCGAGATGCAATAACCGAATCTCACCCAGGGATGAGCACTCCGCCAAGAAGTGGGATACAGTTTCAATAGAGCGCGAATTACACAAAGAACAGATTCCCAATTCCCCTCTGATCCAAACAGCCGAGTGTAAATGCAAAACCTCACTTCTTAGCTTAAATAGCCATTGCAACTCATTGAGACAAAGACCGTCAAAATTATATTCATGTAGGTCGAACAATGCAGGAGAAATTTGTACCTTCTTGTAAAATGAGAGATGCGTATTTGCTTGGACACGTGACCGGCATTCTTCGTGATGTTGTTTTTTTAATTTGATTGATAAGAACTGAAAAATAATTATGCCAGTCTATAGACAGTACGGTAGTGTGCTATCTAAGTATCTGGGGTGGTTAAGGATGGTTAGGGTATCTAAGTATCTGCCAGGAAAGGAAGCTCCTTGTTATTGATGTATAGAGGATGCCAAGACTGTTTTTTCAATGTTAATGTACACTGTACATTTTTCCGCCTTGTCCTCCACTTTTTGCACCGGTGTTTGATAAGACATTGTACTTGGAGAGAACAAATATCAAGTAGGTGGTAATGATAGTGTTTAGAAATGTCATCGGTGTATAAAATAATAAAACAGTAATGAAAAGCAGACTAAGTGCCAAAGGGCCAAAGAACAAACAAATATTCGAAGTATTGTCATACTATCCAACAATACTATTTCTCCGTATTACTGTATATTTTCTTTAAAAATTAGTAATTTAAAATATTTGAAATGCATATTAAGATGCAGTGATTGTCGAGCAGATCCATTCCAAAGAACACACTGAATAGAAACATAATTATGTGAAATAATAGAAGGCCAGAGGCGATATGGATGAAAATTGCAAACATAGGAATTATAAAATACTAGGTCAGCCGGAATGTCGAGTTTTCTTAAAGTACTCCAAAATTACCAGTAAAATTTTTTAATTCAATGACATGTTCTAATTTCTTTAGCAGAATTAACACAATGTACTTTTAAATTTAAATTTCTACTATACGTTTCCCTCTAAACTATGTTTATCAATGAGGTGTAAATCAATGAAGGTGGAGAAATGCCCAAAACGCCTCTGCCGAGACAAACGGCGTAAACAGACCGACCAGGACAATCTGGGAATGTTAAAATTATCACAGAATCGAAAAAAATGATTAGATTCTTCGTAAATTAAACTTTTCAAGCCTTAATATTTTCAAGGCTACTAATTTTAGGTTTAGGTATCAGGATTATTTCAATGTGAATAGTCAAGACATCCTGAGAGGTTTTTTCAAGCATAATAAAGAGATAAGCCGGCTGAAGTGATGGCAACGACTTCAATGAATGCCCATTCTGCTCAGAAGGACAGTTCATTGATTGCCACCCACGTAAAACGAATAAACGCAAGCTAAAATAAACCGGTATCTACGGTGATTTGCAAATGTCAGTATCGATTTCGACTTTAGGTTCGATTTTATCTGCCGATTCGGTCCTATTCTCATTAGCAGGACGGTTTGAATCGACCAAACTTGTCGAGGACGCGGGGTTTGTCCGCGGGTTCAACGTATATAAAAACAAATTTGGCCAAAATTGAGATAACCTCTGTTGAATGTGTCCAACGTAAAAACAACACTAGATACCAGCGTATAAATCGTCGTAAGCACGTTACAAAATTTTTTACAACGTTAATCACTAAGAAAAGTTCGTCTTAGGTTGGCAGTATGAAAATCACTATTCTTTTCCTACAAAGCTCTTGGTTTTTCCTGCTTCTGTGAAAGTACTATCAATTCATTTATCACATCTTATATGACAATTAGAATAAAAATCACCCGCGTGCCACAAAATCAAAAGGTTTGTTTTGAGAACTCTGGCAAGTTCTTCGTCACCTGACATATTCTACCTGGGCAGGGGAAAAATACAGGCCAAAATGAACTCTCTTCGACGAGTTAAGTTGAATTTCCCCACTGTTCTTTATCGTTAGGTTTGTTATGACTTTTGGCTCATTTTCGCCCGCGCGCCTTGTGACAGTTCAAACACAATATATATTTTTAATAGATATAGAAAATATAAAAATCTGTAGTTTGGTCCTCGTGTTTTGTCTTCTTCCCAAGATATCTCTTGTAGAACAAAACTTTTAGGCAAACCAAAATGATCGAAAACGATCCACATACAGGTTCATCCCCGACAGTCCCCATGAGGAACTGTCACAACTTATAAATCGATAAATCATTTCAGCAATATTTGTGAGTTGACATTACTATTTTTCCTACATCATTCATATACTGATCTACAAGCAGCCTGTACTAATTGACTAATTATGTCATGAACGGTGATGTTCGAAGAAACAATGACTAGAACACACGAACTCATAAATCCTTACATTACGTCAAATCATAGATGATAAGTGCTCAGTGAGCACTTCAATTTCGTGATTAAGATTAACGATTTAGATGTTAACGCACTAAGAGCCAAGCCATGTGTGTACGAAGGGGGGGCGCTGTAATCAGGCATATGTGCCGTTCAGCACATATTCCCACGGGCGGAACAGTACTTAATTGATTCTTTAATCGGTGCCACTGATGGACATGGAATCGCAAAAAATATATGGACATAATGCTTTGGACATATGGTATTGATATCAAATCATTAGTTTATTTCTAAATATGCCAAAAGTGAAAGTATCGTGTTTTCTTGGATAAACATTTCAAAATGCACTTTAAATTGTGTAATATATTTTAAATCCGTCTGTTCATAAGGCTTTTTTTTTACTGATCAGTGTTACAATACACTTGAGCAAGCGCACAAGAAAACTTTTCCCTAAAATAGAAAGAAACGTGGGAAAAAGCCCAGGTAGGAACCCAATAAGGCCCAAGCGGATATCACATATGGCCATGGTCAACATATGGGTCGTGTCTGTTTAAAACCAAGGAGCCAATTAAATCAAATGAATAATTATTTTCATGTACACCAATCGTCTTAAGAGGCAGACTAACGAGATCTTTGTGATGGCGAGCTGGTCGCACTTTCGTTAAAGAGGACGTACGGCTTCTGGGAATGTCATGATAAATCCGGAGAGAAATTAGTGGACGAAGCAGGAAAATCGCTTATCCTGCAAGCCTCGAGATATTGTTAAAACCTAATTGACCCGATAAAAAGTCTATGTACATTTTATTCCCATGCTTCATACCCCTTGATTGACTAACTTCTAACTCTGTACGTACAAAAGTAAAAATGTTCTATTCAATCTTTTTTCATCTTAAAATATCATAAAAATTAAACTATACAAAATATTCACATTTTTTTGGAGTGAAACAGAGTACTGTTTAATAGTCACCTTTCATTTTGGTCTGCCTGTCCATAGTGATTTTCGTTGGTTCAGTTAGTTCAGCAGGTTTCGGCATTTCGCCATCTTAATGTTTGGGTGATTTCTGTGGAATTAATGTTTGGGTGATTTCTGTGGAATGCCAAAACGCGTCTGAATCAACATAACCAGCGAGGATAGGAACAAGGTAACAGGTAACCATCAACCAATAGATTTATCAGCCCGCAGACCGAAATCTCACAGATTAAAACTAACGTGTATATGTGCCAATATATTTTCGAATATTAGGATTACAAATATTTCAATGTTATCGGCTAAAAGCTTTATCGAAATTGTTAAAGTCATAAATAAAAAAAATATAGATTTATTTGTATATTTGTTTGCGTGTCTGCGGTATGTGGTAATATATAAAATATTCGTACTGTACACAAATTTAAATTTAACCTAACATATTTATCATATCATATATCATGGATGAATAAAAGATGAGAGAAACAAAATTTTCTAATATTGAAAACCAAATTGCAATTGAGTTTTCACAGTCAATTTCCACATTATTTTTTTCCCCACCGAAAATGATTTTTTCATGTTTCTCTGTGCGTTTCTATTTAAATTATATAGCCCCGATATTTGATTTTGTCATATTATAATACTGTTATCATAAATAGTAAACTGAAATATCAGCATCTACGGGGAAAACTGGATAAATCCACAAACAGAACATTTCAGGGTTGTAATTTGAAAGTTTATAGTTGGTACAAATTCAATTTTTGTTTTTCAAGTTTATGTTTGATTTGCTAGTTAAAATAGGATAAGTCGAGTTATTAAGTATTAAAAACCACTATATTTTAAACGTGAGACAACTTCAAAATTCGCTTGTTAGTAGCAAAACGAATTCTTAATACAATTAGGTAAAAAAAACGTTGTCCTACCAAGACAAATATTCATTGCAGCATAGGTAAACATTCTTCTTCTATTTCAGTATGTGAGTTATTCCAGTTTACAAATGGCCAACTAGAATTATCGAAATGTTCGGATAAATTTGGGAGATATAGAAAGGCACAAATCCGTTGGAAAGAAATGGTTTCTTCTCAATTTCATCCATTATACTGCCTATCAGATCTAAAAGCTTACCGGAATATGTACTTATCATATTTAGCGAACATTTGACTTATCCAGTTTTGCACCGAGTGTGCAGAAATATTCTGCAGAGCTTTTACTTAGTTGGGACCGTAATGGGTATGTAATTTAAACTGAACAGACTACACCCCAAGGTTAAGTACTCGCCAGTGTTTCTCGGATTAAAAGAGTAATATGAATTATAATTTTCTTTGACACATTTTCATTAATCATACTAGGTTTAATTAAAAACCCTGAAGTCCTTTAAGAGCCCTGAAGTCCTTTAAGAGGGTAGCAATTGATTTTCGTACGAACAGCTCAGCTTTTTTTTTATTTCTTTTTTAAACTCTAATACTATTCGATAGATTGTAATTTAGATGCGTATTTCCTTTTTGAAAAAGTCTGGACTTTCTAGTGAAGCATCAAACTCTAAAATTTTACTGTATTTTAGCCATTTTTCAAATTCGTAGCTAGGAGCTAGAATATTTCAAAAATAATATTATTTTAATTTTTCCGCTCCTGCGCGTTTTTTAGGAACATTGCTCGCTACGATAATTTTCCTATTAAAGTACTACGAAATAAAAAAAAGTTTTAACATGATGAGTTTTCAAGAAAAGTGTATCAAAAGGTCAAAAATTCATCTTTTCAGCATTTCTGATCGAGGTCGAAATTTCCCTGTTGTCGCTAATTCTTGTAGTACGATGTTGATAGTCGATTGAGGCTATTTTCGACACAGAACGACGTGAGTCTTCAGTAAGGGGGATGGCGTTTTGAAAGTTCATAATAGCAAGACACCAGAACACTTGATACGCAACATATTATGTAATGCACATAGAATTATATGGACCCAGTTTCATTATTCATTTTGGACCGAAAAATAGTCGCTTCGGGGGTGGCCGCAACAGTTTAGGGGTTGTCACGGCTCTTATCACTGTAAGGCAAAGGTCCCGGGTTCGAATCCAGCGGCCCTGTATTCGAACCCGACATACTTACAAATGGGATTTTTTTCAAAACCACCGGCATCCGGAGGGTTGAAATGACCTTTGCTGTTGCGAACCCTCGTAAAAAGTATATAAAAATAAAATAATAGTCGCTTTTCCCTTATTAATTCTTTGAAAATATTACACTACATGAAATCAGAGTATCTGTATAAAGACTGACCATAACACGACATTTCTATCTCAAATTCGAAACAAACACATATTATTAAAAAAACAGTAAAGGGGGTAAAACGTTTAACATTAAATATTATGTTCTATTTAATCGACCTAACTGGGAAAGGAATCTTCGAAACATTAAATCTAGACCGGAATTTGGTCGTCAAGTCTCGGCCCAATCTGCATATCTTTGCATCTTCACTTCCGTTTTTTGCCTCGGTGATGAGAAATTGAGAGGATAATACAAAGCAGAAGAGAACAACGGTTGAAAAAGGTTATAAAAATAATTAATTAGACCGTTATGAAATGGGACAATTTGAAATTGTGCTAAACGGATTTCTAGCTATCCTATTTGAAAGAAATAATTATAAAGTTTAGTTAACAAACATTAATGTAATATAGTATTTAATAACATGCTCCTCTCTCTTTCTCTCTCACTCTCTCTCTCTCTCTCTCTCTCTCTCTCTCTCTCTCTCTCTCTCTCTCTCTCTCTCTCGCTTTTTGGCTCATTTTATGATTTACATTTACACGACACGAATATAATGCATGTTTACAACCTCAACAATTGCCACTTTAATTTAATTATAACAAATAACTACTTACAAAGTAGGTTTTTTGTTACCACCTCGGGTAAATCATACGCCTGGCTGTAAGTTTGTCTGGTCATGGGGACTTAACATAAACAAGAAGTCCGGCTGGCCATAGGTGCGTACGTCCGGTGAACGAAAGCTTTTGAACCCCGAACCACCGTAACTCACAACGTTTGTTTTTACCAGCCATAAATCCGAACAGAATAAAAGTATCGGGAAAGGTGTTATTTTCAAAATTAGGCACGTGCGTGTAACCGAAATACAATTTTGTTTAATTATTAAAAGAATTTTGGTGCCATCATAAATTCAACTTACACAGTGGATGTTATTTAATTTTCTCAATTTTCTGTAGAAATTTGTTATATTTTAAACAAGTTGAAAATGTTAATTTACATGCAGCATCGTATGCATTTTGTCCTTCCCTCTTTTATCTGACAAATACTAATCGCAATTGAAATGATTTCACAGAAAATGCAGTTCTTCCGTTTCTAAAAGGTTGTTAAAATGTTGTAAAATCATGTCCCAAACGAACAAAAACAGGATATTTGCTTCAATTATAAAGTTTGCTTTTACATCATTCAGCACCAATCACTCTCTCGCTAAACGGGAACACAAGGAACGTAATAATTTCATGTTCTTGTAACTTTCCATATAATTCTGCATGTTCTGGGCACGACTGTCATATACCGAAAGAAGAAATTTTCGAACTTCGAAAGGGGTAAAGAGTGTGTATAGTATGTGCGTGATAGGCGAATTCTGTTTGAAACTACTTTGGAAATTAAAAGTTAGGTTATTACTTACTAAGCAGTTATCTTTATACATACACCAGCCACCAACAAACTATCGTCTATTGTGATGATATGACTAATCTTTAAATTTTGTACATAAGTATTTAAGAATTTTATGGCTTGTTCCCGTAACTACAATAACTTATCAACGTTTGGACCTAATAATTGGATTAAATACGGATTTTTGACGGCATCATTGTAGTTTTATTACTAAGAATATTATTTTGTAACACTGAAAGTGTGTGTGTTATATTATTTATTTATTAATAGATAAATAGATAAAGAGAGTGACAGGAGAACGAGAAAGATATGTAGATTGATATATAGGTAGATAGATGGGTAGGTAGTTAGATAGATAGATAGATAGATAGTTAGATAGATAGATAGAGAGAGAGAGAGAGAGAGAGAGAGAGAGAGAGAGTGAGAGTGAGAGAGAGAGTGAGAGAAAGAGGAAGTTAGACAGACAAACACACATACACACACACACACACACACACACACACACACACACACACACACACACATATATAAAATACATAAAACTTATTGGATATATATGAACTTTGAACTTATATGAAACTGTGAAAGCATGCACGAAGCACGTCAGTTACGTAGCACATAAAATGCTCTTAGTTACAAGAAACTCAAAAGAATTGTATGATTATCAACTTTGTAAATTTTATTTGTTTGGTTTTCGTACCATTGTTGCTGAAGTTCAACGTATTTCAAAGTTCTCGTCAGTTTCTATACCCGGAAAGCTTTTTCGCGAAGCAAATGCCCATTTCTAACATATTAATCAACCCAATTTTGTGCAGTTTAACATATAGAAGTACGTCAATTATCGATTCATAAACGAGAAAGAGGAATAATAAACTATCTTTCAGGTCACGCAAAGACTTTTTTACCCCTAGAGTTCAAGGTGGGGTTGAATCGGTTCCCACGCCACGAGTTTCATCCTCCGGCCTACCAGTTTCACCCTGATAAGGCCAGGTTCAAAATTCTACCCTGCCCGATTGATGCAGCATCCTTGCAACAAGCGTTAAAATCTCCGAGAATTTCCCGTCCCGACAATTTTGTACTGTATCTGGACGATTACCATTTCCATATAATTTATTTTATCATAATAGCACCACTTTCTTTTTTTATGATTAAAAAAGTAAACAAACAGTAATAAATGCTAAAGCTCACCATATAAGATTACTTCCTCTTCACACTTGAAAAAAAATCAAATATCTACACTGAGAAGAAAATTTCCGAGCACACAATTCCTCAAATCATCACAACCGACTCACTGCTTCTTTTTTACTTAACGGGACAGGGGAAAAAGTAAGGGGAACGAAGGGCACTTGCGAGTTGGAGCAGCAAGGGACGGGAACAGACTGAAGTCAAAGTCCTCTCGATTTCTTGCGGGGCCCGCTACTCCAGCTGTGAAGTCACGAGAAGGGGCGAACCCGGCCGGAGAGGCACGATCGCGTTCTGGTCCGCTACGTGCTCCTACACGACCAACTCCCCCACAACTTTCCTGCGGTTCGCGTTTCCGGCAACGGCGAAAAAATCTCGCAACGGATCCTTGCTTTATTTTGTCAGCAAAACGTCGTGACATCACTACCGTTTACGCCCCAGGGCCGAAGTTGAAATAAGGAAATTTGATGGTCGTTCATATGGAAATGAGATGAAAGTAGAATTAAAAAATATTTAAACATTAGTGTGTTGTGCTTTTTTGTTGTGTGAGTGTGAATGAGCGGGAGGACGACGAATTGCTACGTATTGGTAGGAAGACAAATGATTGATAGAAACAAAGAAAAAGCCACACTGTGAAAAAACGATACATGCACACAAAAAATATAAGTAAACAGTGTGCGCGTGAGAGAAAAATACGAATAAGAATATGTGAATTGATGGACAAGTATATAGATATATGAAAAAAATATAGAAAGAGAAAAAGAAGGACTCAGAGAGTTAGAAAAAAGCTCGAATGTCAGTGAGTAAACTTTGAGATAGTGAATGAGACTAAAAAGGCGAGACACGGAGAAAGGTGGGAATAGAGAGAGAGAGAGAGAGAGAGAGAGAGAGAGAGAGAGAGAGAGAGTGAGAAAGAGAAGAAAAGAGAAGAAGAGAACTGATAGAGTTAGAAAACAATTTGCGATACTGTATAGAAGTAAGAAAGAGAGGTAGATAGATAAATAGATAGAGATAGAGAGAGAGAGAAAGCAGAAGTAGAGAGAGAGAGAGGGGGGGGTGAAAAAGTTAGTTGAAAAGAAGACTAGGAAGACTGATAAAAAAATTGATCAAGAGAAATAGAAATTAATAGGGACAGTCAAAAAGAATGATGCGAACTGACAACAGACACACAGGTTGAAAACATCTTCTCATCAGTTCTTAAATTTTAAATAATTATAAAAACAAAAAGCATTACTGGCGGATGTCACTATCGAGTGACTTCTCCGTTCAAGAGTATACAAGCCAATTATATTATCACAGTCATTGAATTAACAGTAATTAACAGAATTAACAGTCGTAGTTAATTCTACAATTATAAACGTCCTATAAAAGACAAAACACAAGGATTTAAAATAGACGAATTATCTAAAAGTTTTACATAGATACTTTTAATTTACTCGACTGGCATAATCCTTATTAAGGGTTCTCCAGATTTGCAATTATCCGTAACATGTTAATTTAACAAACATGCCTTTTTATCTTAGAATTTGTTAATAGGCTTGAACAAGCGCTAAATCCGCAATTCTGTGTAATAATTTAATAAAAGTTTTTTTTTCAATATTTAAAAAATACTTCAATGAGGATATTAAAGTGGAATCCTTCGAATTAATATGTAATAATGCAACGGGCTGATCGGGATGGTTTTATCAACCATCAGGGGTTATTTACACAGCTCGTACCGAGAAGAAGGCAATAAACGGCGAATCAGTAAAAAGGTTCCTAACTAAAATGCGGCACAGGCCATGTGAGGAAAGGCTTTATTAATGACACGGCCGCATAGAAAATCCAAAAAGCACAAAAAAAGCTTTAACCACATCTGAGGAATTGACTTTGTGCCAGTCGAGCACGATACGATCTCTAAATAATTACTCTAAATCTCTAATCTTTATATTTCTTTCCCTAGGTACATTAAATCTTCGGCCTTTATATTTCCGGTCTTGAGACATTCTTGGTTCACATGACGTATTTTTAACTTAGCAGATTTTATTTTGCAAGAGTAAATTTCAAAATTTCAAGCTGAAATACATTGTCAATAAATAATAAACAAAAATCTCAAATGGCAAAGAAAAATTATGTTTAATTATAGACCTGTGAGTAGATGGTCTGTTATTACAAAGGTACTCGTTTATTTCGGAGTCGCTTATCCTTTAAAAATCAAAACTTGACCGCAAATCTTTAGTATGTTGGATGTACATACTGAGACACTATCAGGTGTCATATAAAATGCATACAAATAAAAATCCATTTTAAAAATATCAAAAAAAAAACAGAATTACCCTGCAATTCCCGATCTTTTTTTCGTGAGAGTATTACCAAGAAAAAGTTATCAACTCCGTAATCACACTTGTATAACGTGATCGATAATCCGAAATCGTCCATCTGAACGGAACTAGTCCGGCGGGGGAGATTGATCTTATTATCGGCAGATCAACGAAAACTGTTACTGCAGATGACACCCGAGAGAATATCCGTCATCAATGTGGTAGTTTAAGGTAATCAGCTCCTACCGACTTCATCGCCCATGTCGATTTATAATTTACTTTCAACCTTTTACGCCTAATACATAAATAATGATGCCTCCTTTTACCCCCCCCCCAGGATCTCGCAAAATATCAACCACCATTGTTACTAAAACTGTCTTTGAAATTCCAAATTTAATTTATTTACACCACCATCAATTCGCATATTTCAGTATTTTCGGAAAGAATATTTCTATCCTTCCAAACATCGCTAGATTTCTTGCGTTGTTTATTAATTATATTACTTTTATATATTCATACTCTCGTCCATTAAAAAATCATCATTAACTATAAACAAAGAGATCGGTATAACTGATTCGTTTATTTTCAAAGTAATAAATAAAAGCATTCCCTTTTTTAGCTAATTAACAAACAGTAAGTTGAAAATACACCGGTTTTACAAAAAAGATAATCATGATAAGGAACAAGTTTTTCCTATTTACTTCATCTTCGAGTGCCTAATGATTAAGCTGGAAGACAACCGAAGCAATGTGCCATCTAGACAACAAAATACAAATATCATTCAAAGAGTGAATATTATAGTTGTCCCCATCTAGACCTTGGCATCGGAAATACCAACTTTCAGACAAAATTTAAAGTTTTTATAACATCCTACTGTATTTCGCCATCTTCAATAATAAGTCAGGGCTAAAAGCAAGGAACTGGCCAAAAAACACATATCGTTTCGTTTTTGTTCTGCCAGTTATGACTGGAGGTTTTAGTCTTGCACACTGGGTGGCCAAATGTCGAAACGCGTCTGACAACCAACTCAGACAGAGCAAAATGATCGGTAAAGACCAAATTGAAAGAAATTACACATTAGATGAAACTATTTTTGGAAAGATTCTATAATCCTCCGGCCATGTCCCTGTCGAACATTTTGCTATATCGTCATTTGGGTTATCAGTTACCAGTACTATGAAACTTAGAGGTTAATTTCTACCTTTTGGCACTACTGTGAAATATTCCAAATATCTGCTGTATCTTTACGAAGCATACTTAGAACGGTAAAAATCGACAAAAGCCCCCCTAAATTTTTTGTTTTAAACATATTCATTTGCTACGTAAATAGTTAAAAAAAGACTATTTGGACGTTTCGTGCTGTTGGAAATTTTTTTGAAAAGTGGTAGTCTTTCAGCCTCAACATAAAGTAAAAGTTCTGAAAACTTTGATACGATATATTCTTCGTCTTCTGGCCAAAAATACCCAGAAATAAAATACACTTTAATAAAATGAAAAAATGATTCTCAAACATGAAAACTAACGACTGTCACACCACCTCTAATCTATGAAATTTGACTACAAGCTTCTTTCTTATTCTGAATACATGCCACAACTAACGTTTTTCCAGACAAACATCCATAAGGTAAAATTTAAAGTCAAATGCACCCACTAGTAACACCGACCAATATGTACCCAAAAAATTCGTGAGTTCTCAAGATCTATTATAAGTCAAAGGATTGACAAATGTAGTTGAAATCTTAAGGAAAAAATGATAACTGCCTAAAAGCGGAGAAATAAATATTATTTGTTATTTTCAATGGCTAAAATAAATACCAAGACAATTCACACTTTTAGTACATAGTATATGTTGTGGGGAATGCGTTTTTTAAGTATTGGTATATATACAGGTAAAATGTATGTGCTCTGATCTTATAGCAGTACGTTATAAACGTAAAGTAATATACTGCAGGTGTCTGGTTGTAAAACCTAGATAATGATGAGCTGTTAATCATTGTAAGCTCGTGAATAAAATATTTTGCTTTTATTTAAAAAATCCTTTCATTCTTCTTTAACAATTTGATTTCTGACGAGATGGACAAAAACAGGGACGATCAAAAGTAGTTATCTACCTTCACACTATCTTTACAAACGCTCCACAGTCAGTTTTTGAAGCAATCGCACGTATTATTTAAATTTTAGGAACCGTCAATTTTTTTTTGCCGGCTATACATCGATAAAGCATAGATGGAAAAATAATCACTCGAAAGATTATACCAATTCATGAGTTATTAAGTTTCGGACCGATGGATCACCGAGCGGTGAGAATTAAGAGAGGGCCCAGGGATGGATATGATCCCTGAGCCCTGTAATTGTGATTGAATGGGCGGAGGGAAAGGAAATGAAACAAATGAGGACGTGCTGTTTGAGCTCCTAGCAAGGCTTAAGCTAATGAAATCAAATTGGAACTGAAGAATCATCTCTTAACAACAATTGTTACGGCTAAGCAGAGGAAACACGATAGTTTATTCCGAAAATTGGAGTTGGCGTTGCATCCGGCATTTAAAATTAAAATAAATTACGTTATTGTCTCCTTTACTAGATGAGTATTTTTCATGTAATTATATTGTTTGGTATGGCAGACAGATACATGATCCAAAATTATTATTGTGAAATTAAAATAAACTGTTTAACTTAATTTTGACAACCGACAAACATGCACGTTACTCCAACACAAAACTATAAGTTTCTATTGTAAATTAGTGATAATAATTTCAAAGTCGCGATGAAGACAATTTATTCTTCAAAAGAAGAATAAAGAAACTTAGTTTTATTCTTTTAAATTGATCTTATATCTGATTTTTAATATAAATTTATTGAGAAAAATACAGAAAATACTTGTTCTAATGTCTGTGGAGTAAAACAAGGTGCCCACTCAGTCCGATCTTGTTCGCCCTGATATCTCTCTGATCTCGAGAAAGAGCATAAGTTTAGTATAAGACCTGGTGAGACAGAGGTAAGGTTATTTACTTTATACGGATGAACCAGAGGGGTTTTGTGAGGAAAAATCTAAAATCTGGCAAGAAAGTTCAACAACTCCGACCACATTTCACGAATGAATCGGGAAAATAATGAAAGAAGACGAAAATACTATTTTCCAAATATTCACCAAGGAAAAGCTCAATAAACCTGCCCATCTGACAAACAAGTATAAACTGATTCAGGCAAGCATAAAAATTTTCTCAACGTATAATGTGGATTTTCAACTTGAGGACAGAGTAGCTAAATCCAACCATGAAGAGATGTGCTCGACGAATACATGAATGAGGTCAGACTTCACTTCCTTTGCGTATGTGAGGCTTATAATTAAATTTTAAAAAATAGAACTGGAGAAAATGCGACTAAACCTTGATAAGGCGGTTGACCTGTTGTTTGTAATTTAGTTTAAAACTTTTGTTAGGAGCTTAGGAATAATTCATTAGCCCGATTAATATTTTGAGTTAGGGGGATGGATCAAAAAATTTCCGGTGTGACTGTGGGAATCGAAACCACGACCGCGTGGTCAAAGAGCCGATAGTCTAACGCACTAAACGCTCGGCTACATAATGTTACATAGTTTCAAGTTAGAGATTCTTTTTCATATTAGTTGATTCAATATTTATTTTATTTTTTATCACATTGAATGGTCGGTTTTGCTAATTGAATGTTCTAATCGAATGAGTAATCACAAATCAGAGTGCACGATCCACGCTATACTACGGGGTTGAACTTGTATCTCCGGCAGATGCCTATCGTAAGGTTTATTGCACATAAAACATTATATTTTTTTCTTCTTCTTTGTTTATTTTCTTTCTTCATTTTCTTTTTATTTTATTTTTATAGATGTTATACACTAATGTTTACATTTACAACACTGCACTAATTGCAAAGTATAAGGATTTCGTTCCTACTTACTCAATTCACTCAATATCAAGCCGAAGATCGTGGGTTCGAATCCCGCTCGTGCCATTGACTTTTTATCTCAACTGAAAACCTTAATTAATTGTTCCTACTTACTTTTAGGAAATCTTTGATAGAAGTATATTTGATAATAAAGCAGACAAATAGCCGCACATTTATTTATTTTATTCGAATTTATTATGCGCTACCTGTAATTTGTCAATATTTTATAGCAGGTGAAACACCAAGCATATATGAGCAAAAACCTCACTATAACTACTATCAGAATTTTATTATTTTCAAGCAGTAAAAAATTTAGTTCCGTAGTTTATCAGTAGTTTACGAGTATTTTGCCTTTGGTTGCAAGTAAATTAATATTATTAATAAAATTTAATTTACGGTCTTTCATAATTTTCCATTTATCGAGGAACTCGTCACAAATCAATAAAACCCTGTAGTATAGCGTGGATCATGCTCTCAGCCTTGTGATTACTCATTCGATTAGAACATTCAATTAGCAAAACCGACCATTCAATGGAATAAACGGGCTTTCCCTCTTTCTTTGGTAAAAAAAGAAAAGAGTTTTAACGGGGGAGAAAAACGAGAGTGAATTGTGTTGGTGGCGTGTTTTCACCAGCGGCCAGCCGTGGGAAATGTCCTCCCTCCTTGAACCTGGCGGTGTAGGAAGTGTGGATACCCGGTGCTTCTTTCGGTCACTGACCCACCTCATCTCCCCGTTCCAGGTCCCTCGACTTGTCAGACAAGACGATACCGTCCCTAGATAGTGGGACCTCCGCAGACATGACACACATTTGGCCATGCCAAAAATAACTCGTCGCCTTAATCGTACAGCAAGAGTAATCTACTAAATGGCCGTCTGTGCGCGAGGAACCGAAAGAAAAACCTTGCGTTCACTTTTAATGACGGTTTATTAAAGTTTTAAACAATAGGGGTTTTCGTTGATTTACACGAAAAATCGTAACTGTCATTAAGAAATAATAATGGACAAATAATGTTAAGAAAATATTATTTCTTTGATCACTCATCACTGAACATAAATATCAGTAAAAAAAGAGGTCCATAAATACAAAATTATAAAATGAACAAGAAAAAATGTTTTCGCTTTGAGATTTCAATTTTTAAAGATATTTTATTAGTATCGATTAACAAACAATATTCTTTGGAAAAAGAAAATTATTACTATTTAAGTCATTTTTCTTTCTATCTACGTTTATCTTGCTTGTTGTGCAGACATGTTGTGTGCTGGGGCTTGAACGAAAACAATTAGACTCATATAAATTCCAATTTAGTGCATTTTCGTAGCCTTCCAGGTTCCTTGTAATAGAAATGATTATTTAATTGAATTCATTAAATTGCATACTAAAATTTATTTTATATCGAGAGCAAGAAAAACAGTAAAAAATAAATATTTTTGCGAGAGGATTTTATTTTCATTCCAGTTTGGTTAAAATATTTCTTCAAATTGCTACAGGACAACATTGATTCTGCATCACTCCCATTATTCTAAAAATTATGCATCGACATGAAGCAACTTTATGAATAAAAAATAAGCGAAACTTTTCAATAAATTTGATAAACGTTAGAGCACTGATTGCCAAATTGAAGAGTAAGACTATTTATCAAATCGGGATTATAATTGGGATTATTATCAATTCGTTCAAGACTTTAATTTAGGGAATTCAGCCTTCAAAATTGATTAGACAACCTTGAAAGAATTAATCTCAATACTTTGCATAGCTGTTTTGCAAAACTTTCTCTCTCCTGTTTTAAAATATAAATGTATCGAGTAGATGTATAAGCTAATTCGATGTATATTGTTGTAAACCTAGAGTACGGGATAAAATCTTCTCGTCATCCTATCTAAGCTAATCATCTTTGTCGTCGTAAGGCACGTTTCGCGTCTTTACCTTACTCAAAAGATGTGTGCATTTTTACCAGTTGTCTTCCAGCTATAGATACTGCACTCTAATTTGCATTGACGGATGCTTTATAATTTACAGCAGATTATCGTTTATAATTTTGATTTTTAGTATCAAGATCCGATCCTTACTATTTTTCAGATACCCAGTCCAATACATATTTAATGAATACATAATGTATACACTGCAAGAGAGATTTTATAAAATAAAAATATCCTACACAAAACTGTGTCCCTAGCGTGTGTTGTGAGTGTTCGCCAGCAACCAAATTCAAAATGGCGCCGACGAACACCACCGAGAATAAAGGAAGTAAATTTGTAAGGAGTTGAAAATGAATGAGAATATTGTTTCGGCACCAACGGGAATGGAAGATTCCCGATTTTAAGAGGGATGTTAGTTTAGGAATGGTTAAATGAAGGAATAAATAATGAACGAAAGGGTAGTTGAAGACTGACTGTTTAATGAAGTTTCTATGGCTTACAAAGTGGCAGATGATCATGGGTTTGGAGATGTGAAGGCGTTGACGGTCTGAAGGCGATGAAGACCGGGAAGCAGTGAAGGTCTCTTGAATGCGATATCGTACGTTGTTTGGCGATGATTAGGCCGGTATACCGACCTGGTTCCTGCAGCGTCGTTGATGATGAGGCTGGATGATGTAATCCAGCAGCGGTGAGGATGAGACGATGCAATCCAGGTAGTAGGCAGTGAGAGATGATGCAGTCTTCGCGGGATAATGAAGGATGTTTCGTTCGCGGGATTATAATGATGGTAGATGGAAGAAGGAGATGATATATTAAGGGAAAATGGCGATGATAGGTTTGTGGACCATGCGGTCGTGAGATGGGACGCACGTGGAGGTAAAGATCGTATGGCGATTTGCGGGGAATCCGTGGGGATTCGCGTGGTGAGTAAAACTTTAAGAAGCGGCGATCTTACACGGAGGTGACATACTATGGCGCAACACTTTAGCGGGATAGGGCGATAGGACGTGTGCTCGCTCCGAGAGCTGGCGGAGAAGAGAGCCCGAGAGGGCTGGAAGGGATGAGTTTTTGAGGAAAAAGGAGGGAAGTGTATTACGATTGGTGGATTTCTAGAAGATAGGGGTTGTAGATAGAGAGGTACAATCTACGTCGCAAATCGGGCGCTTCGGTGACGTAGACGCGCCCGAACAGTGAGTGAATGTATTTATTGGCGTGAATGTGTAGTGTAAGAGGGTAGATGATGGAATATTGAATACCTCATGAACCCTCAATTAGGTTAGTCATGTAATGTGTGTAGAGGGTGATGGAGAAATATCGAGTACTCAAACCCTCCCACACCAACTGAGTGAATGTCAGGTAAATAGGAGAGAATGTATTTAAGAATAAGGGAGAATGTGAATGGGTTTGAATCTAGGAACCGCAATCAATCGTTGGGAACGGAATTGACCTAGCTGTTGACAGCACCTAGCCTCGGTAGATGGACGAATAAGACCACGGACTGCCAACACCCGAGGTGGATGATTCTCGGGGCTTTTCGGTAATTCATTGTAAATTTCAAAAACTAGACTTGCCGTTGGACTGCGAGAATGATAGGCTCAACTTTATACATGTGTGCATATATGTGCAGATTATTCGGAAATCGTGAGATGCGGTCTGGTGTGACATAGGTTTTAGAAAAACATTTTCTTTATCGTGCCAACGTTTCGAGCGTTATTGAAATCATCTTCAGGGCTCAATAAATATCGAAACGTTGGCACGATAAAGAAAATGTTTTTCTAACAATTCCGAATAATCATAGACTAACGTTCACCAGACAGTTATATGTGCAGAGTTGAACTTAAATAAATCCAAATCCAGATTTTGAAAGAACTGTCTTAAAACACGTATTAGAAGAACAAAAGTCATATTTTATCAACTTTCATTAAAAATCTCTAGATACAATTTCACAAGAAATAATAGTATTATTTTATTTATTCTTTCAGATAAAAATAAGAAAGAAATTTGAATTGTAAATATTAAATATGTAATACATACATTAGGATCCATAAAGATAACGGCGAAAAATCGTCGAGACTCTATAAACGTCTTAGCCTTTCATAATTTAATTAATATGTTTTCATTATTTTTTTATATTTTTTAGGTTTTCCAAACTTAATTTTTTTTATTAAAAGGAACTGTTTAACTTAATATTTAGACTGTACATCTCGCATGCTTTAAAGTTTGTCTGAAGTTTCGTTTAGTTCATTAGGAATTGTGCAGCAAGGGCTTAACTGCTTAACTGAGAGGAGAAAAGTAACTTGAAATTGCCACAGGCTTAATGAAAAGGAGAAAGTTTTGTTGACAAATTATGTACATGTTTATAATAAAATATTTTATAAACGGCAAATAGGGGGAGGGAGATTTTTCATTTTAATATCAATAGAATAAGGAACGTTTGAACCCAGCAGGCTAAGGTCCTGTAGTCGATTTCAATTTAACTCAATGCCACTATCGTATTTAACATTCAATCGGCGGCATCAATTATTTTCCTAATGCGATGAGAAAGGGTTTCGCTCAATTGTAATTCCGGGTGGTGTAACAGTAATAGATTGGCCACTGCATCCAACGGGAATTTAAACAGCAGAGAGGGACTGGTACGGTTCTTTGCTCCAGGACGGCTTCTCAGTAACAAAATACCTCGTACAACAAAGAACAAAAGAGGCTGCCAGTCGGATCCATTGTGTTTATAATTAGTATGCAATAACGGGTCCTGCTGCTTCCTCGGTCCTCAGGTTAAATGAAGATGGGAGCGATTTGTTACTCGACTTTTTTCAAGAACCTTCCTATAATTTTAATTTATTTCTGCCACGATTGGCCTACTGGGATTGGATTTATGGGTGAAAAATTCCGAGGTTTTGTTTAAATTGTAGGTTAAATGCTTTTTGGGTTTACAGTAATAAATTTTCATTCCCTTCTTCTAAAAATAACTATTTTTTGGCTCACATACTAGCCAGTCTTCAATCCTTTAAGGATTTTATTGCTATTTTATTGCTTTTCAAAATCCATTGTAGTACGATTTGCTTAACTTAAGTTAAATATCCATTTACCGTCTACTAATATTCCTCATTACCTACCATGACCTTATAATTATTATTCTTTTGTATAAGTAATTTATCTCTTTATTTCATTATTCATTTTTATTTTTTATTCCAACCTCCTACTTAAACCATTCTTCGAACCCTTTTATTATGACTATTATTGGTTTAATTCATAATGCAAATACTTAAGTATTTATTTATAACCTCGATTTATGTAATAGTTTTATTTGGCCTTTTTTTTTATCAAAACTAATTTACCATATAAATAAAATTCAGAATTAAAACACTTATACATTATTCGATTATTCTTTGGCTTAATTTTCATTCAAAGCTCTGTATTGTTGTCTATGTATTACGCTTTCGTTTTAATTGGGTACAAGTAATTATTATTATTATTATTCATTATTCCTTTCCCTCTTTCTTTCGATTTTGACCAAACTCAGAACTCAAAAAAACTGCTTAATTCTTTTTAGGATTACTTTTTGCTGAAGGATATTACTTTGAGCAACCAGTATTTTTTATATAATTTTGGAGCGATTAAAAACCCAAGTTAGCACATGCCTAACTACATCTTTACATACTACTGATATACATAAGCTCAAATCTGCACACGTATGTACATATAGACACGCTGTACAGTGTTGAACCTAACACTTCTCACAGTCTCCCGGCAATTCCGTCTTTTGTAATTTACGATAAATCACCACAGACCTCGAGAATCACCCACCCGGAGTGTTGACAGTCCGAGGTCAGACCTCGGTCTTGTCCGTACAGCCGCCGAGGTTGGGCTCCGGGTATTGGGGGACCAACAGCTAGGTCATTACAGCCCCAAACACAATCAGCGCCTAAAGCCATTCACACTCTCATCACCCTTAAATACATTCTTACTTATTTACGCCATTCACTCAATTAGGGTTTTGGAGTACTCGATATTACTCCATTACCCTTTACATATGTTATATACCTAACCTAATTGAGGCTGGATGGGGTACGATATTCCACCATCTACCGTCTCACACTACACATTCACGCAAATAAATACATTCACTCACAACACACGTTAGCGACCCAAAGAATCATTTCTACATTATATTCAATAAAACAACACTGAATCCTCTAAGAATCGGAATAGAGGGGTCAGACGCGCTACAGTGCTCTTGACGCTGCCATTTTCTTTTAATCATGTTTTTATTGCATTTTTAGCGTCAGAGACTTGATCGCGATAGTCAATTCCTGAGGTTGAGACGTTCCGCCATTAGCCATTAGCCCAATGTGACCCTTCAATTTTTTTTCTCCAGGTCGTGATAGGTCTCCAACAAAAGCACATCTACTGCCTTATAAATTAAAATGTGATACAGGGAGTTAATATGAGTGGTAAAATAATCTGCAGGCCGTTTTTCATAATTGTATATTTATTGAGCAGGTGAGATCAATAAAACGAGTAAAATTTTGTGAACCAATTTTTTTGTTTTGTGATTACTTATTCGATCAGTTTTTAACACAGACTACTACTATACTTTTAACATCGATACAATTAGTAAGGCAGACAGAAACAAATAAATTTTAACAATAGACAATTAGTTAATATTGGAAAGGATACCCCACCACTAGACTACAAGGAATTTTTGAGGGGGTGTCATCAGCCCTTCGTTATATTTACTCTTGGGATCAAATAAATATTTTTACACCAGGCTCACTAAGACAAAAAAAAAACACAACCTAAATAGAAAAATCTACAAAAAGAAAATCCAAGCACACACTGCGAAAAAACACGAAAAGCACAGTCAACAAACACGAAACAAAATTACAGCAAAAAAGATTTTTTTTTAAATCTAATATCACAAAATGAAACTATAAAGCTCACACTGTTTAAAAACTAAACAGACATAATTAGCAAAACCAAAGACGCACAAATTAAAAATACAACCAACTTAATATCGGTCCACTTAGCAAACATATATCCATCGATTCCAATAAAGGAAAAGATGGACAAACACTGTGACAAAGAATATGCATAACAAGTATCGAACATGATCTTGGGTACACCGACAAAATAAAAACGAAACAACACAGGACAAAATCACACAATGAAGATGGCAAAATGCCTAAATGCCGACAAGCCAACCCAGCGAGGATAGGCAGACTAAAATGATCGGTAACGATCCAATTACAACAAATATGTCAATAAATAATTGGGGTTATACAAGTGTTAGAAAGCAATCTATATAAATTACATGAATATTAATGTTAGAAAACTTGTTAACCCGAACATAAAGTTACAGATCTTGAAGAAAAAATTAGATATATCAATTTGTTTAAAATAAGACAGTATTGATTTTTTTTATCCTTTGTTATCATATTTCAGATCTTTAAAATGACGTGAAAATCGTTGAGACGTTATGGTTTCAAATATACAAGTATATAGAAATGTATAAACAAGTATAAGGAAATTTGGAAAATATTCCCCCTCTAAAAAGTATAAACTGGTTATTATTGTTTATTTTCTACGCATATCGTTGTTTTTTATAAGAAAAACAGCAAAAAAATAACTCGGTAAACTTGTTGCTTTTGTGCCTTTGCCAATGGAATGGTATTGGCAACGCAGCCGAAATGTCGGCGATATGTCATGAACTGTACATGCCCAGTTTTAACTTTCTACCTTCTTGAGAGATCTACCTAGAGATTGTAGTGTCTCTCGGTTCTATCCAGACGACATGATCAATATTCATGCCACGGTGATAACTCTCGTGTGATACTACG
This sequence comes from Cimex lectularius, assembly GCF_000648675.2. Classification (NCBI taxonomy): domain Eukaryota; kingdom Metazoa; phylum Arthropoda; class Insecta; order Hemiptera; family Cimicidae; genus Cimex; species Cimex lectularius. The sequence continues at coordinate 1,056,647 of NW_019392875.1, read as the reverse complement.
TTTTACTTTTAAGGGAACGTTACACATAAAAAAACAATCTGTACAATCAGCTTCAAGTGAAATCTTAGAGATTTAATCAATTAAAATGTGATAATATATGGACATTTTTTAATATATTGTGCTGTCTGATATCTACGAGATTGATCGTGATTTCATCAGTTTCAATCGAATGTTAAAAACTAAAGGTTAGTAAAGCAATAAACTAAAAGAACATGAGTGAAAATGTTTGTGAAGAGAAAATTATTTAAATAAAAGCTTTACAAAAAAAAAAAAATCTGATGGGAGGGCTTTGCGATTACTGGAAAGATAGAAATGTATTATCAGCGATATAACGCTATCTTACTGAGCCCTCTATTCTATTGGTACGAATGGATAGATCCAATTCGAAAGATGTCTGCATTTTTCTCCCTCTCTAGTTCCATTCGATTTGTAAAAAGGACTTTTTTAACCCTCATCTTTCACCGCCGTTTCTGAGGGAGACCTTAAAATCACTATACTCTAAACCCATTTCAAGGGTCACAATTTGTGGTTTATGGCTAAACTTCCTTCCTATTTCCTAAATGAGTGTTAAAGAAATAGCGGAGGGAAGAGATTTAATAAAAGAAAGATTTTAATTAGCAAACTAGCACTAGCACTCATTTCATGAATCTTGGTCCAACTTCGATGTCAGTCAAAAACTTGGACTGTTCGATTTTTTTAAATCTGTTACCAGCTTTTGTTTTTCTGATGGCTAACTTGGGACGATTTACATTAGTGCCTCTCTGTGGTGCTGACTATAATGCATACAGTGAAATATGAAATGATCCATACCTTGATTCTCATTTTATCTAGGCGACCTCTGTGCCATGGCCTCTCAGGAACTGGGAAAACCAAAAGTTTGGCATAATCCACAAGGACACTGCTCATTTGACGTAGAGAAGAACTCAGGTGTCGCTGCCATTTGTGCTACTGACCCAACGATTCGGCTTTTTTCTCCCCCCTCACCCGGGTCGTTATCAATATGAGGTCCAAATAAATGATGGAGTTTTGGCTGTCTGTTGGAGAACTTGTTTGATATTGCTCAGTTAAGATTTATTCGTCCTTAAAAGAGCTTAACTTTGGGCTTGCTCTAGGAACTTTTTCTTTTGGTATTTAGGTTCCCTAACAAGCTTTGCCGTAGTGGGTCCTATGTGGTATGTGGTACCGTATGTGGTCAAGGGAAGCAACAAGGTTTGCACGTACAGTGCTGAATGTTCTGCCCATGCCTTAACTCACATCAGATAATTGCTTTCATTTAGCAAAACTTGTCTTTTCCCTCAGCCCAATCGTTTGTTGAGTAACAATGCGCCGTTCCCCGATCACTGCTAGTAAATATATAACTGTTTTATTCATATTTAATACTTTCCCTCGATTTGGATTTTCAGATTTTACTTCATGGTACATTTTAGGAATGGAGTTTTGTAGTTGTTTGGCGAAAGTTTTAATTTATTTGCTTACGTTACTTCCTATATTACCATTGCTTAATCTGTACTATTGAGGAGTATGTTACAAATTTTATTATTATTATCATTTGTTTTGTTGTTATGTGTCATTTTTCTTTTTGATTTTACATTGTACATATTAGCCGTTAAGGTATCTTTTATTATTTTATTATAAATAATGTATGATTACATAATTACATTCTATTTAATAATCCTTATCCAAATTCCCTTTAGAAAATATCAACTCCGTAAATTCAAATTGCCAATTGCCACAGGTTATTACTAATTTTAGAATGCTATACGCTCCACGGATATTTTCGTACATTCACCCTCAAGAAAAAACTTCAACCTCACATTTTCATCTTGTTAATTAATATTTATTTATTTGTATTTTGTTATTTATGTTTTGATTTGCATTATTGTTAGATGTTAAGGAAATAGTTTAACTATTTCACTAAACATATTTTGGTGTAATAAGAAATATTATATAAAATACATCTATCCCATCGACAATTAGTTGTATTACAATTCTTGCAAAAGTAGTTAAATTTTAAAGTTTTGTGAGATTTCTAAAAACCTCAGCTGTTAAACAATGATCCGGCCTCCAATTGGTTGCCTGAAGCGTTTGAATACCTATTGGACCCACTCTAAAGACAATCCCGACAATTAAAAAACCAAGTAATCAATTGTTTCCGCCTGTTTAAATCAGCACTGTAATAAACGGGGGACAATGCCATTGGGAAAATACTATGTCAAGATCGACGGGAGAAATTTGAAAACCAAATAATTCGGCTTTGCCGACGAGTGAAAATTTGACTTCCGCTCAGCCTACGGAAGACACGGGCTATAATTGACGCAATCAACAACTAAGCCGTCAAGGAGATATTGAGACAGTCTATTTACGCTCTGATGTACCAAAGTCGAACAAGGACCCGATAAATATCCTTGGTTGGATACCATGTGGGCCCGGGCAAGCCCCTGGCTCATTGTTTCATGACTTCACTTCTAAAAAAAGACATGATTTTCATTTTAAACAAGCGAAGCAACTTTCGTTTTTGAAGTATTTCACTGTTTTGATGAAGGGGATATGTTACTCGAAAGCTTACAAAAAAAATCGTGAGTTGTGATAATATTGGTCTTATCCCAAAAACTTTTATATACATAAAATAATATTGACATCAACTGTTTTTTCCTACAGATATTATTTTCAATGCCAGTATTTTACAGCATTTTGCATTGTGCATTTTGACAGTTGTTAAAATCAGTAAATCCAGTATTCACCAAAAAATCCTTAACAAAAATAGTTTTTTAAACTACTATATGTAGAAAGGTTGGATTTCATTTTCACAATGGTGGATTTAATGGGCAAAAGAGTGAATGTGATATGCGAATAGGAAAATTTGATTTGTAAAAGGGTGCACTTAATTTGAAAAAGACTGAATTTTTAGTTTGCAACAGGGTGAATTTAATTGGAGAAAATATGAGTTTTTTGGCATTAATTTTGCAATCGAAGCCGTCGCCCGCAAAATAAGAGTTTGAGTTGAAAAAAAAGTGATAATTTGAAAAAGAAGTAATTAAATTTGTTAAAGAGTGGATTTGATTTGTAAAAGGTGACAATATCGTCTGTATTGTGGGGGTTAAAAAGCTCAACATTTGTTGTTGTTCAAAAACATCACCTGTTATAAAAAAAGTACTACTATTTATTTTTGATTTATTTCCTTGTAAGTCAAACAAAAAAGTTGGACAGCAATTGTAACAAAAGAATTTTTGAATAAACTGGCAAAGTAAGTAGTAGCATAATAATTTATTAAAATACAGAAGTGTGTTTACTCTGTCAATGCTGTTTTATTATAATACAAAAATCTTGATCAGAAGTGTAAGATTAGGTAGTATTGGTAGAATAGGCAAATTAGTCAGAATTGTCCCTAGGTAAATTAAAATTGTAACTGTAATTATTCCTAGTGTATTGTGTACTGCAGAAATGATATATAGTTTTATTTTTGACCAATGTACGAACGTTTTATAAATAACTGTCCACTTTAAAGAACTCGGATATCTTTCTATAATTGGTTTTTCTATGTCTTCTGTTTTTCGGTCGGTTTTGAATCGGAAGCCCAGAGCACTTGGCCAACCCAACGACCGAAAAATTAAGTAATAAATTAAGATTAATATTACTTGTTTATCATTTTAGAGATTTGTAAATATTAAATTATTAAATTAATAATTAAATTACCATTAATATTATTAGTATAATGGTAGTAAGCCTACCAAAAGATAATAAAGCCTTTACATTAATTTACACCAATACCCTTATTTTGTCGGTATATATCCTATCGTTATGTCAGTAAATATCCCATTTAAATTGTAATCCTATTAATTTTAGGCAAATAGACAAAAAATAGTCTTTACAAAATGAGAACGTAATGAAGGTGGTTTATTTGTTTATTCGTCGTGAATAAACAACTTTAAGACTCAGCTAATTTGGAATATTTGTCACAAATACTAAATATCTTGAACTAAAATTTTGGTTCATAAATACCTTTATTGTCTTAATGGACGACCAGTGTGAGCTCACCTGAAAATAAAATCAATATAATACTAAAATAAAAGTTTTTAATATTATACTAACTAATAGTAATAATAGTGTAAGAGGCGTGTCATGCCTCATGGCTCCATACAGAGAGCGTGTAGGCATGCCGCCGGACTTAAGAAGAGTTCTCGAACACGGTAGTGAGTTTCAGAGAGAAATTGGAGTTTTGTATTACATATAATATGTCTTGTGTGTTGTGTCTATACGTTTAGTCTGAGTGCATGTATTTATTAGCGTGAATGGCGAGGGGTGAGGGTGAAATATAACGACATCATCGCCCCTCGAACGTTGAGAGCGTAAAAGTGTGTGTGTTCGGGGTCGATGGCGGAATATTTATAAAAGTACTCCATCGACCCGAATCTAGATTAGTTTGAGTATAGGTCAGGAATATCAATTACTCCACCGACCAAACGGAATGAGTGTACTGTATGGATGTATTTATGTGTTTGGATGTATTTATGTGTATGAATGTATTTATTTGTATGAATGTAGTGTTTCAAAGGGTAAATAGAATATAAACTTAGTTGGGGGCTGAAATGACCTAGATGTCGAAAGCCCCACTCAAAAAAAAATAGTAGTATACTAAGTGGTAAGTATCTTCCGGCACAATCGTAAGACATAAGTAAATTACTTATCCCTCCTTCACGGTTTGTTAATTCCAAGCCGTTCCCCTCTGCTCTGATTATTAAATATATGTGGTCTAAGCTATGTAAACTATTATCACGTATTTTTTACCCTGTTCTGGTTCCAATTTCTCATATTCATGATGTTCCTTGTTATTTATATTTGGGCCTGGTTCCTTATTTGCACGAACAGTTTATATCTAGGTATTGTTTTTCTTTACTACGTAAGGCGAAAAATTAGTTCATCTACCGGTTTTTTTGTTATATTAAATCGCCCTATGTTATATCGTATACTCCTTTAGGATTATTTCGAGCATAAGGTTGTCATTGATCAGTGGTTTCACGGTTCGCCTATTCTCGCTTATGCTTTAGTGTGTAATACATTATTATAATAATGAATTATTATCAACGGTGCTTGCTACTTCCGGTCTTTGAACACCCTTTTATAAAGGTTCCGCCACGAAATATGTATTTATTAAATGCCACAGAGCTATATCGCCTCGCTTTTGCGTTTAATTGGTGCGGTATTTCATAGCAATCGTGAGAGCGGTTCACTTTCTTCAGACGCATTAAATAACAATTTCTGATCAAAAATTATGTCCATCATACCTGGGAGAGCAGTAATGATCTTCGTGTAAAAGACGGCATGTTGTGTGTTACCGAATAATGGGAAAGAGAAACGACCCTAAATGAAATAATTCTGTTGCAAAGAGGGATGTTTCATCCTCCAAATTTTACTTATTTAATGTTGAATCTAAAATCTAAATTAAATCTAAAATGTCTAAAACATCATATTTCACTTACTCGAAGAATTTTTTGTACGTTAAAACAAGATCGGAGAACATGATGTCGCTTTCGAATCGATCCTCTTTTCCATCATCGACAAATATATTTGCAACGACGGTTAACACAAGGTGAAAGAAAGACAAATGGCTCATTAATTTCTTGTGAAAAAGATGTTATTCGTCTTCCATCGAGGTGAAACGTTTATCAACCTGTCATTCCAATGATTTATCGTCCTTGTTCGAAAGAAGGCTTTTCATGTTTTTAAACATCGCGAACCGCAGAAAATCAATGTTCTGAAAAACATGGCCAATGGAAATTGCAACAGGTTAGGTCAGGTAAAACTTTTCTTCCTTCACTTGATTATGGTTAAATAAAGAAATATCGGTGTTGTTTTTTAAGCAATAAAACCAACAAATGTTTCAAATTTGTGACATAACATAGAAGGTCGAAATCTTTCACGAACACATCCGAAACCCAGCATATTGCTCCTTGGTTGGCTCAAATTTTATAATATAGGTAATTAAGCTATTGGGTTGTCCGGAAAATAATGCAGGATTTTGGTATTAAACAAAAAAAAAGAAACTAGTTACTTTAAAGCAATGTTCTTTAATCAAAATANTACAAATGAGTAATCCTGTAAACGTAAACAGAATATTTTATATAGATTTTTTTAAATGAAAACTTAAAATCCTGCATTATTTTCCGGACAACCCAATAATAATAATAAAATAATATTATTTGTCTCATATAATAAGGTTGGAAAGTATTTTGAAAAAATCCGTACAATGATTGGTCAGAAATCAGATTTCCTTCCGTCCTGACCTACGATAACTTAAGACTCAACAGACCTAATGATTGAAGAAAAGTAATTAATCTTAACCTAGCATTCTTACAACTGGTATTTTTTCATAAACACCGTCCCAGGGTTCGTATAACCTCGTACTTGAAATAATACCATAAAATATTAAATTACATATTTAAAAAAGTAATTAATAAATCCTTAGTATCCTTAACAATCTTTATTTTTTAAATGTGATGATTGTGATCAATTCGAATTAAATGCTTAACCCTTTGTTTAAAACCATGACGTTTCCGTGATTTTTCGAGACCTGACAGTCTTGAATTTAGGAGAAAATTAGTTAATAAATCTTGATTTTAAAAACGACCTTACTTTTGATGAAAATGAATAGGTAATGAAGAAATTTTTTTTTAGTGAGAAAAGCTTTTTTTTCCAAAAACAATAAATAAATAAATAAAAATTGTGTCATCTCTAAGGAGTGAGTTAGAAAGTAGAGGCATTTTACTCCATTTATAGTCTACTTTATTTTATTTATTTATTATTTTTTGCATACACAACATAAATAAATAAAATAAAGTAGACTATAAATGGAGTAAAATGCCTCAACTTTCTAACTCACTCCTTAAAGATGATACAATTTTTTTATTTTTTCGTGAAAAAAAAACTTTTCACACTAAAAACAGATTTTCTTATATATATATATANATATATTAGCTGCAGTCAAGGGGTGGAACGGGGGTTGTCGAGCGGAGCCCCCGCTTGTTTTATATTATCATTTTTTTAATAAGTAAAAAAGTGCAACTCCAAATAAATAAGCTCAAAAAGTTCCGCGCTTCTCGATTTTGGTTGGCTTGCTAGAAACAATAACTTTTACACTACTCCAACGCTTCGTCGAAACAATATTTTCTATGCATTTTCTTTTAAGCTGCATTCTATTTTAATGCCCATCATTGTAATACACCTGGACAGAGCTACATATAATTATCCATATATAAATTCTGTATTATTTTAATTTACTGAAATATATATTTTCTATATACATATTTTCTGAAAACTTTGCCCTTGTGACTTATTTATGGTTATAGCAAATGCCACTGGGAATTTCAACAGTTTCAAAACAAAAGGCATTTCGGTATCTCTTCGTGTGTCTAAATTTGTTCTAGGGAGGTGCACAATATCGCTTTTTTTTAAATCCCAGTTAATATTTCGTAGTATAGTTTCGTCTTAACAATTTTCTTTGCGATCAAAGGATCTCGTTACACAAACAGTCTCCTACACATACATTTTTCAATAGCATAACTATACATCCTGCTTTTAAGCGCAGTTCTGCAGAAGCCAAACCAGAAAGTGTCATTGGTTGTAAATATTCAATGGGATAACATAAATTTACATTTTCATTGTCGGCTTTGTCACCAGCTAGTGGCTGAGCATGATCTATGGAAACACCCTTAACTATTTCCCCTGGTAGTCGTTTCACAATAAGATGACTGATTCTTTTCGCTTGAATATTTCTAGCTGCTAAACAGCTAGCTCTATTACTCATTTCTTGCACAGATAAATCTAATGGATAAAACTCTTCAATTAAATTATCGCATAACATTTCCTGTAGTATTTCACGTTTTTTTATAATATTATTTTTGATATGTAATAATCAATCTGAGAATTCAATGTAATCTCCATCCATATTCTTGGACCATTCGATAAAAAGATTAATTAATTGAAATAATTAATATTGTTAATTGACTGCAAAACATATATGGATTAACCAAAAAAAAAATTTTTTTTTAATCAAATGTCACCTAAACAATAAACGTTTTTTTAACGTTAACTACAACTTGTTTATCAAGTAAGCAGAAAAAAGACGTGGGGAAAAATTCTATTACAAAAATTATGTTGTAGATGATATCGCCTTTCATAAGGCACTTTCATAAGAAAGAGTAAAGTTAAAGTCATCCACTCCACAATCTACTACATCCAACCTAATGTCGTTCTGTGCCGACTATAACTTCTTGGTAATGAACTTCACTATGACCCATCATCGTTTTCGGGCAGGATTCCCCTAAGGTAGTATACTTAGTCTACCTTTTACCTCCTCTATTTTTACATGCTAACTAAGCCTCATTTCCTGATAATCTGCAACGCTTACTGAAATATTGCTGTTATCTTAAGGAATAGCAAGTAAAAAGTGAGTGTGTATAGTTACGTCGGAGTGTCATTAGATGGAAATTTTTGCATACCTGAAGATTCCTAAAGTTTCTACAATCCAAAAATTAAAATCAAAGGAAGGGCATGTGAACATGTATAATCAAGAAGAAAAGATTAAGGATTAATATAGATGGGAATGCTAATATGTTCCACTGCAGGAAAACACCACCTCCTCCCAAGTCTGAGTAGAACAAAGCCGTTTGACAACAGACTAGTTTAAAAAAACTCTTGGAACAAACTTCAGCTTATCTAATTTAATATTTACAATTAATACTTATAGTATCATAGGTATAAATGCAGTTAGTCTCACAAACTAGTGTAAGAGCAGCCCAGCGAAGATAGGCAGACCAAAATGATCGGTGGACGTCATATTTCATAAACAAATTCGCCCAATAGGTATCAGCTCTGGGTTCAAAATGTTATTTGAGATTAATATGAAAAGCCTGCTAAGTGAGAGTGTATGACAGTGAAAGTGATTAACGCTAATATATGAAAAGGATTTCGTAATTCCTCGTTTTTTCTGTTTTATGTATATTTTTGTGTTCATTTTGTTTCGTTTTGTCTTACGCTCTAAGATGTTATCAAAGAGAGAAAATAATATGAAAAATCCGCGATGCTGAACCCATCCTTATGACAAATTCAGTTATTAGGTTTATGACAGGCAAATTTACTCAAACGAACTCTCTTTTGTTGATCAGTGTCTTTAGTAAATTATAGTGTATTATCACTGGGAGTCAATCTTTCCCAAAAAAAGACGGCACCAACATCCAATTTCACCTGACAAACTGCGGATGCAAAAGAGTTTCTCCTTATCAGAAAATTAAGGCTAAACATCGCGTCGCGTAGTTTTGGGGAAGATTAAGGATGATTTGCAAAAGGGGGAAAATTCGTACGGGAAAAAATGGTGCACGAGGTGATGTGACTTTTAACCTCCAATAACGGAGAAAGTTATTTTTCCATATCGGGTCCGAAGAGGAGTCTGTAATGAAGGAGGATTCCCTCCTATCCGTTTCGTGACCTCCATTAAAACTTTTCCAATGGCTATGAATTTGCTTTACATCGTGGAAAGTTTAACAAAAGGAGATGCCGTGAGTGTATGGTAGAAAGTGGGGGAAAGGGAGAGAAAGAGAGAACGCTCGATTTCTTTAGAAGCACTTGCAGGGAAAGATCGTTTCCTTCAATTCATTGCGAATGGGAGAGTGGTTAAGTTCCCCCTATTCGCCGTTTTCTTATTTATTATATAAAATTCGCAAAAACCAAAAATGTAAGCATTATATTTCCTTGAAAATGTAAGACTCAAATAATTATCTGAAGTGTAGCGGTATTAGTTTTAAAAATATAATACAATTTTCATATTGTTTACATAATCTAAAATAAGTAACAATATAATTTATCTTAATTAATTAACATATTACGAGTTTGCAGTTAAGAAATTTTCCTTTGATCTTATCAGAAGTGCTCGAGACAGAACTGGATCAAGAGTTTTTACGGAAAAACATAACAACGAAATACCCTCTTTAAAGTAATGTAATAAATTGATGAGATTATAAATAAACCAGAACATGCTATTGCAAAGAACAGGAAGGAACAATTATATAACGAGTGGCAACAACTCATCTCCCACATTTATTATATTTTATAAAGTTTATATTTATATCATCTTGTATGATATTTAACAATTTAAAAAAGAATAAGAGAAATAAATAGATGAGAGAGAGAGAAAAAACTATTGTACAAACACGTAAAATACAATAAACTAATGATGCTTTCTTCGGAGGTGTAGTAAACCTAACCTAACTACGGCACAATAATGATTCACTTTTAGTACAAAAAGAATTTTCTTAAAATTGATTTTTATTTATAGTAAGGGAAGAAAGAACTGGGTGATACGGTCACTATAAACGATGAACTAGAACTACATATCAGTTGTCGTAACCACAGTTTCGCATAAAAATATCATTGACGTTGGGTATTACACAGGTTTATTATTAGTATAAAATATTAATTTTTTCTACATAAAAAGTTCTACAAAAAATGCAATAAAAATAAATCCATTACAGTTCGTGTTCCGATTGACCAATTAATATTTATGAAAGGTATTGGTTGAGATAAAAAAAATGAAAAATGGCTAAAACGTGGAAAATTCGAGAGGTGTAGTTGAGGTGGGAAGTTAGTGTCCGAGCGGATCTAAGTCACGATAGCTCAAGTGGTAGAGCAGCGGCATATTTAGCCGAAGATCGTGGGTTCGAATCCCGCTCGTTACGATGACTTTTTCATCTCGACCAATACCTCTCATAAATATTAATTAATAAAAATAAAATTTCAATTGTTTATATATTTCTGTCAGTTTTTCTACTTATCTCCTATGTTATTTAGCGTAATGTTTAAGGAAAACCGCAAAAATTGCAAGAAAATATGAACAGGCCATAGAAAAAGGTATCTCTGAACTAAAATCAGATTCATAAATCACTGAAGTCGCAGTCCTGAGGATGTATAAAATATAGCTGTAAGGGATAGGGATGAGTGTAGGGATAATTGAGGCCATCCTCCTCGACCTGAGTAGATCAATTGTGCTCCTCTATTTTTATAACTCAATTAATTTTTAACTTAAATTTTATAACGCCAGCTTTAGGTTGGTAGCCAACCTCCACACCCTTACAATGAAAATAAAGATTTTAAAAAAAATCTTGCCCAGATAATTTTTAAAAACTTTGGCCAATATGTATATATTTTTGTTTTGTTTTTGTAGTTTGATCGCTTTCAACATCTGCCTGCCTTCTAGTTTCATGAAAGTATATAATGGATCGTGCAAGTAAAGTAAGCACAGAGACTGAAGATAGCAACGAGCAGAAAAGCATCAGATAGGCCAAATGATCTAGAATAAGTCAAATTTATTGGGACCAATCAATCTACCAAATATCTCGCACCTCAAGAGAAAATCTCACAATAGCTTAGTTGAAGTTTAGTTTTATTATTTAAAATGTTTATATTTGTAGGAATAAGTGTTGTGAACGGTATATGACCTTTCGAGTGTACAGAGTCGGGGAAAAATTGCAAGTAACAAGACGTAGGCAGCTGTAAAGAATTCCAATCCAGCAATTTGCCGAACAGATAATTGTTACATGAAATAATGAGACAGGAAACGATATTAAATATGACATTGATGCGATTTACGTAGGTGGGTAATCCGTTGGAGTACTTATGAGTCGAGGAGCCAAGAACGAAACGGAACAACACGCCCGTTCCGTTGAAAGGTGGGTGAAGGCGTGGGTCGGAAGGCAGTAGCCTCCAAAAATCCTCGCCTGAACAAACCAACCGCCCTTCCTTGAGGTCCCAACCATTCATCCGACTAATAAACAGTTATTATGTTTAAAGGACGATTTATTTAGAGCAAATGTCATTTGTTTGCTTCTGGGCAAAGGTTATTATGATTGATTTCATTTGGCACCCTTCAGAGTGGGCGTACTTGTATTTAACCATAATAATTAACGATTTGACATATAACATTGAGTTACGTAGGTGTCAATGCGGCAATTGAATGATGTACAGTATATTTCAACATTAAATTTTTCGTTTTGTTTCCTTGGGTAATCTACAGTAACTAACTTGATTGTCCGAAGCCGAGCTACTTAAAAATACGGACGAGACAGAAAATGTTGAATGCAAAAAAACAAGTACTTATATAAGTACATATAAGTAACATTTCTTATCTAAAGATATTGGCGATAGTAGACTGCGAGCTTTAAGTTCTATTGTCGAATTAGCCCCCATTTATATTCATACACCAGAAAGTGCACTACCTTTAGATAGTGGGTGACTTTCGAGTGTTAATCTTCGCTTATTTACTACTGTTAGGTGTTCCAAATGGCAATAACTTTTCCAGGCTAACGCTTAGCAGTACATAAGATGACACATGAGTCCCGATATCTTCGGTGGTCAGATTATTTGGTCATGATTTATCTCGTTTTTCATTAACATGCTCATATTCTTTAATTTCTGCCTGCTGAGAAGTAGATATTTGTTTTCCTGGTTGAGATGTTGAAAATACGGTTTCGATTGTTTTTTTACCAGGTGAATTCATTTCAGCTGTTATCGTGCTTTGATGTGTGCCAATTTTTGGTTCTGAACCAAAGAGTACGAGAGCTAATCCAGTTTTTGATAATTGTCAACATTGTTTATTACATTTAACCCACTTATATCCTGGCACCCACAACACACCAACCTGATTGCGTTTTCCCAAGAGTTAGAGATATTTTATATGTATCCAGAAACGTTTAACCTTTGTATAAGCTCAGTGTATTTGTATATGTATGGATGGATGTAATATTTTATGAATTGATGGGAGACACTTTCTATTATTTTAACATTATTATTTTAACATCTACCGAAATAGAAGAATTTCATGATAATGGCATAATTTTTATGAATAACCTATTAAAGTATAAAAACTGGCAATCTTATATTTTCGATATTACATTACAATATTTTGGTCTTTAACTGGAATACAGCTCATCGTTGTAAACATAAATTACAATTTAACACTGAACAACATCATAACACCCAACGAACCCAATTAGGGTTTAGACCAAACTCATTAACAACTGCAAATAGGCTTTAATAGCGTTCAAGGGTAAACTAACCACCCAAAAAATATAAATTGACAGTTATCGGCGGTTATTTATCAGAATTTACAAAATTGAGGGAAATCAGTGCACATATTATCAATTTTTTAATATTTTCTCATCTGTATAAAAATAGAATTGGTGCAAATGAGAAAATATGAAAATTCTATTACTACATCTGTAGCGTTCCTTAAGATTACTTTCGTTTTCTATTCCCAAGTCTATAATATTAAACTTTAAATCACAGGATCTGAATAGAAAATAATGATTATTCGTAATCAATTAGCTGTAGTTTTGGCAATTAGATTATTTAAAATCATTATCAAGAACATTTAAGAAAGTGGACTTAAAAGTAAAAGTAAAAACTGGGTCAGACGTTTTAAGCCTGGATATGTTTTTAGACTAGTTACACAATTTTTTTCGCGCTATTTATTTTGTTTTACCGGAGTCTGCAAATGGGTTGAGTTAGGTTAGGAAAGGGTTATGTAGTGTTAAGTTAAGTAAGGGTTAAGTGAGGGACGGGCTAGAGTTGGGGCCGGCTTGAGTTAAGTTAGGACAAGTTAGGGTTAGGATTAGAGTTAAGGTTACTGGTTGAAAAAAGGATGGTGCGACCCCACTGGCAAGATACTAATTTCAGACATCACACACTGGATAAAAGCAATCTAAAAATTGCCACGAGAAATCAAAAATAATGCGAAAGGGGTTACATGAAACAGGAATACACTAAATTTTAATTTTTGATGATCATTGCCGACGATTAAATGCAAGTAAAAAAAAATTAAGGGGGGCAATCAACATAATATGCGTACATTCTGAAAAAAAAAAAATCGTCGCATTTACTAACAGATGAACTGACTCACCAATATACAAGTACAGAGAAGGGAAAAATAAGACAATAATTTATCTTATAATTAATTAACGTTTTTAGTTGAGATAAAAAAGTCAGTGTCACGAGCGAGATTCGAACCCACGATCTTCGGCTAGATACGCCGCGGCTCTACCGATATTCTCTTTTTTATCTCAAGTAAAAACCTTAATTAATTGAAAGATATTAATTGGTCAAGCGGACCATAAAAACTAGTGAATTTAATAAGTTTAAATATTTCATTTGTCGCCGAGAAAATTCAAAAAGGAGGGAAAATTCAAAACGAATTTATGTTGTAATTTATGTTGGAGAGTGGTTTGAATTGGCCAGGAGCTATGTGTTGTGATTTTCTAAGGGGTTCGAAGTATTAAATTGGTCGAGATTCTTGACGTGTTCAGACCTAGCAGACCAGAGTAGATATCAACAGTTGATCAACGGACAAATCACCCAATGGCAATTTCAGGCTCGAACCTGTTGTTTGTTTAAACGCAGAAGGAAAAAACGTTTCATCTAAAAACTGCCAATTTTAATTCGACTTGACTCTTACAAGAAGTCCGCCCTACGCCAGAGGGCAAACGTGTATCAAATTTCAAATTTTAATTCGTTCGACCTAGATTGTTGGCACTCTGGCGAGTTGAGGCGACCCGGTTAGGGGTCGTGTTTCGAGATAGCTGTCGGAAAATTGTAAATGCACAATGCCGCGCCGCCCCCTGTTCACGGCTACCAATCTTCGTCACGACAAAGGAGCGTTCCGAGAAACCGAACATTAACCGAACAGAACGCTTGGCAAAACGGTTTTCACTCTGGGGCTTGAATTATGAGAAATTCCTCGGTCATTAATGCCAAGGGTGGGTAGGTTTGTTAAGTTTGCCACTACATTAAAGAGATTTCCTGGTCTTTCAAAGTATTATGCACAGTATGAATAAATATAACGTTTCTCTCTCTATCTCTCGAAACAAGCTCTTGACATTAAAATCACATTTGTCTGGGTTTGAATGTTTCAAACGATCTCCCTTTCGTATTCACCCACGTATGTTATATATTACAGGAATAAAACAAATAATTAGGTTATTAACCTTCAAAAGTAAAAAATATGAATATTAATATGAAGTATATGAAAACGAATACTTGTATCTTGGTTTTCAACATCAAAGGTGATTTTTTTTTCTAATGTAGGGGTAAAAAATAACAAACATGAAGTTAATGGATATATAATTCGCCTTTATAGTTATGCAAGGTGCTTTTAAATATATTACTTTTAAATATTAATAATATTAAAAAAATACACTTGCAAAGAAGATATTTTCGAAAAAATTTTCAAGGGTTTATTGAATTGCAAAAAAAAAAAATCAATTTTGGTTATTGCTACCACAGCCTACTACTGTGGACGCCTGGTCACAAATTTTCGCCCAACATGTACATTCCTTTTTAGCAAAGATAGTTCCTACTCACAGAAAGTATAGATAATTAATTAATATAATATTATGGATAATTTCGAAAAAAAATCTTTTCAAATCAAACGACAAATTAATTAAATCTTTCATTTTTGGAAACGCTATGAAGGCGATATTTTATGCAGATGGTCGGGGAGTCCGTTTGCCATGCATTGGTGAATTATCAGAAAAAGTTAGTAAAACTTTTAAAAAAGAAGGTTTTAGAATAGCTTTTGGAAGTACTGGTTCACTTAAAAACTTGGCAAAAAGCGGGATTTACCAACTTAATTGTAATGATTGTAATATTAATTATATAAGCAAAGCGGTAGAGAAATAAAAACAAAAAACAGAACACTTGCCTAAATCCAACAAATTTTCAGAATTTAAGGGCCATCTAAAGGAAATGAAACATAATTTCAATTTAAACTTAAATACAACTGTGTTACATTGTTCCAAAAAAGGGAGAGAACTAGATTGGTTTGAAAATTTTGAAATTAAAAAGTGTAAAATTGAAAAAAGAAAAAAAATTACTGTGAATATCTTTTTTAAAAAGGATTGAACACCGCACTCACTCCACCATTCATCACTTCTATAACATTCACATTGCCTGCGCCTTTTTTGAGAATTAGAAAAATGGTGATAACTTTGAAACGACTGAAGCAATCTAACGGAAACGTTTCAGGCGATTAGAAATTTACAAACTACACTCAATGGACCTAATTTTGCCTACGTAAATTAACTGTAACTAGAGATATAAAATAACGTGCTGAGGTGCTTTTGTCCATGTAATCCTTGTATTTGCCACTTATCATAACACAAATTATAAACAATGAGTTTTGAACCTGAAAGTAGAATAATCTACCTTTCGTAAGGTTATTATAATGTTAAATATGGACACCGGACATTAGCGGAAAAAAATTCCGGCCCAAAATCGTATATTTTTTTAATGAGATGAAAATTTATCACTGAAAGTGTTAACGAGTTCTTCATACGAATCTAATTTCTATTGTTATTTTTTTGTAATAAGTATTTAAAAATACTTTAATGGCAAAGCCTTTTGGTGTTTGTAACTTTATATTTATTTAATAAGATTCTTCTTATAATTTTCTGATCCCAGGAAAAACGACAAATCGAATTACATGTGTACAATAGGTGGTGGGACTTTCACAAGATTTTATTCATTCGCAGGACCGAAACAACCCTTTCATAATTTAAAATTTTACAAACGAAAAAACCACAACGGCTACGCTAAAATGATCTTAAACGGTCCGAGTAAGGTTTATCATCCGGCAAAATTAAAAAAAAAAAAAAATACTAACTACGATAATATTGGTCGTAAAAATTAAAAACGTTTAAGCAAACTCACAAAATTTGAGTAATCAAAAATTGATACTTCAAATGAAAAATAATCTAATTTGATCCATAGAAAAAATGTTCGCCTCCTGTTAAGATCGCATTCAAAATTTAATCAAATGTAATTTGAACGTCATTTGTGTGTATTACGCCCGCCAGCCACATGACCTCGCCCCTTTCTGATTGCTTTTTATTCCGATCTAGTTCTCTTACTGTGGGGTCAAAAATTCAAGTCTAAGAAATCAGTAAAAGGTTGTATCAAGTTTGTTAACTCCTGAAAATGTTCCGTAGAACCAGAAAAAAATTATTGTGGAAAGGTTTACAAACAAATACAAACAAAACCTATGTTTCAAACAATAATCGCATGTTGTCTTATTTTATCCGTGTCTTACACAAAAATTATAAAACAAACGCAAAGACTATTGTTTTTTGTTTTTGTTTTTTTACTTCCTGGATAATCAATGTGTAGATCTTTAATTAAATTTAAGACGAAAGGGTTTATTTCGATAGAAAAGTTATCTATTCACGAACCAGGCAAAACTCTCCAACACGTTTTCGAAATAATACATTACAACAAATATATTATTTGGGAAAACGACCTAGTGTACGTAACCAAGACGTCTTAAATAATGGGAGTGAAAGGCTTTTGATGCTTATCGCAGAAAAGCTAACGGTGCTCGGATGATATGTAGGGCTCTAAAAAGACGCATCAGATACGACGTCCAAATGACTTCGAGAATATCGGATTTGTGCTATTCTTCCTTTAGTTCACTGTTGAAAATTCGTTGTTAAAATTATCTCCATTGGATGAACGTTCTACTTTCGCAAATATTACATTAGGGCTTGTTTAAATTTAACAACGGCATTGGTATGGTGTCGAAGGTTGAAATTCTAGTTAACGACATAGCCCGGAACTTGAAAATACTACTAATTAATCACTAAACATCAAACAAGTTTGAGAGCCGGTGCCTGTCCAGTAATCACAAGTTTCGAGGGTTAAACTTCTAAAATTAGAAGACCTTTCGGTCTTGTTGATGGCTTTTACTGGGTGCCATATGAGAGCTGAACGAGGCTGGGAACCGTTGGAAATAACTCGGAAACTAGTCGAGCACTGCGGTTGACGGGGTATAAAAATAAAAAAAAAGGCCCCTATCCATTATTTTCCCCGTGTGTGTTCCTTTCAAGAGGGAACGTGAAAGCTAAAAGAAAACCTGCAATAAACGTAATCAATTTGGTCGCACGTAGCCGTTCGAACGTTCGTGCTTCACACTGTTTTGTGATCGTCTAACTGTAAAATTTGATTCCGTCGGATATTTATATGCCACTAAAAATCAATCATCATTAGCAATAATAATTAGAACTACAAATTAAACTGTCAGGGACAAAACACAACGAATAACCACAAAATTTAAATAATATTGAAAAATTACTACATAAAATGTATAAAATACTTGTTGAAAGTATGAAGTACATACAGACGTGAACATTTCAATGGAAGAAAACTCATTAACACACTTTTTTTACCATAGTGTATTTTAAAAATGAAATAAACAATCGGGAACCAAGCAAATGACTCTTCTACGCTAGGTCTCACTGCCCAACAGGTTGAGAGAACATTGCGCATTAACCTCCTGGGAGGATTATCGGGATTAGTGCGATGTACTAAGCTTAGATCTAACGGATTGGTGCAATGAAAGCAATTTTAGAATATGATGTACCGGGATTTTATTACATCTTTCATAAAAGGAATCTTAAGGTCATTATGGATTGTATACTGGATACATAGGAGGAACTATTTTTCGAAGGCTTTTGGATTGGCAGACCTGATTTCGATGATAGTTGGAATGTTTGGATAAACCCCAAAATTCGATGCGTTCGACCAAATGGGTTTTATTATCGTTTTATATATGAGTTCTTCCTTGTAAAGCGTCTGTTTTGATCGTTCTAGATAAAAGTCGTGAGAATGTTTTGTGCCATCTAGACAAGTCCTGCTTGTTTACTTACACTTGTATGTGGATTTGTCAGTCTTTTGTCGAAGAAGGTAGCGGACGTGGTACAGGAAGGGCGAAACGATGTAGGTGTTGTGGAAGCATGTTCCAAGTCGTAGAGTAAAGGTTGTTTGTTGCGTTTTATCAGTATATATTTGCATTCGCTACTTTTTCAGCCAAGGTTCTGGGTTGATAAGATAAGCCTGTAGGATGGATGGGTCTTTATTAGAGACAGGATAGCTGCATGATCTGCAAAAATGTAAATAAACGTGTCAGTAAAGTACGTAGTTCAGCAGTGTTGAATTCAGGATGGGACCAAGGAAAGTACCATGATGGACTCCAACCTTCACAGGGTAATAGTCAAAGATAGATATTCCTTGGCTGAAAGCAGGATCAATCAGGTATAATTCGAGGATGAGGAATAAGTGTAGTGTTCTAAAATTTTCTACAGTAAACCCGGATAACAGACTTAGCTTGAACATCAAGGAAAGCGGCCGAGCATTATTGTTTAAGCTCAAACAATAATGTTTGACAACAACAAGGTGACATTGCTTACTTGTGGAGTAGTGTTTATGGAAGCAAAAAATGGGAAAGATTCTTTTCAGAAAAAGCATCTCGAGAATTTTTGAAATATGAAGTTAATCGATAGGATTAGGGTAGGTTGCAGTTAGTGAGGCGAGTAGTTCTTAATACAACATTATAAAAGTTTGTTAGGAGGAGGATTGCTCTTTTATGGAGTAAACACGCAAATAAATTTCATTTTATAACATCATGTACGAACTTGCATGCCTCGTTAGAAGTTTGCAACAATTTCATGCAACAATATTGTAAAAGTTCGTTGGATTTCATTAAAAAATAATCTTCGAATGTTTTTCTAAGGATAAATACAAATACTATATATATAATCCGTAGGAAATAACAAGCAAATGTAACAAGCGATAAGCTTTGTTCCATTATAATTATGGAAAATCAAACTGAGTTAGATATTCAAACAGATTTCAAAACTTTGGAAATCATATTAACAATAGAAGGGTTAGTTTTTTTCTATAATCTATCATCGAAAAGAAAACCACTTTCTATTTTTAGTTAAAAATTTATTATTATCTAATATTGTAGAACGTACCTAGTTGACACATCGTTCGATCTATTGAAGCTAAATCAATTTTGATAAAAACGTATTTTCTACATGCAAATTTTTATGTACGGACAATTTCTTTTTCAGTTGAAAGTCTTGTTAGAAGTTACCAGAACATGTTTTGTTTATAGACATAGTTTACAAAAAAATACCGGATCGTTTTCTATTGCTTTCACCCCTAATTCAGATATGATTGGTATTTTATGAGGGTACCAATCACATCCCATTATAAGGAAATCATTCATCGATCGGAAAAGATCTAATAGATGCGTGTAGGGGTCGTAAGCGTGGGGAGATAAAGCTTTGTCGATTTCTGTTCATTTCGATTGAGACAGACGTGAACGATGGGAGGAGGAAGCTTCACCCTGTTTATTTCCGATGGTTTAGGTAAAGACGTTCGCCCTGATGTCTTCACGAACTGTACTAAACCGTATAAACTTTAGAGTTAGCTCGTTTGCGAAGGAATTGAATAAGGTCAAAATGTAAAACTTTTTTTTATCTCGAATCGATCTCGGCGTTCGTGAAACCTCATTCGTCCCATTGGCTTTAATATGAAATAATAACTTGAAATAACCTCAATTCATAAATTATATGGCCAAATTTAAATTTTATAATTGTAAACTGAAGTGTATGAGGCACACTTAAAGGAACCCCACACTTCTCTGGAAATGGTCAAATCCAACCACTGGGCCATGAAGGGTGAGTTTATTTATTTGTCTACCTACTAAAACCAGATGTTCCATAAAACAAGACCGGGGAAAAGAAACATAATGTGCAAAAGGAGATTCATCGACGGAATAGAACACAGTGCCTTCGCAAACTTTTTAATCGCACACGATGCACATCCCTACTTCGAATTTAATCAATAGTTTGAAGTTTACCGAAGTTTGAACATCCAGCAATCAACTCAACAAGTTTTTTTTCTGTTTGAGAAAAGCAAACTTAATTTGGCTACTTACATATAAAACATTGACTAGACCAAGGTTTATTTAAACATGATACTTCGCACTGTGTCAAAAACCGTTAACTTATTATTAATTCATATACGTTTTGCGGTCATAATTGACCATAAGAATTATTTCAATTAATAATTCTTTTTATCTAAGATCCTGGTTGAGATGAAAAAAGTTAGTGTCACGATGGGAAACCCAAGACCTTCGGCCCTATACGCCGCTGCTCTAACCACTTAAGCTATCGTGACAAGTCGATCACGTGCAATGTCAAATGGATTCTGTACGATAAAAGGTGGCGTACAGGTCAGTGATTGGACAAGGATGAAGCGGCAAAACAATTTCCGAAACTGCGAATCTGCAACCAACACAGGTTAGGGTGACTGGTGGTGTTGTTTACTATAATTTCCGGAATTCCTGATTGCAGAGAAATATTGCCAAAAATTAACAAAATGCACGGGAAACTGCAACGTCTTTGTCCATCAATGGTAAACCGTAAGGGACCGATTCTTCTTCACAATGTCGCAATGCCAAGTCTTCGGAAACTTAGTGACTTAGGATATGAGGACCGTATCGCACCTTCCATATTCACTCGGCCTCTCGTCTACAAACTTCTACTGTTTTAGACATTGTGATCACTTCTTGAAGGATAAAATTTTTAAAGAACGTGGTGCCGAAAACGGTTTCCAAGATTTTACTGGGAGTCGAAATAAAGATTTTTATGTCAGCGGAATAAAAGCGCTTATTATACAATGATTGTTGGCAATGATGTATAGATTGTGATGGAAAATTTTTCAAAAATTTTCTTTATCTTATACAATTAAAAATAGTTTTATCTGACTTATCAAAACCTGCATTACTTTCGTACCAGTCTAACACATACTTAATGTCCAGTCATTAAAGTTCTACCTCCATTAAAGTCAAATCTCTGAGGGAAAACCGGAAAAATGTGTGCGCATTGGGCAGGAACAATTATTCGTAAACCCTATGTTATTGTAATATTTTAAACTTTTTAAAGATTTTTCTATATATAATGTTTTTCTAATTATAATTCCAAAAATTAACTATTGTTTTTAATAAAATCTTATATGTACACATATTTATGTATTTGCTTTAACATTTTTTTTCCTCGGCAAATAAATTTTATACGAGTCCATAAAATTATGTTAAATGTATCTTCGACTAATTCTTCTAATTAGTAATTGAAATTTTCTTCTTCTTCACGGCTTAATTTAATAAAGGTTGAACAGTAAGCGTTGGTGGAGTGGGGATCGGTTTATAGAGAATGCGTGCCATATAGGGTATGGCTCAGCAAAACCCGGTCCCACGTATTGTCAGCATCTCATACTAGTGAACGGGTTAGGGTTAGAAAGAGATAAAGAGACAGAGAAAGATTTTTGCAAAAACTCAGGGTTATTGCACCTTCTTGAATACGGCCAGGTTCACGCCAGTGAATGATCAAAAGCGTAACCGGCGGACTCGAAAAGCTTCCCTCTTATCAGATTTTATAATGAAAACAAATTTTCCAATTTGCAAGGATGTGAAAATGATGACATTGGTGCTTATCTTTCACTTTCGCGTTTCTTTAAACTCGAGCGATAACCCATACAATAGTATAACTTTGATTTCTCATTCCATCCTGATAATTTAATTATTAATCTTAATAATGGAATGACTATTAATAACATACATTTCATTATTACTACTGTTGGGACCTAAGCGAGGGTGTTAAGCAAACAGTAGTAAGTTTAGCGTAAATTATTTTTATCACGACCCACCATATTCCATAGACTGGGCCTACCAAAAAAACTTTCTTAAAAAGGTGTAGAGATTAGTGACCGTTAATCGATATCTGAATAATTTTCTTAAAAAGTATCGAACGGAGTGCACCCCGAAATCGATACTAAAAAAAAATAAATACTAATTTTATGAAAGTGTGAGGTTTTCTCCGTCACAATAGAGTGAGTCAAGATAAAAAATAAATTTTAATAACAACCTAACGAATAGAATAAAAATAAACATACTATCAAGATAAAATAATTCAGTTTTTATGAGTGCTAATTAAAATACTAAAAAGTAAATAAGATGTTGAAATGAATTTTCAGTAAGGAAATCTGAGAAACAGTCAATGTAACTATCAATTAATTAATCTTTATGTAAGGTGTTGGTTGAGATAAAAAAGTCAGTGTCACGAGCGGGATAAATACGCCGCTGCTATCGTGACTTCGATCCACTCGGACACTAACTTCCATCTCAACCCACCTTTCGAATTTTCCCTCCTTTTTACTATTTTTCAAATGTCGTGTAATATATTTGATTCTCGGCGACAAATGAAATGGCCACGGAGAGCTATACTAAAGATATACTTCATTTTAAATATTAAATCCATTAGATTTTCTGGGCCGATTGATCAAATAACTTATTTCGATTAATTAATCTTTATGTTAGGTACTGGTTGAGATAAAAAATCGGATCGGAGTCACGATCGCTCAAGTGGTAGAGCAGCAGCGTTTTAGCCGAACGTCGTGGTTCGAATCCCTCTCGTACCGCTGACTTTTATCTCAACCAATACCTTACATAAAGACCACACCACTCAATACTTTGACAAAAAAAATACGCAATATAAGAAATTAGCTGTTCATTCACCAGAAATACTAGCTCTAGTTATACACATATGTATATATATTTTGTGCGTGTGAGCTTCTCTCTCTTTCTCTTTCTCTCACTTTTTCACTCTCTCTCTCTCTCTCTCTCTCTCTCTCTCTCTCTCTCTCTCTCTCTTTCGCTCTCAT
The DNA here is from genome assembly GCF_000648675.2 of Cimex lectularius. Classification (NCBI taxonomy): domain Eukaryota; kingdom Metazoa; phylum Arthropoda; class Insecta; order Hemiptera; family Cimicidae; genus Cimex; species Cimex lectularius. The sequence goes on along the minus strand of NW_019392875.1, from coordinate 1,033,046 downwards.
TCTCGCTTCTGGGCTTCATTGCGTTATCTCACTTTCTCTTCTATCTCACGAACTCTCGTTTCACGTTATCAACGTTATCTCTCTTTTCTTTTCTTACCCCCTCTCTCTCACTCGCTCTCTCTATCTCTATCTCTCTCTCTCTCTCACTCTCCCTCCACTCGCCACTCGCTCACTTGTTAAATATATTTTTGAAATACATTTTATTATTTAAAATATTCATTTATTCGCTAATAGGTACATATTTACCCTGTATTGATTAAAAAAAAGTACCTCACAATTGAAACTTTTTTCTCCAGAACGTGTTACTCCGGTTTGTCAATTAGCGTGGAAAGAGTGGAAACCCGTATGTCTTTAAAATTTACTTTCATATGCAATACTTCAGACCTAGAAATACTTGATGCATCGATTTCTATTTCAATATTTTCACTTAATTTACGATTTCCAATATTTTCCTATTTCAGACGATTCGAGTATTACACTAATTTATTTATCAATTTATTGGATTATTTCTCGGTCACCTTGTTTCATATTCAGATATGGACTATAATAAATTGTACCGTACGCAAAAAAAAACGGAACTTTTGATATTTTATTATTTATATTGACATAAGATCGTTCCATCGTTAAGACTTGCCTTTCTACACACTCATCTTTTCTCTTCGTGCTGGCTATACTATAATTTTTTATTTCACGGATATAATTAGAAATGTCATGGATAGTTTATTTTTTTGATGGCTTTCTTGGCGTCAACCAAAAGAATTGTGGGACAATATATTCAAAATATTAGATTTTCAAAACATCTGTTCTACTGAGCAAGTGAAACTGCCTTCGGTTACCAATTTTAAAACCTTTAGATAAGATGACAATATATTTTAAAAATATCAAAAACTGTTTTATCTTTAATCAATAAGTTTTAAGAACCTTGCTGGCACAAATAGAGTTGCGTTTTTTCAACAAAATAAAAATAGAAATTGCGACTCAATTTGATATTTAGTTTTCTTTTCACCAAATGCACTTGGTTTTAAAAAAGAAAAATATTATCTCATTAAGTGTTAAAACGGTAAATCGTAAATGGCCGACGAGAATGAACCGGTTTACTGGTGAGGTCGTAAAATTTTGCTATATTTAAGTCAACTATTTTATTATTTTCACGATTCCACTTTTTTACAAAGCCGTAGGTCCACCTGCTGGCTCTTTACTCTGACATGAAATACCTTCTGTTTATGGCAAACGTAAACATTTCGAATATACACGCGAATGGCCGGAAATTTATATCCTGTAATATCGGGAGGAAGGAGTCTGTCACCCATTGAACGTATTTTGTTAACTTATTATTTGTCTGGGTTCAGCCATAATTCAATTGTTGGAATTTATATTGTTAGTAATCAAAATCTGACTTTGGCATAGTATATTAACGACACCAGAGAGAAAATGTACGTATGTGCCGCCTGTGGTTTTAAAGGTTTTGCTTTCCGTCCTCTTGCACTTTAATTTACGCCCGTTCCTCGCCCTGAGGGCATTCCATATTTTTACCTCTTCATCCTATGGGTGCAATAAATGTTGTCGGTACCTTTTTCAGCCACATAAATAAAATATTTGACGATGGGCGTAAAACGAAAAACATTAAAAAGCATGGTATCCCTGGTTTTAAAAAAAGATTCTGATGTTATTTCCACGTCTTGGTTTCGAATCGGCGACTTTTTTGGCAGGGATCAATTGAACGTGTGGCTCTCTCATTTCATACAAATTAGCATTTGGATCCTAGTTATATCAATTTTTGTACAAAAAAAGAATAGAAATGCCCACGATAAGACTTCATCGTCTGTGTTTTGGTCCTTCTGGGCTTTTACCGAATTTTACAAAACAAAAATTGAACCAACACAAAATTAAACTTCAAGTAAATAAGCCCAAGAAACGAAAACGATTTTGCTTTATGAAACCCACCACCATAATATATAAAAAAATTCAATACACAATTAATCAAGGATTTCAATCAAAAGGCCTAAGAAAAATTGTTAACCCTCCTTATTATGTATCAAACGTCACCCTACACCGAGACCTTATTATTCGCCTGTGTTCCAGAAGTAGCGAAAAGCAATTACAAAAAATGGCATCAATCCCTTTTCTCCCATCCTAATGCCTTGGTCCGTCATCTCAGTTCCACTACCATCCCAGATAATCCTGCTCGTCGACTGAAACTCCGATGGCCACGTGTCGCCCAAAGTGACGAAGAAAATTGAAAAGTGGTCGTAAAAAAAGTGAAAAGTACGTTGTAATTGTTTTACAAGTGTAAAAATCAATTTTTAAAAAAATTCATTCAACCATGCCACATTGCCTACAGGGTAGTAGGTCAGGTTTCAGTTTTGTAACCGAACGTTTATAAAACCCCGTAGGTGTCCATACAGCGGATACGCGAACCACACCATGATCCACTGGAAACATCTTTTCCACCCCCCTAACGTCCATTTTAGGTATATTTGGCCGACCGACGACCACCACCGATCCCATGCTCCCTGAGTCCAAAAATGGACCAAGTGCCTGAATCTTAATTCGAGCGTCCAGCGAATGCACAACTGCTGTCACTAAGAGTACCGTACACCTTTCTGAAGCATGACGTACCGAACACAAAGTTGAAATGAAGAAGGGGACGATGATGTGAATCACATTCATCACATTTAATTGGATTCGAACAACGAGATGATTTATGATCTGTAGAGAAACACCGTAGTAAACCTTTCCTTTCACTATCCAAAAACGACTTGTGTGGGGCGAAAATTTTGTTTTGGGAAGTTGGTTCGATACGACTACGGCCTTTATCCCTAGTCAGAAGTAATCTTAATTTTGTGCTGCAGAAAATCGACCAAATCTTTCCAAGTTTGAATCCGCCTGTTTACATGCACCTCCTTAAACGCCCGTCTAGATAGTGGGTCTGAGATGTACAAACCACGATTAAGAAAAACTTAATCCGCAACCTCTCCAATTTTCGATTATTTTATAGACGGAATGGGGGGGGGGGCGCAAAACTGATCCAAAGCAGGACCAAGCTTTCTCGAGATTTTCTAAATAATTATCTACCAAATACCTATCATCACTATAACGAGCACTCAACGCTTTCCATATCAATGTGAAATTAGCTCCTGTAGGTTTTAACCCTTTGCAAACATTTAAAGACGTATCATACAATTTAGAAACATAGATACTAAATCATAAGTGGCATTAATTATATAGATATTAAATTATATAAATTTGAATTTTTAATTTCTCAAATCCCTAGCAAGTACATTTACGGCAAATTAAACTTGGCTTAAAACATTATATCAAACATTATTGATTCGTTACTTAATAATATCTACTCAAAAATTAAATAAAATTATATCATTTCATTGGATTGTTGGATCTCTGTAAATCAGCAATAGTAAATACTTTTTTTACAAATTAAATAATAAACCGTTGGAAATATGAAAATTCCATAGATAGATAAAAATTTCAAAACTAGATTACAAAACTCATGAAGTTAACAATTTTTAGCATTCCATTAAAAGCTCTTGGACAATTTGCAAAAAAAAATGCAATCGCCAAACTGTTATGCAGTTTTACTCGTTTACGTATTCTACATTCCTTTATTATTACTAAATCAGAAAAAGTCTGCAATAAACATAAACAAGGTACTTTGTTGGGCCCCTAATGAAATTTGATATAACCTAGAACCCTTCGATCCAACAAGTCTCAAATTTATTTTAAAATTTTTTAAACACAATATAAAGTAGATCGCAATAATTTGTAGATCATTGTCTATAATAATTATTTCTTCTTTGTGAAGAGTGAAATATTGCAATTTTTATTACTCATTATTTTTTAAATCTGACTTCATTAACGAGACGGATTATATTTTTATTATCATATTGCAATTAGAACTGCATTTTAGCTCAACTTCTATTTGGCAATGAAGTTTAAAAAACGCGGTACCTATAAATCTGTAAAATAATACACGTAAAAATCAATTGTCAAAAGATCCTGTCGTTTAAAATTTTTATTTTAGCTTAAAATAATTTTATATACGTTGTCTGTAAACGGTAAATACACACTTAAATTCAGACTTTTTTTATGAGTGGATCATCGTGTTTGCCAGGCTTTGTTTTTAAATTTTTAAAATATATTTTTTTATCCGATCCTAGGATCAATTGGCAAGAACACTTGGACACGTGTCTTTTTTCCACCTAGTATCACCAAAAGAAAGTGTCATTAAAATCTGTGAACCTACGACCATAGCCTCCTCTTGAAAAGCATATACAAGAGTGAAATCGTTTAGTTTGTTACAACAGAGAAACAATTTTATACTATTATACTAAACGTAGTAATAATTACTTTTTTATTGTCCATAAACAAATTTCAAATAAATTAAAAAAGATTTAGCCAACAGCAAAAGATTGTTACATAAATTTAAACGTTTAGATTAAAAAATTATAACATTTTATAAAAATTTAATTCAATTTTTGCTGAAGAATGGTTAAAAATATAATAAAATAAGTATCGTTAGTGGGTTCAAAACTATTTGAGTTGCACAGAGGCATTTAAATACATAATCGTTTTTTCATAAACCTGGTTCATCTATTGTCGTTTTATGTTTAGCATTCGTTGTTTATATAGTTTCTGGTATAAGTCAAACAATTTCACCGACATAAGCGTAGTACTGGGTGAATGCAGCAAGCAATGTGCAAACTGCTGGGATGATAAATCATTTTTTTCGTTCACTTATGCTTTAAGGCAAGGAACGAAGAGTAGTTGCAGCAAAGAATAAACAGATCTTACCAAAACTTGGCAACTTGCGCCTCAATGTGTTTAGTTTATAGTATCTACTATGGATTGGTTTTGTAATAAGATTGAAACGTCGAGTGTAATATACCGAATATTGTAATCCCAATCATTGATCACGATCAGACATCACGTCATCATCAATTAATGTAGTTTCTAGTTTAATTTTACTAGAAATAACACTGACGTGATTTTTTTTCGAATTATTTACGCATCAATATTTTTTTTTTGTTAATGCTCAACTAAATTCTTTTGTCAAAATTTATCGCATACATATGATGTGGTATCTGATGTACCGTCAAACTGAAACCAAATTCCCTAATGGGAGAAAATAACCGTACATAAAAATCGCCAACACTAACTTTCATTAATGTTTACAAAGCTAAATGTCGGAAGGTTTATTGTAAATTAATAATATCCCTAATCTATTAGCTAATCTAATCCTAGGCCCATAATTTTTCATGCTGTCATAAGTGCGAGGTCATCTTGACCGTACGGTCATTTCCTGCTCACCTCTCGGCCCATTGTGTTCAAGATGGAAACGGTCAATTAATCCTTTGCTGTCGTTTAAAAAAAATGTAAGGGCATTTTATAAGCGTTACGTGGGAAACTGGTCGGGAAAAGGTCTTTCTCTCAGCGACGTCTGTGATGATATTTACGACCGGAAAACTGCCTTGGTTGTATAAATCAGACCGGCTATAAACCAACATTAGTTAACAACCATATGGACATGACATCTGTTTCATTCACTATCTTTCATCCTTTGATATCAAATCAATTATAAAAAGTTAGAAAAACCATATCAGTAACTTATTCATAGCAATTCATAAAAAAACCGTCTACCAGTAAGGCTGGTAATATCACTAAAGAAAATACTTAACATACAAATTACGAAAATAGTAAAACTTTCAATAAATGCGTACAAACATTTCACTGAAACGAAACAATACAGACCAACCCAGCGAGGATAGGCAGACCAAACTGATTTTGTTTTTATTTAATGTAAATTTAGTAATTAGTAAGATTAAGAATTGATATTTTGCGCTTTAAACAAATTCTTTAATTGATAGATTTTAAAACCCATTTGGAGGAATGTTCAGGAAATAGAATTGAAATATAATGAATTTAAAAGACAATACGACCATATGTTATGCACAATTGAAGTGAGACAAACAAAAATTACACAAATGACATCTGTATTGCTTCTCCCAACTCATACCCGTGACGTAAGGGCTCATGGCAATTGCCAGTACAATGGAAGGTTTTTTGTTTGTTTTTTTGTTGGGGGGGAGGCTGGATTCGAACTCGGGAACTTTACCTTATAGTGTTGAGAGCCGTGTCAACGACTAAACTGTTGCGGCCACAGACGCCCCCAATGGAAGGTTTTAAAAGACTGAATAATTACTAATCCATCGGTATTAGCTAACGCGCAAACTAATTTAGAGGAGATCTTGTTTTTATAAAACATCATAATTTTAATAAAACAATCTTTTACTTCTTAACTAACTTTCTTTTTAAATTAAAAGGGAAGTTTAATAAGCAATTTAGCAAAAATTGAAAATAACCATTTTCAAAACAATACTGCAATAGGACTGCACTCATTAATGTTTCAAACAAGCAGTATTATTAGAAATGGAAAAAGTGCCATGGCTCTTCCTGTCAGAACCAAGATGTTTCATCAGCCTAATAATAATTTTTTCTCATTTTAAAAACATTATGCATTTTATTTTCAATCTTTATGACGCTAAAATAACACAAAAATTCAACTGTTTAGATTTTCTGATATTCAGGATATTATTTTTTTAGCTGTATGCTATATAAAACCACGAAATCCTTGTCCATCAATCAGACAATTTATTCCTTCTAAATAATTATGCACGAGACAGGAGAAGAAATAGTGTCTCCAGGAGGAAGATTAAATAATTAAACAGTGAGAGACAGCCTACACAGACCCACGCTTCCTCAAGGGTGTCATAATTAACCTAAAGAATGTTTAGCCTTTTGAGTAAGGGAGAGGACTCCTACTTGAATCTCTTTGAACCTGAATATAATGTTGTATTGCCACTGCTAAAATTAACTCCAAGACGCAATTGCGACTGGTTCCGAATATAATACATTTGTGAACTTATCAAATTAACTGATAAGTTAATAAACTGAAGTAAGTTTATTTTTCAAATATTTATGAAGAATTATTTAGCAATATACCATCCTAACATGAGATTTTATGAGAATTAACATGAGAGAACTCATGAGAATTTTGTGATGTACTCTGACATATTATTTCATAGAGAGAAAATCTTGAAGGCCCGACCATTCTCTCTATTTACTATAGAGCGTAAACCTTGCATTTTTTTTTGGGGAGGGGGGTTGCCCCAGAATTCTTGTATTAAAAAAATTATAACAGAAGGTATTTATTTGCGTGTCTCAATAAAACCAAAACATTTCTTTCGTACATCAACTAAACGCATGTTTGAAAATGTTGATCAACAAATTAAACAAAAAAGAACATTTTACATAATTAAAACCTGCTAACGTACCAACTGAAATATACATTTGGATAAGAAAGACAAGCTGCCGGAAATAGGAAGGCATGCAAATAGCCGGGCTTATTGGGCGCTCCAGAAATGCATGTATAGCATGTTATAGCATTGTTTTAGATTGAACCAAAACAAACCAGTTAACCTAAAAATACTCGCATTTGCAAAAATGGCCTACTTTGAAAACGACATTCATTATGCTTTGTAAAACTGGCAGGTTGAAAACTTCAGAGCTTTACTGATCTTACACTTTGATTAATAAAACCTGTAAAAAGTAAAATTTGATCAGGTAAAAACATAAAAGTATAACTTGGCTTCCTAATGTCAATAAATTAAATAATAACTAGCATGAAACATACTGAACAGAAAAAACAACATATAAAAAATTATGCCGTTTCAATATGATCAAAATTGTGGACTACTGTTTAATCAAACACCCGAAAATTATTAACTCGTATTAACATGTTGGAACTAGACTAAATTGCCAATTAACATTTCCATTTTCATGTAAAATAAATCTGACAGCACAATACAAATTTTAATTATTATTGAGTATGTCAATCCAAATATTCATCGATGTGATGTTGTGGCAAGTTACGTCCGGTAATTGCTCACATTCAGATTTTCATCATGTCCCTAAATTCCTAAATTCGGTCAAACTGGATTACTTGTAAATTATTATTGTCCAATATCGGCTGTACCCAAACTTTATGTTGGGCCGTTCCGACTGGTCCCAGGCCAGAACAGCTAATTAACGTGTGCTTCTGGGCATAAACTTAGCGATTGGACGTGGAAGTGGGCGAGTGTCATTGTACTTTGACTTTCAAAGTGCAGCGGATACCGTTTTGAATTAACTTTTCCAGATGAAGTACCACATCCGCGTATTTTTCCCCTCTTTGGTTGCATCACGGTGGTGAACCGTCAGAACCGCATAGCCGTTATGAATCTTAAGCCTGTCTGGCTTTTACCGCATATTCAAAATGCGGAGGTTATGCCTTGTTTTTAAACTAATCTCCTGATCATGCAATTTAAAAACCTTCAATGATTATTTATCAAAAATTAGAATAACCGTACCCTGACAAGAGAGCATTGATTTCAATTTAATTTTTTTTAGCAATACTAGGCCAAAAAACATAAGTTTAAGCGTTCTGGCTAATGGACTCTAGCAAACAAGAAAAAAATCATGCAATTAATTAAAATATTTTTAAAAATATATAGATAGATAAATACTTTTATTTACCACAATAAAAAAGTTTACTACAAAAAAAAGTTTTATAAGTATGTATGTACAAGCATGGATTAAAACATGCTGCCGGACGTTTGCTGATATCTTACGAACAATAGAAATTAAAAGAGAGATTAATTAATTTAAAAACTGGCAGGTGCATAAAAAACAAACAAAAAAAGCAAAATAAAACAACCTACATAATAATAAATATATAAAATAAAACAAAAAATACAAAGGTATGCAGAATTTGGAGAGCAAACCAGAGATTATTAATTATTGATAACTACATTCCAACTTATTGATAACTATATTCCACTCCAAATCTGTACTTCCTATTAGGACAAATTCTCTATCACTTGCATATCAATCGGTGCCAAATTTATTCGATAAACCTTTATCAGGCTCCAGGTTTATTGAGAACATATGTGTGGCATTGACCTCCAAAAAATCTTCGGATTTGATAGTATCAAAGCTGTGGATATCAAAAATCATGCTTCAGACCTATCTCCAATCATCTCTCAGCTATTCAACTCCAATAATTAAAACAGGATTTTAGCCATATTTGTTAAAAAATTTGGTCATAAGAGCTATCTATAAGGGCATAGGACGACGTACAATAACTACAGGCCAATTTATATTCCTACTGTAATCAATATAATAATAGAAAAATTCATAAAACAAAAAATTACAACATATCTAGCTAACAATAATTATATAGCCCGTGTCAATATGGTTTTTATCTCAAAAGAGTCCCACTTCCGACTAACATGGTCCAAGTTCTGAGATTAGGCGATTTGGATGTTTTAGACGCTGTATTCAACATTCTGGCCAGCAACGACCTGAACATTTAAAGAAAAGAGAAAATAGCACTTGTTGCACTGTTGAAGCTGGGCACGGGTTGTGGGGGGGATGTAAACAATTCCATAGGTGTAAAATTGTAAATTGTTTTTATCTATATCCTCCTAAAACACCCGGAAAAAAATAAATAAATAAAAAAGAGGTGACCCGCTGTACCTCTCTGGGCGGCTGTGCGGGGGCGGCTGTGCGGGGACGGCTGCCCGCGGCGGCGGTGGCACTCCGTCTGTCGCTAATGGCGAAAGGTTAGGCAAAAAAAAGTGAAAAAAAATTAAGGATGAAATTAACGAAAACTCTCAAAGCGTTTTATTTTACGTCTACGTTTTCTGGTGTATGCCATGCCAATAAATTATTAGCCATTTATGCCATCACTTATAGGTAATAGGGTTCTAAAGGCCGGTAAATTTTCTTGTTGATTGGTCCAGTCATTCAAAGTGATAGCCATTTTTTTGATATTCGAAAAACGGCAAAATTGTCGAGAAAATTTATTTTTCTTGCCTTGCCAATGCTTGCCAGAAGGTGTTGACTTATAAACATTCTGGCACATTGAAAACAATAACATAATAAAAACAATAAGCTTATGGAAGCATTAGGCTTTCTATCAGTGGATCACTAGTGGAACATCCGACACCAGTACTAATTCCACTATACCTTTGGACCAATTGTTGTCAAAGGACGCATCCATTTGGACTTAAAACTTTTAATAAAAACACATTTACAGAAAGAAATGAATCAGAAAGCCACATTTACCTTGTAATATTGAGCATATTTACTATTTAATCCATTCCTGAGAGGATAATATCTCGAAAAGAGAACAAAGACACAGTCATAGACATACTTGTTTGACCCATTTAACGAAGCGGAATTGGTAGACTCACGATTTGATTATACAACTTTCTTTTTCGCAATGAGATCTCTCATAAATCCCCAAAAAGGACTTCTGGATGGGACATCGGCGCGGATTAAAATGTCCAGATCACTTTCCCTCTTTGCTTTTTTGATCCAAAGCCTGGTAAAAACAAAGTTTTTTTTAATAAAACGGCTTTGTCACGTTTCAACCGGGTAACGAATTGCCAGTTTTCCCATCCCCCTCATGAATAAAGTGAACACGAATATTGTTTCAGTAAATGTTTGAAAACTTTTCTTTTTTAATTCAGGCAGCCTATGAATGAAAAACGCACGTAACCATCCATTTAGTAAAAAGCGAAAATGAAGTTAGAGAGAGAACTGAAGAAAACAAATAAAATTGTATCCAGTAGTTGATACAACACAAAAAAACAATCAATTTTTTAGCGTTGGACATTCTATATCATACATGTTTATAAAACACTTAGTCGCGCTATACTTTATTTCATTTTCATGTACTCATACACTACAACATTTATGTGATATTTATGATTATACAATCTTTTTTTTTCTCTTTGTTTTATTCAAATCTTATAATAAAATATTTTAATTTATTCGTCATGTCGCAATAAAAACATTTGCAGAAAATTATATCTTTAAGATATGTATGTCAAAATAATATGTGTTTTTATGTGCTTGTATTCACCTGCTCGAGATAAACGCTTGCATACAAATCGCTAGGGATAGTTTGAAGATATAAATAATAATAATTTAATTACATGCGCCTGAAACTTTCGTGATTTAGTCAGATAGTCAAGTTAGATTGCCAGATAAACGATGGAAATTACGATCACAGTTGACATCTGCATGTTTCTCTCATGCCAGTGTTGATTAAGGTCGAATGGGAAAAAATGGAATAGATCAATTAAATCATTTTTCATATAATTGACCAAAAATACTCAGTATCGAAATACTGTATTTTTCATATAATTGACAAAAATACTAATACTCAAATAAGTGTCTTCTCCCTTTCTCTCACTCACTCTTACTCTGTAACATTGTATAAGTTTGTATTACATAAATGTAATACAAATTAATTTAGAATAAGAGAAAAATGTTAATATAAGCTTTTATACATTTCATTTTAAATGCTTGCTTACATTTTTTCATATTTGGGTAATTCTGTTGGCAAGTGGAGAGTATATTTAGTTTAGTGCGCCTTTCGAATAGAAAGTATAAAAACAGATTTTGTGTTGGTGCGAAACACCACATTTCTTATTGTACGAGTATGATCTTTAAATATCGTTTAGAACAAAAGCTGTCTATAATTAATGGAATAACGTGAACATGATGACCCCATTATATATAATACATAAGTAGTAAAAATGGGAAATGTATTTGTAAAAAAAACACGTACGCTATACTTAAATCTATTAGGTTACGTGGTCCGATTGACCACATAAATTCTTTTCAATTAAGGTTTTGGTTGAGATAAAAAAGTCAGTATTACGAGCGGAATTCGAACCCACGACCTTCGGATAAATACGCCGCTGCTCTACCACTTGAGTTATCGTAACGTCGATCCACTCGGACACTAACTTCCTATCTCAACCTCACCTCTCGAATTTTCCTTTTTGCCTATGCCTATGCCTCCTTTTTGCCATTTTTCAAATGGCGTGTAATCTGTTTGATTCTCGGCGACAAATGAAATTGCCACGGAGAGCTTTAGTAAAGTATACTTCATTTTGCTTATTACATCTATTAGGTTTCGTGGTCCGATTGACCAAATAAATTCTTTTCAATTAATTAATTTTTAATTAAGGTTTTGGTTAAGATAAAAAGTCAGTGTCACGAACGGGATTCGAACCCAAGACCTTAATTCAACCAAAACCTTAATTAAAAGGTATATTTAAAGTTAAAATTAACTTCTTATAATATTTTCTTTTAGTTGGTAAGTTTAATAACAAAGGAAAGAAGCCAATTTCAATAATTTATGCTCCTTATTTTTGTCCTACACTCAGTTTTTCTTCTCACTTGCCGCGAGACAACTCAATATCAGCGTAAGCTATCAATTTCTACAGTGGGAAATCGAATTTCAAAGTTCGAAATCTCAGTGACCCCCAAACAAGCAGGTTACTCTCATAATGGAACTCCTCGGTTAAACCAAATCGAATAATTGTAGTAAAATGTATTATCGGGCCTCTTTCCACTTGGACAGTTCAAGTCCTGCCTTGTGAATCAAATAGGATTTTCAGATATTATAACATGGTTGACAAAGGGAAATTGAAACGCCAGCACGTATTTCATAAATTCATTTGAATTACGATTCGTTGGTCGCTTTACAAAATAACAAAGCGCAACAATGAGATCGACTACGCATATCAAGTCTCTCTGGGGAGACTGCTTGTAATTTATACATAATATTCTACGTCTTAAGTTTTTATCTTGGGTTGTTTCTGTTATATTTGCTTCCAATATAATTATAAACCGGAAATATAAATAATGGAATTATTACAAGCTGTCTGATACTATTAAAATCTACGGTAGTGCGTATCAACAGGATTACTCGAGGAAACTAAAGTTAACAACAATATGATGGCATTGCCAGATATAATGTGTATAAGCATTCGCACGATAGTATTCCTATCACTTCGAGAGTTCTTTTGTTGTCACGTAGGGAAATAAAACGGGAAATGAAAGTGGCCAGAGTTGTCTGCCAATGTAAGGAAAATTCAGCCCCTCCGATATGTTTGTCGAGATATCGTGCGAAGCTTGCCAGCGAATGAAAACAGCAATAAAACATCAGCTCTGGTTGTGATTTCTTACTGCTTGATTCAGATTCGAATATTTCACTCTCATATGGACTAATTTACTTCCAATTAATTGCACCTTGAATTGAAAAATAATGAAGTATTAACTAACAAATATTTTTGTAAATTTTCGTCATAAATGTCGACTAATGTCTGAATGTACGTGCTAGAAAAGATAGAAAGAGAAAAATACAAATTTCCGAATGTTGAACATTTAGTGGCTTAAAAAGTATTAAAATTATAATAGATTTGTATCTGTGTACTAACTCATCTACATTAGACTATTCAATATTAAATGTGTAAAAAAGATTCTATTACGTTTTATTTTTTATTTATTTTTTCTACTAAACGTTCCATAAAAGATTATTTTTAAGATTTGTTTATCAAACTGTAAAACAACGGTCAAACGCCGCCACATTAAAGGTATAATAAGGTTGTGACGGCCATTTTTCGTGCATCAAATGCTGGAACATACCTACGAATGTGTTTTCTGGCAGTATCGATTAACACGGGTTTCAAAGCTGGATATTTTCGTTTGAAAACTGTACATTTTCTTTTATACTGAACTAAACTGCTGTTTCCATGACAGTATGCTCAAAAAATTCAAGTTTTACCAAATGATGATTTTTAAACCTCCCTACCAAGACCTTCAGGGCCCCTTTTTATGATTATATCAACATAAATTGTGAGATTTCTTCCCGTCGTCTGCGGGGTGATAAACTTGTAATTGGATAATTATGTATCATCGTATGCCTAGCCACATTGATTTTGTCTGTCAGCCGCGTTTCGGCATCTTGCGACCTTCAGCGTTGAGTCTGGGTGGATTCTCAGTATAAGTTATTAACAAGTTTAAGCTAAGCCAGAGCTATTGAACCTTGTATGAACTGAAAGAGCAATAGCTGCTAAAAATAACATATTGAACCAGAAATGCGTTCCTTACTGGGTCGGTCAACACTCACGAGTTTTGATGTCACTCAAACGCGTTTAGGCTTTGAGCCACCTTTAGTGAATAAATCGTTTTCAGTTTGACAAACAAATCAAAATAAAACCTTGTTGCATCTCCGGATAGATAACGTGTCACAGGTAAAATTGAAAACAGCACTCCAGATCACCTTCGCTCTGACAGCCCCGACCATAAGCTACTGTCTATTTAGACGTCGAAGAGTTGGGAAGAGATCGGGAGGAAAGTTGTACGAAAGGATTAGAATGTGATATATGAGGGAATATTTAAGTTATTGTGGAGTGTGCCGTTGGATGGAAACATGGGATGGAAGGATTCGAGATTATAGGGTCTGGGATTCGGTAGATATTAGAAGGCTTGGTTAAACTCCATAGTTCATGGTTTCTGTCCGGAGTCGAGGATTTTGGTTTTCTAGTATTGTTTTAATAAATATGTTCCATCGGTTCAGTTCGGTTCTGAGATATGTACGGATTCCAGGTTACTCGCGTGTCTAATTCTGCCCGAGTTACTGTATGAGGTCGAATGGAGTGAAGTTATAATAAATTGGAGTACCGAGTTGAAGCAGTCAGTCGTAAGATGCTACCCTGAGAAACGTTCACGTCCGCCTTGAACAAAAGAGAGTAGAGAGTGTGAGCATCCAACCCGTACTTTACTTGAAGATGTGGAAGTGAGAGTGAAAAGTAGGATGCTTTTCAATTTCCAGAGCAAGACAGGTGCCGGACTCAAGGGAAAACTTGTTCAACATCGAGGAAAACCCCTAAGCAGAATTTCTTGTTCTCGAGGGAGGTTTTGCTGACAGTAAAAATTGTAAACTATAAACATAATACTAATTAGATTTAATTGGCCACAGGCTACATTGTGCAGTCTAAAGATAAAAATCTCACTGGAAAAGGAGACAATATCGATTTAAGGAGGATTTCTAGATACACATTTATCCAACTTGCCAGGGGATTTCCTTTGCTTGGGACAATAAATCACATCGCAGACAGGGGGAGTCAACTATGAAATATTACGTCCTATTGTCCGACAATTTGCCAACTAAGTGAATAAACACATCCGCAATACATGTCGGTTCTTACAATAACTTGTAAATAAAATAGTAAGCAACCCTTATAATGCGTTAAGAGAAGAAAAACGTAAGTTAAACAATAATTAAAGGCATACTAAACTATCCAAAATGTTACCAACATCAAGAAATATCGTGTAATCCGTTAAGAAAAGGGATAATTTTTAAAAGATTATTTAAGTTATTATATAAATAAATAAAAACAAATCATAATAGAACCGTAGAACGGTAATCTATGAGAGAATCAAAACTCAACCTTCTTTTAAAATTTGTCCTTTCATTAATTATACCAAAATGAATCAGAATCCGAAAAAAATCAAGTTCTTATTTAAGCGGGTGATTAGTTGTAGTTCCCACGGACATAATACGATTAGAATGACATTCCGTAACCTAATATAGTAGATGGGAATTATTATTCATTATCGTCCCATAGGTCGTTATGGCTCCAATTGTAGGCAATCGGTCAGTTGTCAAATGACGAAATGTACTGGTTTTTTTCACCCTTTCACACACATATGTTGAAGGTTAGTGTTTAATCAAAATTCAATTCCAAACTAGCTTATAGCCGCAACGACTCATTTGGACACAGTGATCGAACGATCCTCAACTAAAGGATTCTCTACTTCAGTTTAAAACCATATCATTTTTCATATACATATATTATAAAAGTGAAAACGGTCTCATAAAGCTTTTTTTATGTTCTTTCTTCCAAGGTTATTTTGACTATAATATTACATGTTTAATATATATAATATACTGTTCTACAAAATATTACCCAAGCACAATTTATTATGATTTGTTTTTATTTATTTATATAATAACTTAATGTAAGTTTTCCGTAAGTTTTTAAAAGACTTTCTTTAAACAGGACAGTATGTATGAAAACTGAAAAAATTGGAGATATGAAAAACCTTCCGTTAAGCTAGCATAGATCACTATAATAAATGTATATGTTCTATATGTAGTTTCCTCTTTTTTTTAAAATAGATTTCTAAGATACGAATCGGAAAATCCTTCTCCTTTATGTTTTTTTTTTGTTTTTCCCATGTCGTAACGGCTGTTCTGCAAGGCAACATCCTTGGTCCCATTCTCTATTTAGTTTAAACTGCAGACATTCAACAAACCCAGATCCTGTGGTTTTCACAAACCAGTACCACCATCTCTCTTGTTCGGAAGAATGGTTCAAGAAATGAAGGAAGAGTTTCAACGAAACCAAATTCCAGTAAATAACCCTTTGCCGAATCACCTGTCCTCCCAAACAACTGTCTCACTCCAGTAACCAATATCGGTCCCTATTTGGGACCCCACATTCGGCTCAAAAGAATAAACTACATCGTTGACACACGGGCACCTGCTTTTGGGCCAAAGCCCGCGCAGGTGTCCCTTATGCAGATGAAGGTTGCTCGATGTGTCCCACATAATAGAGGCGTTCCATGCCTTGGCTCCATACAGAGAGCTTGTAAGCATGCCGCCGGATTTAAGAATGGTTCTCGAACACTGTAGCGAATTTTAGGTCCCCTGTTCTGCTTTTTATGGGAATTGGGAATTTGTTTATTGTATATAGCCGTCAAGATATTGTGTTTTATAGAAATGAGTGTATTTATTAGAATAAATGGGGAGGAGCTGATGGTGGAATAGCATCCCCATCGCCCCTCGAGCTGTGTACGTGACTTGGGTCGATGGTGGAATATTTATAAAAGTCCCCCATCGATTTCAATTGGATTGGTTTGCTATTGTGTGCAGGTTGATGGAGGTATAGTCAGTACTCCATCCACCAAATAGAATGAATGCAATGTATATAGGTGTGAATGTATTTATTTGAGTGAATGCTATTGAATGTGTGTTGCAATATTTCGCATGCGCTCGGGGCTGAAATGACCAAGCTGTCGAATGCCCCTTTAAAAAATAAATTAATTAAAAAATGAACTATATAAACTATTCAATAGCGTTATAAACTACTCAATACTACTTGACAACGACAAAACCATCCTGGAAATCCGGAATCGAACTGAGGGGTTTCAAAAAAGTTCAACCTTTAAAGAATCCAAAATCCTCCTTATCAGTGTCCAAGCTTCCTACTTCGTATCCAAAACCTTAATATCCACACTAACCTCTAAATCCCATTTGTACTCAAAACAGCATAAAGACGATAAAGATGATTCCCTAAATCTCTAGACCCTCAACTCAACCTTTCCCGGCAATCAAATAATACCAATGACCTCGCGGTTTTCTCTCTACTGAGGAAAGTGAATGATGTTGGTATAGGAGTGTAATTAATGGATTAGTTCTCCACTCTTATAACGTTATAACACAAAATTTATCAAGACAAAAAGGTGCTTGTAGTGCTAAAGCGCTGTTATAACGTAATAATTAAAAAATAATAATAACTTTTCCAAATATTGTGAAATTTTGTTGTTTGTTCCTTTTGTCAAGCAGATTTTCAATCCACCAAGTCCTCAGGAAAATTTAGAGTCTAGAAGAGTTTCGTCACGATTCTGCCAATTTAACGGAACTATTTCATTTATTACTTCTTTAAGGATTCACTGAACGTTGTGTTTATTGAATCTTGCCTTTTATCGTGGGTTTATTTGAAAAAATTCCAATATGTGCGTGCCTCCCCGCGTAAGAAAATAAAAGAAAAATAAGTTTGAAAATTAAACGTATTAACGATTCTGCATGCTGAAAATACAATTCATTTTACGCCATAGTTGAGTATTTATTATGAATCCGCACAGGGAAATTAAATTCCCTTTGAATCAAAAATTCCCATTAAATGGTACATTTTTTCTTTCTTTTAGGGAAGGATAATAAAGATTCCCGCTACCCTACCATTTGAACTATTCTCATTAAAGATTCTGACCTGAAGTGCTTGGGGGATGTTTACTTAGGCCCTGGGCCTTTCTCTTGGGGTGTTTTATGAAAAAGGTCGACCGTCATAAACCAAAAACCGAGGAACTCCGTGTTAGCCGTCCACTTAATTCCCTTAAACTAACAACACACACACATTTGCTACCTAAGGACTTTTCACAAGCACTAAACTTCTCATTTTTGTCACTTTACTTGTCACCTTTTCTACCTTCAAGGGCAGTAACTGAAGATATATAGTAACCGAACAAAAACACTCACCCATGATATAGTTTTGGCTGTCAATACTACCATAAAATATCAATTCTAATATCAATTCCAATAGATTCAAGGATGAGATAATCGCAAAGCACATTTAAAAGGGACAAGGATTATTAATTAAACTATTCTTTGCACAAAACAAAACAATTGGTCTTATTATATTCCAAATTTCATAAGTGCTACAAATAATGTTTTGACGTTGAGAATCAAGTGTATCGCCTTGATGAACTTGTAACATACCAACGCTCACGCAGTTTGAAGAGCCTTGTCTTTTGGTATATTTTGTGTCAAAACTATCTTTCCAACTAAAACATCTATCAGTTTCCTACCGTTCCAATGTGTGGTCATTTCTTTCCATTTGTTCAGCTGCGCTTTAACCAAGCTTTGGGGCGTCCTAATAAGAGCTTCCGGTCTAAAAGTGTGAGGGCTGCTCCTTTTTGCTAGTTTTTCAACTTGCTCATTGCCTACAATCTCCTTATATTCCGGACCCACATCAGTTATCTGATTACGTTTTTCCAGAAGATGGAGATATTTACGTTCCCAAACAAGCTTTGACTTGAAGGTGGAGGAGTTTTAGGCCTACAGTCCTGCATGGCTGTCTGAGAAATGTATTATGCACACCTTTTAATTATTATTTACTTATTTATTTAATTATTATGTATACCTTTAGTGGGTTTTATTATATTTTAGCCTTTTTTGTAGTAGTTGTTGAATTTTATATTTCCTTTTTTAATGTTGGCCTTTTTTTATTTAGTGTTTTTGAATTGTGTTTTAGATGAACTCGCTTTGGTGAAGTTTTAACAATAAAATCTCGTATTTTTTAAAGCTTCTAACGACAAATTCGTAGCATGCAATAAACACAATAAATAAACGTTGACACAATAGTGGTCTTAATAGACCAAATGTGTTTTGGCATGGCACCCAAAAATAACGAGTTGTTGCCCTCTCTTCGAACAACCAAATGAACATGAAAAACTGCTAAAAACTAAGGAAAGTTTTATAGTTTATTGCATACACAGAAAGTACAGACATTCCTAAAAAAGAAATGCGTGTCATAATTTAAATCTATTGAATATAAGTGAAGCTTAAAAAGTGAATAGGACGAAAAACGTCCAGTTCGTTCAAAAAAACTCTCGCTATCCCTAAACAAAAATATTTCCTATTCACAATCATATAGTTACTTTCATTTAATTTTCAAACCCCAAATATGTCATTGTCGTAATCCTGAAGGACTTTTTCCAGTCAATAAAAATGAAATACGATTTATTGAAACTGTGAGTATAAATAGAAATCGTGAGATGCGGTCTGGTGTGATGTAGGTTTCAGAAAAACATTTTCTTTATCGTGCCAACGTTTCGATCTTTATTGAGATCATCTTCAGGGCTCTAAGTGTTTGTCTTCTGTTTAATTGTGCCATTCTTGCGTGTCGTGTCGAGAGTGCCCACAATCACGTATAAATAGAGTTAACTGTAAATTAGGGCCCGGAATCTGATCTATTGTAGCACACTTTATAGGTATTCGGCACCACCACCAAATTACAAAAACTAACATTTACAACATAGTAAAACATGAATTATTAAGTAAGATTAAGGTAAAAATAAAGTAAACATATTTTCTAATATATGGGATTCTGTAGTAGCCATAAAAAATTTTGTATTTGTTTATCTTTTTTGGTTATATATTTTATAAAATAAAAAGCCAAATGTTTCAACTAAAATAACAATTACAAGTCAGGGCCTAAGAAGGTTTCTAAGATCAAAATAAAAGATTTCAACCCACTGGTAAATTCAGTTTACTTTCGGTTTCCATTTCACCGTGCGTAATAATTATTCGCTTTCTTATTCTCGTTTTCCTTTGCTTGACCTTCGGAAAGATAAAAACGCGAATTATACTTTCCCAACTGTATTAGACAAACACGCCAATCATCTGAGAATATACGGTTACAATTCGAATTAATTTTCCCTAACCTAATGATTACCGTACGTCTGAACTTTGTGTTCACCCATTATGTCCGACCCTTTGATAAAAATGAGTTTCCAATCTTCAAAACTTATTGAAGTTTTCAATTAATTAATCTTTATGTAAGATATATGGACTTATTGAAGTTATTCGGACATAGAGTTGATTATAATTATTAAAAATAGCTAATAAAAATAACCCACAATAGATATCAATATGGTCTCTATTTAAATAATTCCTTTAGAACAGAATAGAATAGAAAGCATTTATTGTAGTAACCCAACATGTTGTGAATTTGTATATATACATACTTTTAACGTTTACAAATCAAATACAAAAAACTCATTCTCACACATAAAATCCTGCAATACCAACATATTAAAAACATTTTCTTAACATATTAAAAGACAAGGATTTGAAAGTTTTGGGCGAACGATTGTAAAGTTTGAACACCTAGTAATTGTACGATTTTCTGACTTAGCAATCTATTATATGGAACATATAATTTTAAAGCGTTACGAATATATTTATTTCCACTATTTACAGTGGTGAATTTAACAGCCAAATTTAGCAGCCTAAATTTTAAAAAAGTTTTTTTACAATTTTCTTGGTACCCAAGAATTTCTGAGTCCTACAATGGCTCTTCTTTGCAATGCTAAGACATTTTTAGCTGATTGTCATACCAACAGTTTGTATAACTGTATAAATAAATATAGTAAACACTTTTAACTACTTTTACCTGACGCATGGGAACACTCAATAGATATATACATAATACAGTTCACGCGCTTGACCAGTCTTCCACAATGCTCAAACTAATTCAGGAGAGGATTTTCTTATTTCTAGAAGCAAAAAACCCCAGATAGATCATGAAGGCCAAAGCAAGTGTCTCTGTTTTATTTTGATTAAAAGTAACCCATTCGCAGTGAACCAGTCATCCTTCCGTCCAATAGAACTTTTATTAGTTTCTATAAGGTTTCCCAATTATCTCCCTAAATGGAAATAATATCGTCTGTGAACCCAGTTAGGGAAAGTTCCAGGAAACCTCGTAAAAATGTCGTTTTGTATTCAAATACAGAGCTGGACACCAGATTGGGCCCTGTGGTACACCTATTTTTACGTTTTTAAGATTGTCCTCCAACACGGACCATTTATCGACAACTAGTGACCGACCAACTGAAGCCTCTGACAGAACAGACTTTATTTTTTAATAAGCAGATCATTCGGAACAAAATCAAATGCCTTATTGCTTTTACAAAATCCATACTGTTTTTTGTCCAACAAATTATTTCATTCAAAATGGTCCAACAAACGAGTTTTAGAATTTTCTAGAAGGTTTTAGCAAAAACCGACAAAATGGTTATTGGTCTATAATTTGATATATTCACATTATCACCTTTTTTAAAATGTGGAAGAGCCACCCATATTTCAAACGTACTGGAAATAAAGATTTATAAATATTTTAATTTAAAAATTTACACAATGGTTCCACTGTATAAACGATATTTTTATTGCATTAGCTTTATGACCATAAAAATCCGATACTTTAGAGTTTTTGAGGCTATTGGTAATTTCTAAGAATGTACAGGTAGATCAAATTTTAATTTAAAGATTATTCGGAGATCGTGAGATGCGGTCTGGTGTGACGTAAGTTTTAGAAAAACGTTTCCTTTATAGTGCCAACGTTTCGATCTTTATTGAAATCATCTTCAGGGCCTGGGATTTATAAACATTGTTTAAATTTTACAAATGCATGTAGCTAACGGTCACTAAACACCACACATTTTTAAACTAAAAGTCATCACATTGAATATCACAGAAAAAACAAAACAAAGGATATTAATTTAAATGTGTAAAGATTAGTGACCGTTAATCGATAGTTATTCAGATATCGTGAGATGCGGTCGGGTATGATGTAGGTTTCAGAAAAACATTTTCTTTATCGTGCCATCGCTTCGATCATCTCGATTGAGATCATCTTCAGGACCTGGGATTTACAAACAATGTTTACTACAAATATAAATATATTACAAAATATATTTTATATTCAAACAAAGTATTTCTACTCACTCAAAGTGTTTGTCTTCTGTGTAATATATTTTGCATTGTATAAATTCACTTTTCCACATCCTAAATGTATTTGTTAAATGTAAACATTGTTTGTAAATCCCAGGCCCTGAAGATGATCTCAATAAAAGATCGAAACGTTGGCACGATAAAGAAAATGTTTTTCTGAAACCTACATCACACCCGACCGCATCTCACGATATCTGAATAACTATTAATTTAAATTGCTATTCATTGTATTAAGTATTTAGTACCAGGCTCTACCAGCAGTTTTAGCAGCAGCTACATGTATCTAAGGACTTTTTACGCTATAAAACAATATCCCTTTCATATTAAATTCTTTAAATGTTAATAATTATTATAAAAATATTGCTTCTTTAACCACCATTGAATTTTGTTTGTACTTCTAGTCCGTTACACTGCTTTACCATCCAATAAAAGTAGTCTGTCCCAAAAAAAAAACTTCTGAAAATGGATTCAATAAAGTTGTAAAGTAATAAAATGCGTTCTAACTCTTGTAACACTAAGGTGGTCAAGCGTTTAGAAACTTTCCGACAAAGAAAGCCTGGGAAGGAAATGTCTCATTAGGGCGAACACCGTGGTGTAATTTATACGCCTTGACATTTCCACCACAAGGGGATAAAAAGTTTAAATCCATTTGAACAAACTCAACCAAAAATGTTCCTGCGTCTTTAAATATTATTACGTTATGGGCATAATAAACATTTTACAGTCTATACGACAAACAACTGGTTTTTCCTTTTTAATTCCCTTATATTCGATTTATTTAAATTTTGACACGTATTTCTTTGTCAAAAAAGTCTCTGCTTTCCGTAAAACATCACAGCACTTCGACCATTTTCAGTGTCATTTAGTTACTCAAAGAGAGATTAAAATGTTGCCATATTTCGGAATCAATGAAGTTCTCCAAATCTATTTGGTCTATTACAAACAACAATGTTTTAATTTATTTATTGTGCTTAGGTACTACAAAATCGTAGCTAGGGGATAAAACATATTTTTTTAATAGGAAATACTATTATATTGTTAAAATGATTGTTATTAATTGGGTAACAACCGCGTTTTAAACGAACAGATAGATGGTTTTTTCATAATGATTTTTTAACGCCATTTCTCTTAATAGATTTTCAATTTGATACATATTTCTTTTTCAAGAGTGTTTGGACCTTCCGTTCAAGTATCAAGATTTAAAGTTCCGCAATTTCGAGATCTTTTTCTCAAAATTTATTTGATCTATTATAATCAATAATTTTCAGTTTAGTATACTACGAATTTGTAGCTAGGGGCTTTAAAAATTAAATGACACGGTCTATATTTGAATAAAAATTACTATTTTATTGTTAAAATAATTATTCTTAAGGGGGCAGCTACTGCCTCTTTAATTTTTAAACTCTACTCTCTATATTTTTCTTTATTATATTACCTAATCGTGTAACTTTACTATTATTTTTATCGTTACTAATATTTTTTTAAATTTACAATTTGATTGATCTACTCCTAAATTACTATGTTAAAAAAATAAAATTCAATTGTTTACTTTTCATACAACTTATAAGTTTATAACTAAATAACAATTCCATTGATGGTTATGGACCAAGCGTATGTCAAAGTATAATGTTTCTGATTCCTATTCTATATTGAATGAAAAATCAATAGACATTTATCTATCCATTTTTAAGGGTTCTTTAATCGTCCAAATAGAAGAGGAAAAGTTGTCGTTTTTCGGTACAATTTTTCCAAAATTTATTTAGACTATTAGAATCATTTTTTATATATTTATTAATATAGTACAAATTTTTAGCTGTTTTAAAGAAAAATAGTCAATCGTGACGTTTTGACAACAACCTATTAATTCGTTAATGACAATTTAACCTCGAGGCTAAACTTAAACTGGAAACAAAAACACTCGCTGCAATGCCTGCCATCAAAAGGGCCCAAACTCGAGTAACAGAATAGTGTCCATTTTACACCAAAAAAAAACACAGACTAAACAAAAACTCCTTGATCTAGCTATCAACGACCTACTCTCTCCGGAAACAACAACCGACTTCATAAAACTATCTAAGACAACACAAAAAGACATTAATTCAACAAAAAGACACGACACTAAAAAAGCAACTACGTATTAAATCTCTTCAACCAAGGAAATATATTCACTGCAAAACCAATGAACAATATATTTATTAATATGACATTAATAATTATGAATATATTCATAAATTTAAAAAACATTAGTCAACACTTACGAAACAAAACTACTACGGACAGAACTAAAACATAACATAAAATACACTTACACAGAAGGTAACACAATATAAGCCATAGTGGGCGCAGAAACAGCCATCGGGTTTTCACCCACAGCAAGTGGAACAAGACAGCAACCTCAAAGGACGAAACGATTACAACTCCCTCCATTACGAAGAAACTCAGAAGAACAACTAATAAAACATATAAGGAAAAACTAACAAACAATAACCTGATCATCACTAAAGCAGTCTACGGAAATGCTAAGTCATCGCGACAAAAAAAAGGCTACATTACAGACACTGGAATCTATATTTTCAAAATTTATTTGGTCTATTACAACAAACCTTTTTTTTAGTATACTACAAATTCGTGGCTAGGGGCTTTAAAAATAATTAATTTTTGCAACAACCTAAATTTGTGACAAAATTGTACACCTGTTTTGTACATAACCAATTATACATCTCCGCTCCAGATGGTTTCTAAAAATATTGTTTCTTGGATAGTGTATCTACTATTGCTTTACAAAGCGACAAAAAGAATCATGTCCATATGATGAAGATTTTGTTAGAAAAATGAACTGAAATGTGAGAAAACATTTTAGGATAGAGCGATTATCTGATCGACCAGGAATTCTTTCCATTCCGGTCCAATTTACATCATAAAAACGTCACAGACCGTTTGCAGTAGCTCAGCTGGAAAGATAGTTTTGATGCAGAATATACATAAAAAAGAAAGTCTTCAAACGTAAGGAATGACCAGTAGCATGTTCATCAAGCCAAAATACAGCAGAACACTTGGCATGTTTATTTTAATAAAAACCAAATTAAACGAAATCAAACTTTCAT
Organism: Cimex lectularius; assembly: GCF_000648675.2. NCBI lineage: Eukaryota > Metazoa > Arthropoda > Insecta > Hemiptera > Cimicidae > Cimex > Cimex lectularius. The sequence goes on along the minus strand of NW_019392875.1, from coordinate 1,007,666 downwards.
GTTTTAATAAAAAAAATTTAATTATTATTGAATCAAGAAAATTCACCCAAACCAGGGAAATCATTTAGTGATAGATTAAACAATTATTTTATATTAACAATTTATTGTACCACTAAATGATTTTCCAGTGTTTTGCTAAATTTTCTTTCAACGCATCATAATTGAATAATGTTTATTAAAACTCATAATTTTCTATTCGTTTACTTTGGTTTACTTTAAAATGAGAATGTTGTAATTAATGTAACGTTCAAAATACATACAGTTTAAATATAGTACGAAATAAATATTGGGTTGTCCGGAAAATAATGCAGGATTTTGGTATTAAACAAAAAAAAAGAAACTAGTTACCTTAAAGCAATGTTCTTTAATCAAAATAATTTCCCATACTCTCAATACATTTCTCCCAACGTGTTGGTAACTTATTAATTCCGTCTGAGTAGAATTCAGAATTNAATGAGTAATCCTGTAAACGTAAACAGAATATTTTATATAGATTTTTTTTAATGAAAACTTAAAATCCTGCATTATTTTCCGGACAACCCAATAGTATATAATACATATTCGAAGACAAACAACAGACAAAGTAACAAAAATAATAATTAACCTAAATAATTAATAAGGTCAATTATGACTACTAAGTACGAATAAATGGATTAATATAATAATATTTGTAAAATTGTGATATATTAATGTTTCGAAGGATGAAACAGTAAATAATCTGTACCTAGTATATTGATCGTATAAGATCATTCTGGTTCGTCTATCCTTGCTTGTTTTCCAAACCACAAGCCACCCAACAAATTTAATAATAGTTTATTAAACTAATTTTCAATTAAAATTTCAACATTACATCGATGATAGTGTCTATTTTAACCAACAATTCTACGGCTGGTTAAGTTTATTAAAATTCGAACGTTCATATTGAAATTATCTGGTTAAATAAATAATTATAACAAAGATCAATATCGATGAACATGAAAGTTTCGTCTTTAATAAGATCTAAATATTTGTTACATTAAACTAAAGATTAGTTCTTGAAATTTAACATTTGACCGAGAGTTCTAGGTTATTATTTTTTTGTATTTCACAATTTATTTATTTTTATTTTTTTTTATTTTTTGGCAATCGGTGACTAAAAATTTCAGATTTAATACAAAAAGAATGATATCAATACCACTTGCCAACAGGTCAAGTAAGAATACTAGTTTATATGCTAGCACAAGTGAAGAAGAAGAATGCGTTAGTATTAAACATCAGTAACAGTTTACAGTAAATTGTAAGCATGACAAAAAGCAGCTATCGGGGTTTGCAATTCTTTTGATTATATCATAATTTAAGTTATTTTACAGTGGTAATATTAAAGATGATTTTAATTAGCATTAAAAAAAATACATAAGTCAAAATAATAATCTAAACTAAAAATCGTTTTTCCACCCAGAAATACAAAGTTAATCTTAGATTATTTAAAATTGAAATTAATTAATTAATTTTAAATCATAGTTTTAAAACAAAAACATAATATACTCATTTAATAACGAGGAACAAAATTAGAAATTAAACTCCCTTAAAAAGCAATTAAAGGTTTACAGGGAGGGATGTCGAATTTCTGACAATGCTGAACCAGCGAGAGAGCTACTTCTCATGTATAGCTGGCGAAATTCGCCAGGACAGGGCATTCACAAAGGAAATTATGAAGATCCTCTCTGGCATTCAAACTTCACTTAGAACATTTTTCCCTTAGAGAATCGTTCTTCAACCAGGGCAAATAACTGTCAAGTAGTAATTCCCCTCTCAGCTTGAACATCCACCTCAATTGACAAAGATTCAATCTAGAGCCACTACAACCAAAAACACTGAATTCCATATCTGACTTCAAAAGAGTACTATTCAGAAGAAATTGTTCCAACGGCATATCAATCCTCATAGACTCCTCCCGATGAACTATTCCTACCTTCTGTAAAAGTAAGAAAAGCTGAGTCTTCCACTGAGGTGTATTGTCTATGAAAACATCAAACTCGTAAGAGTTGCCAGCCAAGATACCCCAGGAATCAAACCAGAGAGCTCTACGCTTTACCACCTCCAAGACTAGAATTTTCCAATCGATGACCTGGCAATGACAACACCCTCAAATAAAATTCAGGTGCAATGTATACAAGAAAATTGGTTCATAAGAGATTTCAACATTAACCATATTAGCAGGTGTGTTTGTTGGTAGAGAAAATAATTTTTTAAGAAATATTTTGAAACCTTTCCAAGACCTCATAGTGGTTATACCCCCAAGATTGAACTGCATAACAAATTAGGGATCGCCACACACTATTATAAACCTGATATTTTTATTTCAAGCGCACTTCGTTTTTTGAGAAAAACACTGACAGATTATTTTCAGAGCTAGCCAGCTTATCCCGTGATACTTTTTCGTTGATGAAATTATTGCACGATAATCGAGGTGTCAAAGTGGCTCCCCAATGTTTGAATGTTTTAACAACCCCTATTCGAGAACCTGTATAAAACATTTCTTTGTTTATCTTCAGCCTACTACTATTTCCGAAGATGATCACGTTAGAATTTTTTAGGTTCAGAGTTAAATACCAGTTTTCGCAATATTATATAGTATTAATCCATTTCCGTTTTCGTGGTCAATGGACCAAGTTACTTCTTTCAATTTTCATTTTTTCATGAATTTCCATTTTCAAATGTCGTGTAATCGGATTGGATTCTCAGCGACTTATGGAAGTGGCCACGGGGAGCTGTTTCGTGAGATGATACTTCTTTTACTTTTTTAAATATTAATCCATTTACGTTTTCGTTGAAAATTGCAAAAAGAGGGAAAATTCGAACGGTTGTAGGTTGAGATGGAGAATGGGTGTCCGAGAGGATGGAAGTCACGATAGCTCAAGTGGTAGAGTAGCGGCGTATTTAGCGGAAGGTCGTGGGTTCGGATCCCGCTCGTGACACTGACTTTTTTATCTCGACCAAGACCTTACATAGAAAAAATAATTAAGTTACTAGATTATATAGTATATTCAACTGAAGAGCAACTGGGTTATCGGCTATAAGCACAACGACATCTGCACATAGCAACAAGTTAATTTTTGTGTTTCCGACCCAAATTCCTATTTCAACGATTGATGGCAAATCGTTTTATTACAAAGAAAAAAGCATGGGGGCTTAAAAGGCTGCTAGCATAAGTGTTCAGAATTGATTCCTTTTATCCTTTGTCGTGTTTCTTATAAATTTACAAAATATCAGGCAAACGCTAGAGGAAAATATAAAAAAGAACCAATTGGGGAAATATTTAACTGAAAATTCGAAAGAGGGAAAAACTTAACTTTGAAAACAATGATTTCAAATATAGGCCAACTCCTTATTTGAGATCTTCAGAATTGACTAAGGCGAGAAATGCCATAATTCAAGACAACGTACTAGGTTAGGTCTAACTAAATAAATGGAAGAACACGGAAGTAATTTAACAATTTCCAACTTCAGAAATAAAGTTTTCCCTTTCTTGTTATTGTTTTCATTTATACAAAAGAAGCAGATGTCAAAGAACTTTTCTTAGAGCAACTTGAGGAATAATTCATATTAAACAAGTGGCTAATGACCCCATTATCCATCTATTCGTTATATCTAAGCGGCACGGAAGTGAAACAGTATTTGAGTCGGCTTGGTAATTTTTCCACGGTAGAGAAACTGATATTTAACATCTACATCTACTACTGATTAAAAAGAAAAAATTAGGATTCGCTAGCTCAAAGCAATCTATCGGTTGGATTATGGCTGATTGGACTCATTTGTCTTAAACCAACACGCTCTGTTTATTAACAACGACGATATATAATTCTCCCTTCATTATTATCTAAACTTAAAAAATGATATACATCTTTGTCCTTTGCATACGTATTGCATACATTTTTGGATGAATTTAAATCGTAGTTTATAAACATTGCAACCTAGAAAGTTTATTATCGAGGAAATTAACAGTAGTATCCGGTTAGAAAATGGATTCTTTTTAAGAGCTTAAAAATTACTTATTTTGATGAAGACCCTGTTAGTTTCGTACTATGAATATTCAAAGGTCATTTATTGCCCTCGTTTACTACCCGGTGAATAAAATAAAATGAGAAAGTAGTTGATGGGGTTTGGTCTGCGAGTTGGCGAACTCATGTTGAACCGGCACACGGGCACTATTGGGTCTGTCTTGAGATAGATAAAATGAGAAAGGCAAAGACGGTGGTGGATATAAGCAACTGAGTAAGTTGGCGTATCCTTTCCCTTTGACTAAATTAAATAGTTCGTGTGCATAATTCTAAAATACCAAGTTGTATTTTATGTACCATTAATTCAATATAAAATACTAAATTGCAAAATGAGTTTACTTATTTGCAAATTCTAAACAGGAAAAAATTATCAAATACTCTCCTTTCCAACAAATAAGCACAAGAATAAGGTATATTGGAAATAATAACCAACCATATCTCAAAGATAGTTAAGGTAAAGGTCTCGGGTTCGAATCCAGCGGCCCTACATTCGAACCCGCCATACATACAAACGGGCTTTTTTCAGAAACACCGGAACCCCGATGGCTCATATAACCTCGTAAAAAACAACAAGACGCAGATAATCTAGTGTTCCCTCCACTGACGTCGACGGCGACCAGGTTCGTCGTTACACTGTCCCGTCCGTTAATTACGAGAACTATTTATTGTATTTACAGAAACTTTTCTATATGAAAGACTAAACCAATAAGACCTGAGAAGATTGCTTCTAGCATGTACTATACGCTAGCACCCGCAAAATTAGCAGCGGAACTCAGCAGCAGAATTCTACGTTTTCACACATCAGCGACATGCATAGAACTGATTTATTTTTACAGAAGGACTTAGCGTCCACTACCCGTTGTTTTCGCGGATGAGGGATCAAAATACTTTACAATACCTTTTACATGTTATTACCAATACGAACTTGACGGGTTATGCAGGAATTCGTACCAAGCACAAGCCATAACTACGCGGTCGTTTTATAACATTATATATTCCTGTCTTGAATATGAGACTATAAACTATTAGAAAGCTTATGAGAAATAGATCTGGTTTTACAAGACTTCAGACAAGACTTGGACTATACATAGTACAGTTGGATATGTCTGTTTATGGTAAGGTGCTTAGGTTAAGATTAAGTTAGGGTAAAGTAAGGTTGGGGTTAGGGTTGGGACTTAGATTAGGAATACTGAATAGAGTAAGGTTGTATTAGATTGGGGTTCGTTTAAGGTTTTGAATAAAAACACATCATCAAATCTTAATTATAAATGAAGCCGTCTCTAATTGATCGAATAATTATGGTCCTGGCCTCTAGCATAAGTAGTAAAAACTCCAAAATACAATAAATAATAACAAGGCAGAAGTTAGCTCACTAATCAATAAGGATAGATTTGCTTTCCAAGAAATTAAAACTAAGAGAAAAATAAGTGATAAAACTATCACTTATTTTTAATTTTAGTAATTTGTAACTACTGAATATTAAATTACGATTTTAATATTAACGTAATGCTGGTAGTCAAATTATTTATATATATTTATTATTGTTTATCACAAATATGACATGGCCTACAAATTAATATTTTGATTTGTAAATACCTTTGTTGTCTTAATTGATGACCAGTGTGGGCTCACCTGAAACAAAAAATCAATATTATACTAACGTAATTATACTTAAGTCTACTAAAATACATTAAGTAATAAACTAAGAGCTGTACTTTAATGTAATATTATAATTACGTTATATTACGTCTACCCTTGTTTTAAGATTTTCTTTTAAAATACATTTTAAAAAATCATTAGTATTTTCTATTTCAAAAAATATGTGTATCAAGGCTATTATAAACAGTAGAAGTTTATCAATGTAAAAACTATTGTCCTGGTGAATAATGATTCACTTAAAATCGATGACCCACTCTATATCTAACGACTTTTATTCAGGCGTAAGATAGATTGAGGACGATAAATAAATCTCTCTCTGACATGATCCACTCAGACAAACTTCTTTATGAGTAATTTTTGAAATAATCAAACTCATTAAAATCTTTTTTCAATAAATTTTATTATGTAAATTAACAATAATACGCAGATTATTGTAAAACTTGTTTTAGAAAAAGTAAGAATAAAAGATAACAGTCAGGACAACGTATATTCGCACTTTTGGCGTTAGCTTAAACGAAAGAAGTATTATAAGAGCTATTTATGTATTCATTATTCAGAAAAACCAAGCGATATTATACAAAGCTGAATGAACTTTGAGAGACTGAATCTCAGAGGTAGGGTCGCTGTCTTCATAAAAGGGGATTCTTCAATTTCACCTCCCGTTCAAATCCGGAAAGCAATTGCTCGCATAAAAAGCACTTGCAACCAAAAAATAGCTACTCGTTTCGTTCAAGGTGGAAAAATAATATGGATGAGCGCAGGAAATTTTTGTCACTCCTTACCATGACAATTGTAGTCATGAATATTAATAAATGCTCTAAACACATTACCAAAAAATTAATATCAACTTTTAACTTGATTCTACCAAGCTCTAACGTAAGTGTAAATAAATTACACACCATTGTTGTAAGCTAAGCCAGTTTAGTAGAGAAGTTTTAAATTAAAAATTATTCTTTCAATAAAGACAGACCACAAAATGAATAAATTGGAACACGACAAATGTAAGAATTTGCATGTATAACAACTGAGAGAATAATAAACACGATTCGATTTAGGAGAAAACCATTGAAACAAAAATAACACTACAAATATTCGTTCATCAATCATTCCGCCAAAAACAAAAATTAGGGACCCGATAGTTAGAGTTATTTGGAACCAAGCCCTGATCCGATATTAGCAAAAATTTCGCTCAACCATGTAATTACAATAATGCACAACAAACAGTAAAGCTGATTTGGTTTATTATGTAATAATTCTGTAGACATACAAGTTGAAGTGGTACAGAGGCACACGAAAAGCTAAATTTTCACAATGTTAGGGTTGTAAGTATTATTATATCAAATCACTATTATTTGATTATAAAGAAACCATTGTTAACATTTTATGAACACATTCACACAGTATCATGCACGTAATGTCGTTAAAAATATTAAAACAGTTTAAATCAGTTGGGTGTGGAATTTAATTTCTCTCCTTCTCTCATTCTCTCTCTCGCTCTCTCTCTCTCTCTCTCTCTCTCTCTCTCTCTCTCTCTCTCTCTCTCTCTCTCTCTCTCTCTCTCTCTCCCACAAACACATACTTTCTTACATTTTAACGTAGGCATGTTAATTAGTATGTAATAGTATTGGGGTTTTTGACCGCTTTATTTTAGCGTTATTTCATTTTTTTTATTAGGTTTAATTTAAAGAAAATTATAATTAATTTGTCTGTTGTTTTGGTTTTACAATTTAAATAAAAACTCATCAGCTATCATCACTGGAAATGTAACAATTTTAATTTTCCTTTGTTTGTTCAGAGCCAATTTTGTAATGAGAATATGTTTCTTTTGAAGAGCAGTTTTTTTTCCTCAGTTTTAAGAACAAAGGTTAAACAAATTGAATATGCAAAGGAATATTTTCTGTATTCTCAGAACAGAATAAACATTGAAAACAAGACATAATGTTAATGAACACAACATAATTAACATAGTCGAAGCCATAAACGCAACAATGAATCTAATGAAAAAATTTTTATTCGGACTTCCATCAAAATTGTACCTACACCCAATTAATAAGCTTACATTCGAATCTTTTAAATTTAAACAGATGCATTTTGTTTTTTTCTCTGATAATTTGGTAGCAATGTAATTCATACATATCGTAGGTACAGAATGAAATGGAGAATAAAATTCATTGTAATCAAAAATGCAGAAGTGTAGTTTATTTTAAGCTTGTAGATATTTTGAATGTTGATTACGTGATTTATTATTTTATTTCATTTACAACTATATTTTTGTGTTTACTCTTTATATAATTTAATTTAATTAATGCAAGAAGGCGTAACGCAGTTTCCCTTTCTCCATACTAATTAGCGCGGTAGGAGAAATACCGGATCTAAATTAGTCAATCGCACTGGCGAACGCGCGCTCTGATTACCTTTTTCTCGAAATTCGAATGTTATTCCTGTCAAGGTGGTGAAAATAAGCTTTTAGTTCTCAAAGCTCGGATTGAGCTTTGTCCAATGCGGGTTTTATCGGAATGCGTACTGCGGCAGTCGGACTGGCTTCCGTTACCACATTCATTAAGTCTTGATTGCGGTTATTGTTCCCGGATAATGTTTCATTTTCAATGATAATGATAAAAACAGTCTAGTGGATAAAAAACTATCGATTTATTTGACTTTGTTTCTAAATAAAAGGTAGAGTCATATAATTGTAGTCCAATGTTTTTATATTGTTATTTACCTTTGTTTGAAACTCGACCCATCCACATCGCACTTTTGGCCTGTCTTGATCGTCCGTTGGTACTTTGGGGTTTGTAACCACGATTATCGCCATGGCTAAACTAAGTCTGAACCGAGGAATGTAGTATCGTCGTCTTATGATTTGCGCCAGCGCACATTTTCCACCAAACACTATTAATCATATTACTCACAACTGCACACTATCGGATTTTTAATGGTACACGAGGTCAGAAGCTTTTTAGCCTTCTTTACTTTTTACCAAATTATAATATTGTGTTATATAGTAATCTAAGTATAGATAAAGCTTTCGTGATGGTCTCTCCATGACCATTAATCGCAAGGTTTTGCTAAATTCGATTACCTTACTCAACATAATATGTAAGTTTTAATAATTCTGAGTAATATGTCCAAGTATGGCCAACAATTTCATCAGACGTCCAGAAAATGTAATAAATTGTTCGATTGATAATCACTTATACTCTATAAAAATTAGAAATAACCGCACTTTTATTCCGTTATGAACAAAAACTGTGAAATTAATAGAAAGATTTATATCAATTGTTAAATCAAAAGCGATTGCTGCTCGCTAAGCGGGCTACGCTATTTAATACTAAGAAAGATTCATACTTATCTGTATATATTATATGTATATAATTATGTATACATATGATATATGTATGATATATACACGTATAATTAATATATATACATAATTCTACCAAGAAAGAAATATTTAAATATAGATGGATAGAGTATGGGAAAATGAGAAATAAAATTACCGGATGTAGCAGAAAGTGAGTTTGCGCTGCTATGAAATGGAAGAAGGAGTAGAAGGAGAGAGAGTACAAAATAAAAAGAGAGCGAGAAATATTGTAAGTGTTCTAAGATGAGAATAGGATAGCTATAATAAAAATAGTTAGATGTAGATAGATATAAAAAGCATAAGAGAGAGATAAATTNGAGAAAAAAGATTATATGGCTAATAGAAAATGAGTTTGCGTTGCAATGATAGAGAGAGAGAGAGAGAGAGAGAGAGAGAGAGAGAGAGAGAGACATATTGTGTAAAGAGAGAAATATCGTAAGTGTGATAAGATGAGTCTAAATTCGCTATAAAAGATAGAGATGTAGATAGATAGAAAAAGCATAAGAGAGAGAGAGAGAGAGAGAGAGAGAGAGAGAGAGAGAGAAAGAGAGAGAGAGAAAAGATTACAGGGTGCAGTAGAGAATGAGTTTGCGTTGCAATGATAGCGAGAGATCGGCAGACAGGCAGACCGACAACATTAAGCCTTTTAGAAGAAGAAATAATCACCTTTTAATAAACAGATAAATACAAGATGACCCGATTGTGATGGAAAGACATTAGATATTCCATCTATATCGAAAATGTTTTGAGTCTGCTTATTTGTTATTTCAATCATACTGTTTCTTTAATATTTGTGTTATATATTATACTTTTAATACAGTAACCAACCATTATATAAATTTACACAATAATTATTTAGTAAAGCTGTTTTCGTATTATATAATTTCATGATGGATATAAAGTTTCTGAATAATTTCAACATATTAAAAAAATTAAATCCATTGCAATTAATGGTTCTTGCTCTTTTCACCTTAATTACGTATATCAAAGGTATAACTCCATCAACATTCTGATTCGATGGAAACCGATACAAACAAACAAATGACAAAAATAAACGAAAAATGGATCTTGCAAAAGTTTTAATTGTTATAATCATCTTCAGTCATATGTAACAGTAATTACATTAAATTGTTGCGAAAGGTTCAAACAAAAATGCCATTTAACACATTTCCGTCTAGGTAAGACGTACCTCTCGTCGTGAATATGAGAAGTAGACGAGAAAACCCTATTAAAGTACTGTTCTGTACTGTACATATTTTAATACCGTGTAAGAATCATACCTGTGGGAACTCGGATCCAGTTTTACACGGTGAAGAGAACTCCCGCAGGAAGGAAACTGTCCCTTCCTCTTAACCTCTACTGGAAATAATAACTCTTTACCAATTGAGTCAAGAAGTCCTTCCAACGGGTCATACAACTTTCTCTAAGATGAAGATCATTTTGTGGGTGGGAATAAACTAAGTAATTTTTATTATCGTGTGATGATAGTTGATTGAAAACATTTTTTTCATGATATTTACTATAATTACTATATACATACTATTATATATTACTATACTACTGCATATTAATTAAGATGTATTGACTAAAATTACTATTATAAAGTTATTAAGTGTGTTGTCGAACTATGAGAAATTATGGAAAATAAATTTAGTCCATCTTTCAATGCAAATAATTTTTTTTATTGAGTTTTATTTTTATTTTTTCATTGATAGAGTCCTCCATTTCAGAAAGGTTCTAAATTTAACAAAGGTAATGAATTTTAGTAGTTTCAGTACAGAAATATTTGCTAAAGATTCGCTCAATTATTACATATTCTGTTTCTGTATAATTCCGACCTTAGCTCAGGGCCGAATAAAATAGGGTCGTTATGAAAATATCGAGACGTGACAAGAGGAAGAATCTTCCTTTCAGTAACATCGTGCGCATAAAAATTGGGAAAAGCTGCCTTTAATAAGATATATATTGATATATGATATAATTTAAGCGGGGGCTAATTGCCCTATAATTCTAGTCAATTATCAGAATTAAGTAGTATAAAGAATATACATTTAAATGAAAAAATAGTTTAACCACAAACGACTTCCTTCATGATCAGTTTAGACAACATATGATGTAAGAAGGTAAATGTAATTGTGGGTCCAAAAATAATTAACTGTTGTATTTTAATTGGTTAAGGTTCTGTTCTGTTTCTGGCCAAAAAAGAGGTCGAAAGCTTGGCAATTTATAAAACACATGTTCTAACTTTGACCACAATCCAAAATTTACTTTGAAGTCCTGTTGCTTAAGGGTTATATTTTGTATATATATAAGAAACATTACCACCTTTTGTTTTATTTTTTGTTTACTAATAATATATCAATGCATTTTAAGTTATCAAAGAAAAGATATTAGCAAAAAATCCTCTGAAATATACAAAAGGACATCTATATTTTCATAAAATCATGTATTTCCAAATTATATTTATATATTATTTAATTATATATTATTTTAATTATTTATTATCTATTATTTTTAATTATTGATTATTATTTATGTATTATTAGTTATTTTTATATTATAATTATTAATATAATTTGATTTATTATTATATAGCATGTCCAGAAAATTATAATATCAAGTAATCTGCTGTATTTTTTTTTTATTTTGTTAATAAGAACAAGAATGGGCTAACTGATAAAAAAAAACTTAAACACCCAAAATGCGAGACTTGGTTTCAGACCCAGTCTGGAAAGGAATAATTTCTGAGGCATTTCCGGAATAATTCTCCTTTTGTTCTATTAGAAACGTGATCTTCACTTAAGTAGTCGAACAAAAGCAAAAAGCGATATGGCCCGATGATCGACTTTTCATCAACAATGTTTAAACATTGTTCTATACGGATTTTTTTTATTGTCCAACATTTTTTTATTCTTTGTGACTTAACCTCTCTCCTGAACCGTGGAATTTATGCCGGAAATACCTTAATTATATTTGATCTTCTATTTTCATTGGTAAATGAAACTTTCCTGACTAGAAAATATAACTTTCTTACTTAACCGCATTTAAAATTGTGAGACTTACCTGTATGAACTGTGAGATGCACAATTTTCTTACAATTCCATCAACAATCGGCTCGCATTAGGCAATCCAATTATTAAATATTGGTGAAAGAATTACACCTTATTTTGTAAAACTACACCAACTATTTTGAAGATAACTTTCGATTACTTTGAACGACATATGCTCTTGTGTGCGTCTGGGAAAAGATAGGCTTTCACCTCTATTAAGCTAAATCTGTTGAACGTTTTAGTAAAAATTCGTCGAACAACTTCGTTTCCTATCTAAAGAAAAAAAGTGTAAAATTAGGGGAATGGTTCCGTTTCTAAGAGACTTTACAATTGAGAAAGTTAACAAAGCAAGCCTCAAATAAAACAACCAGTTTATGGTTTAAACTATGATTTAATCATTAATAAATGTGAGATTCATATTTTTTATGAGATAAGATGTTCATACACAATGATTCCAGCAGCCAGATTATTCTCTCCCTCTCACTCTCGCTACTCTCTAACTCCCTCTCTCTTTAACTATTTCTCTTTACACCCTTCTCATCCCATCTTATTTCTCTCTCTCTCTTTTTCTATCTATATCTCTATCTTTATAGCATACCCTGTTATCTTATTACCCTTATTACGTTATTTCTCCAGTTCTCTCCTTAAATCTCTCTCACTCCCTCTATTTCTCTATCTACATATCTCATTGAGGAGCTACAAACTGGCTACACAAAATCGTCCATTGAATATCTTACAACCTTTGGCCCGTTTTAAAGGATTAGAGGTAAGTAAAAACCAGAGAAAATCTCCCATTTGTCTTTACAATTGAATTTTGTAAATAAATCTTTTTGAATAGTCAATCTCTTCTTTATTGGTTTTTGTGTAAACTTTCTTTCTAACGTTCCAGTGCTTTAATTTTTTTAAGTTGTGACATTTTTAAGTTTCAAATTTGTTTGAGCGTTGGTTTTATGTGATATAATTTCGGCTAGAATCATAGTAGTGTTGGAAGATAGAAGAAGCCAAGCCTATGTGGCCATGGTGGTTAACATTCCCAGAACAACGGTCCGCAGGGTCTACCATCGCTACAAAGAGACTGGAGGTTGTGCAATAAGGCATGTCGCCATCGTGACACATCTCAGACAGATATCGATTTATTTTTTCGAATATACCTTAACTGACATTCTACCGCAGTTGAGATGAAACAATCACTTCTGAAATTTAGAAATGTCAGTTTACGCACTGTAAGGCGAAGACTTTCATAAAGTGTATTTCTTGCGAGAAAGCCTGCCACTGGTCCGAAAATTCTGACAAAAGAGAACGGTTCGAATAAATTTCGCCAAAAATCACATCAATTGTTCTGAGAAAGAGTGGACTAAAATCTGGTTTTCGTATGAGTCAAGGTTTTGTCTCAGTTCTTCTGATGGCCGAGAAAGGCTTTGGAGAAGAACAGGAGAGCGAAATATTCCGGCAATATTTTTACTCCGGAGAAGCTATTGGTGAGAGAAGGTGGTGGTATTATGGTTTGCGCAGGCATTTCTATAGATGGTCGCACAAACCTGATCTTCATCGAAGGTTCCTTAACATCTAAGAGACACCTTGAAGATGTGTTTTCAGAAGAAGTTGTTTCTTATATGCCACTAACTGGCGACGGTTTTATTTTTACATGACAATGCAAGACCGCACATAGCTAGAATCGTTGGTAAATAAAAACAAGAGAAAATCTCCCATTTGTTTTTACAATTAAATTTTTTAAATAAATCTTTGAATAGTTAACAAGGAACAGGCTTTAATTCAATGTTTGAAGTGGCTAACAAGTAGTCCGACTTAAGCCCTATCGAACACCTTTGCGACGAGTTGTGAAAGAGGGTAAAACCATTTTTTTCTTTCCACTACTTTTCCTCTCACATATATACTCTTTATCACTCTCCTCCAAACTATCCGAACCTTACAAAGCAGTGTAGTACAAACAAGCAGTCGTATGAAAACATCTAATTTCTCTTTTTACTTTTGCGAAACACGGCAGTACGTTTCTCTTTAAATCAACTGTAATACCATCTAATACATATTCAGAAAAGGAATTACACTTCTCCAGTTACAGCTTCTTGTAGAAACTATGGCTATAGGAACAAGAACATGTTAGGGCGATCTACAATAAAGTAGTTCGCAAGTAAAATAAAAAGAATTGCCACGTAAAAAGCATATGTAGTAACCAGAAGAAATCTGGTTGGAATAGAAACATGTAATGAATTCATGGGATTTTATTGATCCGGCGGAATAATTGTAATAATATATAATTCCTGTCGTGCATATTTTTAGCTCCGCCTATTTTGCTTACTGCAAAATTGTTCAATTCAGAACATGAAAGAAAATTCCAAGGGTAACCCTTACATTTTAACCCAGTTTCATATTCATGATTCACCAAGAATCGAACTACCTGTTAAACTTAACAACTCGATGGATAGAATAATTATGTAAAGAAACTGAAACTATACATAAAAACAATTAGATATCGCTTAATTATTAGCAAGAGTACTAAAAAGGAACAAGGTAGTTGAATATACCAAAGATCTCCATAATGATGCAAAATCGGTTGGGGGAATAACTGTTTTTGTTTTCGAGTTGTACCGTGAGAAAGGACCACTTGGTGAAAAGATAAATTAATTGCAACATACAGTGTAAAAAGCAACAAAGAGAACGAAAAAACTCCCCGTTCCTTCCGTTGTATTTCTGGTGTTATAATAGGGCAATCTTCTCCCATCATACAGTATGGAGCGAGGAGGCGTGAATAGGAGAATTGAAGAGTGATGAATAAATTGGACAACATATTATCCCCGGATTGCAAACATTAGAGGAATTACTCGTTTTGCAGACTAGGAAGCCCACTTATACAGGTTTTCTCACGCTCTTCGGATCGGAGATATTCACGATCCTTATTAATTCTATCTTTTTTTTATACGCCTTATCTTTTTTTTTTTTTTTTTTTTTTTTTTTTTTTTTTTTTTTTNGCAACACAAATGTGAACTTGAGCCCCCGTTGTACCGATGTTCTTCCATCGAAGAAACTCATTTTTGAAGGGGGTTGGGACCAAATTCAGGGTCGCTGAGATCCGATCCCGCCCCTTCCATTGATGAGTGCCGTGTCAATTTCTTTCAATTGCGGCCACCGGTCCCCTTAGGCGTCAGAAAAAGTCCAGAGGCCTTATCTTCAAAAAAGCTTTAATTGACAATTTGCAGCCTTCCGTTCATGATTTTTTGTTGTATCTCATTATTAAATCAGACAACGATTCGAGCTTTGCCATTGTTAGCTTAATTAACGGACTCCTTTTTGTAGGATAATGACCCGACATCAAACGAAAAAGCTTCTTTTAACCTTACTGATTCACATCGGTTTATAAATAACATTCACATTATTTTTAGCCATAATAGCGGGAATGTGAATATTTACGATTGTTTTTCTATTTGATCACTGCAGATAGAATAGAACAGAAATTGCATTCTATACTAATTAAATTAAATTGAAATAAATACAACAAAACCTGTACAGAACCGCTTGCTTGCAGTAAGTAAAATTTTGTATTTGTTAGCAGGAGGTTCAGAACATTATAAATTATGACAAGAAAAAATACACTTGTACATAAACAAAAACTAAAAAAAAATTAATTATAATTATACTGTTGGATAATTTTATTTATTGCGGCTTTTATAAAGGACATAAAGTTATAACAACCGTGGTAATTATTTTTATTTTTATGTAAAACTCTCAATGCAAAATTAAGTGAATGCGGCAGTTTTAACTTTAGGCATCTGACATGTATGCAAATTTCTAGTTATTAATAAAGTATTATGGGAAGGAGGGATTTAATTGCATTTAAAGAGGTGAATATGTGAAAGTGATTTTTTTTGGGAATATTTATTTTAAATTGTGCAACTTCATATCATAATAGAGTTTTTTTAAATAATTTTCAATAAAGTATTATTAGCAATCTTTAATGTTTTTATGTAGCAATTTCTTGCTCCACCACAAGCAATGATGCCATATGACAGTACAGATTGGGCAGCGCAAAGTATACTGATTTTGAAGTTTCAAAGTCTAATGTCATTCTAAGCATTCTAACTTTAAAAAATAGTTTTCGGAATATTTTTACTAAAGCTTCAATATGAAATTGAAATGACAAGCACTTGGCAAAAATGATTCCAAGATATTTAAGGCTATTTC
This sequence comes from Cimex lectularius, assembly GCF_000648675.2. Classification (NCBI taxonomy): domain Eukaryota; kingdom Metazoa; phylum Arthropoda; class Insecta; order Hemiptera; family Cimicidae; genus Cimex; species Cimex lectularius. The sequence goes on along the minus strand of NW_019392875.1, from coordinate 991,356 downwards.
AGAGCTATTTCAGAAGGAAAGAGGATGAAAATTACAAATACTTTTCGATTAATTAAGGTTTTGGTTGAGATAAAAAGTCAGTGTCACAAGCGGGTTTCGAACACACGACCTTCGGCTAAATACGTCGCTGCTCTACTACTTGAGCTATCGTGACTTTAAACTGACGGTCGTCTGTTCGAATCCTGCTTGTGACACTGACTTTTTTATCTCAACCAAAACCTTAATGAATTGAAAAGAATTTATTTGGTCAAGCTGACCACGCAATCTAATAAATTTAAATTTCAATTTCTGTTATTGCTTCAATTATGAAATCAAATTTTCTAAGACTTTAAATTAACATTGTTCTTCAAAGAAAAATTAATTAAACTTTTTCTCTCAGTGTCCAATAATAAAAAGTTTCTATGCAACCAGAGTTTAACGATATTTGTCATAATTTACGTACATAGTTTTTAAATTATTCCCTGAGAAAATAAGACAGAATAATAGATAGATAGAATCAATCTAACCACGAATTTATTGAAATTATTGTGTAATCTGAATGTTCTAGTTCACATATTTCGCATCTGAGCTTATTAAAATATTTATACCAAAAGAATTTCACTAAAAAACATAATGAAACTATTTCTTATAAAAATCTATATCTAAAACTGTTACATCGGGGCTCCCCAAGCGTTTTAGCAAGCGCACCCCTTTCATAGAAAAAATCCAAGGCATAGCCCTCTTATTCAAGTTTTTAAAATTAGATCTATACAAAAAATAGTTCTTACTCACAGTTAGAACTTAAAAAAGGGCAGTTAGGACAGTCAGGACTAACTGTGAGTAGGATCTTTTTATAAAGATTGAACGACATACTCACTCCAGCTATCCTTTCTATTTTAAAATTAGATATTTATAGTATGTAGTAAATTAAAGTTTTATAAATTAGCCAGTCCATTCGTAACTAGGTGATGGAGGGGGATATCACTGTTAACATAAACGTTAGATTGACATACTTAACTTTTTTTTCAAAATCCGGAACGCAAAAATAAATGGTACCGAACGGAATCAATAGATAGGAAACATTCGAGCCAAATTCAAAAGTAATAATTTAAGCATTAATGATTGATGACTAATGGGAAGAGTAAGGTTGTTTCATCCTGCAAAATTAGGATATGATGCGTTTAATTTATGAGGATTTTCTCCAATTTAGCTGGAGAAAGGTGGTTGGGTTCAGCATTTAGACAGCTTCGGGATTTAATTTTGGTGGCTGTATAGATAGATAATCCGGATTCTCTTAGTAAGTCGTGGAAAATGGAAGAAGAACACGTTTTGCTTTTTCAACAAGCGGTTGAAATTTTGTTTTCCAGACGGAGCCAAAAATGAGAGTATCAGCCTCGGAAGTAGATTTCAAGGTGGAATCTTAAGTAATGTCTATCAAACACTCGTAGTCACTTGAAGATAGATTGATTGGCTTTGTCGAAACTAAAAACGTTTTGACCAACATGTTCTTGCAGCATTGTATCTCGAGCTGTTGGGAAATAGTACGCAAAGGACATCTCCAAACTTCGAAGGTGCTCACATATTTCATCTACCGACGTATCGTTCGCAAGCTTTTGTTTTTCTTTAAACAACTATTTAACAAAGGAAAACACTCCACCTCCTCCTTCTCAACAGATTCAACCTAAAACTGGATTTTACTTTTGAAGTCGCAAACTTCATTAGCATCGAAATTTGTGATACACTTCCTTTGCAAAGAAAGACAAATCTCATTCATTTTCATGAAACTATCCGACAAATACGACTTCCTTGAATCTAGGATTTCCAAAGCCACAGAATCGAGAAGTGTAGACCGACACGAGTTCTCAGGAAAGTTTGGTTCGTAATATAAGATTATTAAGTTAGTTATAGTGTGACATCGTAGAAAATTAAGTTATCGTTTTTTGTGTGTATAAATTTGTTTGAATCTTGAGTTTCGTTAGTAACAAATGTATCTTCCTGATTATGTAAACATTGCGTCCAATTTACTTAGAATTTGATAATTATAAGGTTAATTGGCCTGACGAAATTATTAAGGGTAAGAGATTCTGTTTAGTTGTTGGGAGACACAAACCTAAATCTTACTTTAGAGTTAATTTTATTTTTAATGCGGTTGGCACCCATATCCAATTTATTGTTAACCTATCTAATCCTACACGGGGTAAGGCAAATTAGGCAAATTTTTGGCGTATGAATATACAAATATGCATAGATTCTACATAATAGGCGAAAGCAAATCCAACCATCATTCGAGAATATTTGAAAAATAGAGAAAATAGTAAAAATAAAACGGAAGAACTGATAAGAAATTCGAAGGCAACGGGGAAGGGCACTTCAAGTCGCATAAAGATTACGATGGCTGACCCAATTCCTCGACACAGCTCTCACAATATAAAACAGATAGGCTTCGAAGAAAGTGAGACCCAGAATATTTTTTGAAGCGTATTGTGTTAAATTACAAGGACATTAAATTAAAAGAAAAGAGGAGAACTATAAACGGTTAAAAAGGGGGGGGGGTTAGACTCAACGGAAATAAGGTAACTCACCGTTCGGCGATTCCACACAGAGATTCCTCTATGTTTCGGGTTCCAGGGATAGCACTCGCGTGGTTGTCGGCATGACAGAGGGTGAAGCGGGTAAACAGGAAGAGGCGAAAAGGCAAGGGTGAGGAAAAACCGAAGGAAAAGTCGGAAAATCACAACCGAGACGCATGGCGAAAGAGGGGCGGCCATGCATTTTTACTAACTGAAAACAACAGGTGAGTGGCCGGCTTCGATTAATTAATCGATCTGAAAGAGAGGGCGCGCAGGAAAACCTTTTTCTTGGGGTGGGTGCCCTCGAAATTAACATCGCGACCGAATAATAATTATTATCACTTATGAGAAGCTTCATTCTGTTATTGGTAATAATTGACGATTAATGTTTTATCTATTATTAATATATTAAGTTTTTTATTTTGACCCATTCAATTCCACGGGCGGAGACAACCAAAAACACACTTTCATAAAAAGTAGTTTGCGCTCCTGTGCCATTCGCTGAAGGGGTGGAGTCAGGTGATTCCTGCCGGTGGTCCGAGTACTTATCCCTTCTCCCTTCTCGACCCCCTCCCGTATTTGCATTGGGCAAAGTTGTACCGTTTGAGCAATATAATATAAAAGTATGTAATAATTTTCTTTTTATTCGCGATCATGGTGGCGAATTTCACCCTTTGTCGATGTCGTTTCTAGTCGCGAAATAAAGGGTTTCCGGTTTCACAGGGTACTCTCACAACCGCCCTTTTCACATCTTCGCCCCTGCACCCCACGATGCGACAGAGGCAGCGGCTCGAGGTGAGTCTCCATTTCTATTTCCATTCTATTTTATGTACGTTGGATTATTTATTTTTTTATTTAAATATACAGTCCACTTATACCCGTTGACAGTAGCCCTTATTTTAGCAAGGATCGATTTCGGGTTGCTGCCCCCTCCCCCTCTTCAGATGTTATGACATAAAAATGTTATTAACTAGTCGACCTTCAAATTGAACACATAATAAAACAAAATAACAAGACGAAACGATATGGCAGGTCGTGGCTCGTGGCCTTTCGCATAGTACGCGAGGGTTGAGCAATACCGACGAGGTTCAAATATTAATTATGCCGACAAAAAATAAAACTAAATCCTTGATCGGAGGACCAGCGGAATTAGTAAATATTAAATTAAAAAGAAAGTGAAACATTATAAGTGGTGAAAAAGGCGGGTTAAAGAATCAACGGAAATAAGTTAACTCACCGTTGGACGATTCCACACAGAGATGAGACTATGTTTCGGGTTCCAGGGCTTGCACTCGCGTGGTTGTCGGCATAACAGAGGGTGAAGCGGGTAAACAGGAAGAGGAGAAAAGGCAAGGGTGAGGAAAAACCGAAAGAAAAGTCGGAAAATCACAACCGGGACGCATGGCGAAATCGGTTTGGCCATGCGATTTTATTAACTGAAAACAACAGGTGAGCGCCCGGTTTGGATTGATTAATCGATTTGAAACAGACGGCGCGCGGGAAAACTCTTTTTCTTCGTGAGGGCGCCCTTGAAATTAACAGCGCTACCGAACCAAATAATAAAAACCTTTCCAAATGGGAATTTACGCCTAATTCCTAATCCATAACGTAACGTATCTTTTATATATTTTGTTTGGTAATTATGCGTTTTTGTGGGTACGATTTGGTGTCTCTTTGTTAATATTAAATAAGACAATTTTTATTAGTGTGCGACAAATTCTCATCGCAGTTTTTCGTTCATGTTTCAATTCCAATACAATTATTTTTATGAAAATAATAAATACAAGTATATTTAACTGGCTATTAGGAGCTATAACTGCAGCTAGATAGATAGATGTTATTAGTCGGGGAGTGTATTATGCTGTACCCTTTAAGAGTTATTGTATACTTAAATTCACTAATTTCGTGGTCCGCTTGACCAATTAATATATTACAATTAATTAAGGTTTTTAGTGGAGATAAAAAGGAGGGAAAATTCATAAGGTAGGTGGGGTTGAGATGGGAAGTTGGTGTCCGAGTGGACCGAAGTCACGATAGCTCAAGTGGTAGAGCAGCGGCGTATCTAGCCGAAGATCGTGGGTTCGAATCCCGCTCGTGCCATTGACATTTTTATCTCAACTAAAAACCTTAATTAATTGTAAGTTATTGTATACCCTGTTTTGTTCTACTAGTCCTCGTTCATCGAGCAACTTGATTAGTAGGCCAGGTTTCAGTGGTTGAATCTCTTCTACGGTTAGTATGTCCCAAAAACTTCCTCCTGCAGTTTGATAGTAGGTGTGTTGGTGTTTCCTCTGCTTCTTTGCAGAATCTGCACGTGCATTGTTGGTTCAAGCCAATCTTCTTCAGATATCAATTAAGTTTGCAGTGCCCTGTTAAGAATTGCAATTTTTTTCTTCTTCCTTTAATACAATCTGTTATCTCTTTCCTTCCTAAGTTTGTTAGGAGGTTCTTGGATTGTGACTTTTTTTATCTCAACTAAAAACCTTAATTACTTGAAAGATATTAATTAGTCAAGCGGACCACGAAAACTAGTGAATTTAAAATTATTGTTAATAATTCATAATGTTACTACACTTATTTTAGCAGATTCTTCATGAACCCTCTCGTCTTCCCCTTGGTAGGGAGGTATTCAGAACTGGCACGAAGTGGTTGTACTTCTAGAATTTAAATGTGTTTTAACAAATTTAATAAAACGTGTATTAACGTGTAAAACTCTGATATGCACGTTCTAAATATGTAAAAATAAACTCGCCCTCGCAAAGCACACAGACCGAAATGTCTAAGACTTTACCATCAACATACCATCAATTTACTCTCCCAACAACAACAAAATAATAACACAAAAAGCAAATAAAGTCTTGGTCGTGTTTATAATGTTTTCTCCGCAAGTGGAATTGAAATAAAAATAAAAGTTCACATTTGGGTCTGGTAGTCTATTTAATAAAACAGCATCGTAAAGTGCAACTGTTATAACCCACTCAACGTGGCGTGTTCTCGTAAGAAAGTGTGCACATTACGTTATATAACTTAGACTACTCGCCAATATGTTGTGGTTGTGTAAGGAAGCTTTAAATAACATATAAATCCCCTAGAAATACCTAACAATACCTTTATATTTTTATTGAGTGTGTAAAAGTAAGAAAATTATGTATATAGAGTATGTAATTCTGTATCATATATTTCTTACATTTAAAAACAAATATATTATACTGTTTTGCGAACATGAGAGTCTACAATATATTACGCTTAATAACTTTTTTTTTAGAAGGAGAAAGAGTTAGATAGAAAAAGTTAAAGAAACAGAGAGAGAAAAAAAGAAAGACAGATACATCTAGGGAAAGAACTAGAAAAATAGTTTAAATATAATAAGATAAAAGGGCGCGTGTGTGTGTGTGTGTGTGTGTGTGTGTGTGTGTGTGTGTGTGTGTGTGTGTGCGCGCGTGTGTGTGTGTGTGTGTGTGTGTGTGTTTAAATTATAAAATTAATGAATACGGAAAGTTCTTTTAATTGTATTCTTGTATTCCTTTATTACTATGTTTGAATAAATATATATTCAACTATGTATTGTACTATTTTATGAATTAAACATTACAAACGTTTACTACGAAAACAAACTCCTGTCGATATTCTCTTAGCTGATTAATTATATTAATGATTGTAGAGTTTGTGCGAAATATTTATGAAGTAAATTATGTTTTTGAAAGCGAGTTTCGAATTATGAGCCGACTTTAATCGACAATAGCAAACGGGAGTTTGCCTACTTGAGTTTCTCAACTCTCGGCTTAATTAATCCCGTTCAAATTGGGGAAAGATCCAACGGAAATATAGCTGGAGTTGGAGTACAAAATGTCAAATTATTTCACATTAAAGCAGCGACTAGGTTAAGTATATCATTGTAAAAATTAAAAACTTTTACAAAGTTTTCAGAAATGTTAACACGCTCTTTCCTCAACCAGATGCGCATATAATAATTACCTTAATTCTCGTTAATTCCAATTTCAGGTTGTACGCAATAAAAGAAAATGTGTTGCTTTTGTTTATGTTAATAAAACTTGTGAACCTGGTCTTAAATGCCCGCATCTACCGGTAAAGTCTCGGCTTACGTGTTTGCTTTATGAGCAGGTGACGACCGAAGTTAAGGAAGTAAGGAGATATAAGCATTTGAAAAGGATGTTACGTGATATTTTGACAGGGGAAGTACAATGAAATGGACATCCTCTTTGACCAAAAATAACATATAAAACATTTTTAAAGAGTATTAATTAAATCTAGTATTAAGGATTACTCGGTTTAAGAACAGGCTTTCGAAAAATTTCGTAATAAACGGGGTTCACCTGGTCAAACTCGCTCTTATCGGATTGCATTACAATCAGCCTTCTCTCTCAGGGAATCTTGACTTTTAAAAGACTTCCCTGGTGCAAGTCGATCCGAACTCTTAATGTTAGAAGTCACATCCATCTTGGTAGAAAGATCCGTAGGAAAAAAGAAATAAAGGAGTAATGTAACTCCGGAGGGGTGATTCTTCTATCCTGACATATGCGCCTTATCCTAGTCTAAAAATTTTCCGTTTATACATTCAGGAATTTTCTTTATCATTCTTAATCTTATATCGCTTTCTTATAATTCATTCTAAATATTATTATTGTCAACAAATCAGCATTTGTCAAAATAAAACCGTTTAACCGATCCTGTCCATAAATATTGGTCGGCGGAATTACTCCGCAGTAGGAAGCATACAACATCGCTATTAGGAAATAAATCTTTTTTTTTTAAAGCGATTTGTCAGACCTAGCGAAAACAATTGATACGAAACCGTTTTTTTTCTCACACTTCCATAAAAAAATAGGTGTCGAAATTCTGTTGATGTACCTTTTGGAATGCCGATTACGGAAGAGGGACCATTCCGACAATCGCCCGGCCGAATGATTGACGTGGCCGGAAGTGCCAAATTCCAACCAGCCGTGATAGCGGTTTCAGAACGATCTTTTGATGTATTTGTCAGCCTTGAATCTCTTTTAAAATAGCCGAATTTTAATTGAAGTACAGGCCTTTTCATTGGAAGAAAAAAATATTTATAGCCCTCATATCACAGAGCTTTGTTATTTAATCAGCGGATATATGTATATAGACGAACAAGGGAACAACAACAATAATTAGATATTAAATAAAGAGATATGTATTTAAAGCTGTATAAATAAAGATGTGATTATTTCACTGTCAAGACAAGAAATGATGGCTTAATTTAGAAGTTATGGTCACTGTAATTTTTATGAAATTCAAATGATATTCATACTTTATTTTAAATTACTATTTATTATTATTTATTATTCAATTAATTAAGGTTTTTAGTTAAGATAAAAAAAGTCACTGTCACGAGCGGGATTCGAACCCACGATCTTCGGCTAGATACGCCGCTGTTCTACCACTTGAGCTGTCGTGACCTCGATCCACTCGGGCACTAACTTCCCACTTCAACCGACCATTCGAGTTTTCCCACCTTTTTGCCATTTTTCAACAATCTCAACCAATACCTTAATAAATAACTTTTTTCAATTAATTAATATTAATTGAAAAAAGTTAATTGGACCACGAACTCATGGTTTATATTCTAGTTTTATTCCAAATTTTCAATGAAAGAATGTTTGACGTCATATATTAAATATATAATTTTATGATATTAAGAAACCGTAAGTTTCTATATTGCAATTAGAAGTACATATTTCTTTATATTGTAAATTATTATTAATACTTTAAAATTCCTGATGAAGGGGTATATTTCTCAAAAGTCCAGGACTTCTTTTCTAGTAACTTGCCCATTATAATAGGTACGATAGCTCAAGTGGTAGAGCAGCTGCGTATCTAGCTGAAGATCGTGGGTTCGAATCCCGCTCGTGAAACTGACTTTTTTATCTCTACTAAAAACCTTAATTAATTGAAAGATATTAATTGGTCAAGCGGACCACGAAAACTAGTGAATTATTTATTATTTTATTTATATTTATTATTGACTTCTGAACAAACTACTTGTAGCAAAATCCTTAGCAGAACAGGCAAAACCCCATCTATATCTATTTTAACATGGATATATTTTTTGGCTGGATAAACAAATTTTTATGCGTGGCATTTTGGCATCTTCGATTTCGTGTTACCGGGGTGTACACGTGGGTTGGGTAAGGTTAGCAGGGTTAGATTAGAGAAGGATGATGTGGACAGATTATGCTAGGGAAGGTTTGGTTTTTTGTTCGAGTTAGGGACGGGTTAGCTTTGGTAGGTTAGGGTTAGTGTTATTGGATGTATATTAATTTTGAGCTGGGGGGGATGGACGAGGTATATTAAATAGATACGTTTGGGGTTAGAGACGAGTTAGGTTAAGTATGGTTACTGTAAGGACTAGGGCTAGGTTAAGGATAGTTACTGCTTTTAATTAATTATTATATTAATTACTTTAATTATTTATATTTAAATTTAAAAATGATAATACTGTTCTGCCCTCTACATAGACGGATCTCTACTGCCGGATAGATAGGCATATTTACAAGTATGTATTTACATATTTACAATGGCAGGAAAAAATACTTAATATTATATTCTCCCATTTCACTTCACTAATGAATCTTTCACTTACTACCTCATTTTGAAAGGGAGCAATTTCCTTTTGAAACCCCTTATGGGATTGTAGGGGTGGGTTGGGTTTTATAGGGCAAGGCTTGTGCAGGCTATGGGGTGATTAGAAAGTTTATTGTGCAACTTCGTAAATTTTTCAGGAATTAATTTTTGGATAAATATGATTTTAGGTCGTTGTAGAGGGTAGTATTTGAGAGATAATACGGAACATTTTTATAATTGTTCTTAGGACTTTAGTCTGAAAGGATCGGAGGCGGAGCTTAGCGGTGCCCTAAGTTCTATACCGTACGTCCAAATCGGTTGTAGTAGCGTTTTATAGACTGTAAGTTTTTTTCGTCGATACATTGGATTGTCGTCCTGTAAATTTGTACAGTTGTCCGTAGCTTATGTTACGGTCTTGTCTTATGTGTATGCTGATTTCATGTTAAGCGGGAGTTAGGTTGAACCCAATATAACAAACACAATCGGAACATTGTTGTATATATTTTGAGAGAAGATTTCCTTCCGAATGGCGTGACATGGACGCATTTGATTTCATTTATCTGCATTAATTAAACAATATTATTTTAATCAAACAAGAAAAAAATTAAAACTTTAATGCGGGATACTTGTAATTCTTTGAATTTCAACGAAAAAAGTATGAATGAAACTTTTAAACGTGGTCCTGTCGTTAATTTGTTGCTTTAATAATTATAAAAAGTATATTTAAATAATTACAGTTCAATGTTCATAAATAAATAATAAACTATTTGGGTTAGTCTAATGGATAACGAAAACAATTAAATAAATTAATTAAGTTGTCCCATTGAAAGTACTATGAACAAAGAAAGGAAGATCTTTTATTAAATAAGGTCTGTATTTTCTCTTTTCATAAAAAAAATTTTGACCATCGGTTCGCGAGTTTTTCATACGTAATAATTAAAAAAATTATTCAGCTTTCAATATTAAGACAGTTATTAATTAAAACCGCTTGATACAGAGAAAATATACACAGTAATAAAATTACCGATCTTATAGGAAAAATTTCACTTGTATGACTTTCACGTTTGACTTTTTAGATTTCATTTAAATTCAACTTGGTTTTGGTGAAGAATTAATTTTGTTTAATTAACGCTGTGATGTGTTGTGATATTAGCCTAAAATTACTAATTCAAAAATCAAGAGTTACAAAGATAAGTGCCTTACTCTTTAATTTAAAGTTAATAATATTTTTAAGGATGTTTATTATTAAATTAATCCATATATGTTTAGTGGTCATAAATGACCACATTAATTACTTTTATAAATTATTCTTTTTATCTAAGGTCTTCATTGAGTTTAAAAATAGTGTCACGAGCGGGATTCGACCATAATTTTTACAATCTAAATTCTTAGAGCAAACTATATTATAATTAATCTTTTTGTGCAAGGTTTTGGTTGAAATGAAATCCAGCGGGATTCGAACCCACAACCTTCGGCCAGATACGCCGCTGCTCTAACCACTCATGATAGTTCAAGGGGTTAGAGCAGCTGCGTACTAAACAGAAAATGGTGGGTTGGGATCCCTCTCGAGACACTAACTATTTCAGCTCAACTAAGTCCTTAGATAAAAATAATAATTAATTGAAACAATTTATTATTAAAGTACTCTTGGGTGAAAGGGTGACGTCTAGAAAGTAAAAGTAAGTTATTAGCGAGACTGGTTTAGGTTCAAACCCGAAGAATGTCGAGTATTCTGGGAGAGTGAAGATGACCAGACTTCAATGGATGTAGTATTTTTCTGTATACGACAGACATTGCTTTCCCGTATACTCGGTCGTCCTAAACAGGACAGTAACGATCTTTAACGTCCTAGCCTATTCGGCCTTATCGGACGTTTTGATTCGCAAGATGAGAGCTAACGCACCTCCGCATACGTCAGAAGTGTGTTACTGCCGCCGCGTTTGTGTAGAGGCAGCTCAGCCCCGAGGGGCCAAGAAAACTTCGCTCCCTGCTTGCCCATTCCGAGTGGTCGGGTAGCAAGCATCGAACCGTATGCCATGCGCAAAGGGCTACCTAAGTCGAAATACATCCGCCCGGTCTCCCGCGCGCTCCCGAGATAGAGAAGGCCACTCTATCTCCCAGAATATTGGGTCTTCCCTATCGTAGAAACTACCGGATACGCTCCGGCCGCGGTTTTGTTTAAAGTGGAATTGCTAACCATCCCCTAGAGGAGACCGCCTACGGTAAAAGCCTCCAATCGAGCTCAGCCTACACCTACGTGCAAAGCATACTCGAATAGAAGCAACCGATTCACTACCCATTCCCATCTGCCACTACTCACGCATTCGAGGGATTTTTCAGCATAATCAGAGCGTCCTCAACGCTTATACGCTGCCGTCCGATCCTCCGTATCCAGTGAGGCCGGGTGTATAACGATGGTCATACACAAGTTCGTGCGAAGGTCACAGATAGAAGACAGCCTCTTCTCTAAGTTCCCGCGAGGGGCGTCACCACGACCACTACGAGTCCATTCCACGTATAACAGGGGCTGAACCTTGGAACATTTCTGTTACCCTGTAGTACAGATGGTTATGCACCCTCCCCCGTCTATGCAGACAGGATCTGGTACCCTAACCCTCCTGTGCCCCTGCTAAGCCATCCGCCGACCCAAGGCCGACACGAGTGCAGCTTGTGCTTTAGACAGGTTGCCACGCCCTCAGGGCTACACCATTATTTTGCGCCCAGACACCCTCCTTGTAGCTAAGGGTTGGGAGGGGTGACCAACCACTAACCATTCCTGAGGTACAAATGCGAGGCTGGCATTTTAGGATATCGATTTAGTTTTCATACAAAATTCGAGAGTCAGTAACAGATCGAAACAGGTTGAAAAATACGCTTGAAAGACCAGGAAAAGAAGTACAAACACGCAGGGGGCCGGCGGTGACCTATCCTATTTGTCGTCTCCTAAATTTTCCACATTTTATATGTTGAGGAGTCGTTTCGGGCCGGTCGTTTTGGACCAGCAAACCTCCGATCTTGTTTCTATCAATGCCAATCTTCTTTCTCAATACAATAGGACTACGTAAAAGCGAGCATAAACCTTGACAGAAAACACATTAAAAATAAAACAATTAAATTACAATGAAAAATAAATAAGTATAAATTAATAAATTTTCTTTGATTAAAATAACATATAATTTTATATAATAAATAAATGATTTAAACTTGAAGTATATCACGTAAAATAAATTCTCACCTTCGAATAAAATAACATAAACGATTGTCCATGATGAATAAATAAAAATTAAATCCGAATTCGAAATAAATAAAATTAAAATGAACTTAAATTAATGATTTACAAAGTCGACCGATATTACTAGCTAGTAAACAGTCCAAATAGTTAATAAAGTGGTACCCCTTCCCTCATAAAACGACGATCCAACGATGAACAGGTGAATGATGATATTGATGACGACTGACGAAAAATGGTGACGAGGCGACGGGGGGAAAAATACGAAAAAATTACTTTGACGGAACATCAATCGAAAGAGGATTCACTCTCTTATCTACGGTAATCCGCCGATGCAAACTCGCCGAGCCAAACTATAAACAGGTGCGGATTAACGAAACGCTATCTTTTTAAATAAATTCAACAATAATTAATTGGGGTTTACAATGTATACATAATATTAAAAAGTACTTAAAAAAAGATTTAAATCAATGTTACAAACCATTTACATAATAGACACTTCCATTTAAGTAATGTAAGGTTTTTTCAGAATGTAAATTTAATTAAATATAACCCACATATAGGATTTTTAAACACTGCAAAAATTTCTATTTATTATTCATAAAAACCACTAATTCCATTCAAAATGATAACGAAAAGGTTTCATAACGATAAAGACAATAATGAATTTGAGACAGTGTTTTGGAGGCTAAAGTTTTTTTTAATTTATCGTTGAATAATTTATGCTTGCTCTCGTGTGAATACATCAAAAAATTTACATTAAAAAACCGTAATATATCAGAAATTGCAAGGTAAGGTTGTGTAGTCGTGCTTTCTGCAGGCTAGATAAAATATAGTATATAGAACGAATTTTCTATCTGGATTGTCCCCAATCACGGTACCACTTCGTACTGTTATTTTCTTAATTTACAAATGATTCACCACCATGTGCCGAAAGGTTCCATTATCGATCTGTTTAATTTGAACAGAAAATTGTGTTACGGTCACATTGCTTTCGTAATTGAACCTGCCTATTACCGTGGGCATCGAATGGGAAATACGCTTTTAGGACCGGGGTTGGCCACGATTTGAAAGGATCTTTGAAAAGGTTCTCTTCCATCTGGCTTTTTCAGATTTAAAGTGTATTGATAAGCGAGGTTCATTTATTTGAGTGAAGTATAGAAATGTTTAAAATATTGTAAAATAATATGAAAACTGTATAACATTAGTCACCTTATATTCTGTATAAATAAAATAAACAAAAATGGTAACCTGTGAATTACGATTAATTGCTTAATTTTATGACCAGAGTGCACCGCTCATCCTAATTAATCTTTACAATCATACTTTACAATTATATTATAATAACTACGCACTGAAAATTGTAAATTCCTATTTAAGAGTCTCTCTCTCTCTCTCTCTCTCTCTCTCTCTCTCTCTCTCTCTCTCTTTCTATCTATTTATCTGACTATCAGCCTATCTATTTATCTTTCCCTCCCCCTTTCATACCTTTTTATTTTAGTTTTCGCCGTTTTAAAAGTAATGTATTTAGTTCATTGCGCTTATATTTTCCTCTTACCTGAAATGAGGAATGGATTTGACAAAATTTAAGCTTTAAGCTTAAGACCAACACGGCAAAGGTACGCTGACCAAAACGACAGGCAATTATCAAATTCATAAGGTTCATCATCCCGCAGACCGCACAAAACGAAAATAACTCGGTCTATAAATTTGGTATTAATGAATTAGAATATTTTTAAACAATGCAAATTCAGTATAAATGAGATGAATATTAGGCGTTGGCGAAGACGAAATACATTTTAAATTAATTTAAAATATATAATATTACCTAGCAGCTATACAAAATATGATTAAATGTTGGCTCTACAAAACTATTTACCAACCTTACTGGTAAAATTGTATATTAATCTTTTTTTATTTAAAAAAGTTTTCCCTCCAATTTTATAGAATTTTTACAAAATAAAATATTAAAATTGAACTGCAAAAACCCATTTGTAAGATTCTTCTGTGATAATTGCATCTACGTCTCCTTTCTCCCAAGTTTTCCTCTTCTTGCTCTCATTATAATATTCTGAATTACTTTATTCCTTTGACATAGAATAGTTCCCATTGTTAAGATCACGTTTGTGTTTTCGAAGCTGTTTTTAATTTTCTTTTTAGCAGCAACTGATTTCATCGAAATGCTTTGCCATAATCATGCAACTTCACTCAGTTTGTTCACTCAAATTGTATCAGAGGAGGCTTTTTCTCTGTTTTAAGTATTTTAATTACCTTTCACTCTTTCTTCGAGCTATCGAGGAATATACCCCCTTCATCTGGACTTCAAAATTACTGTTAATAATTCGTAACTTTTCATTTACCGTAATGAAACTTATTTTAGCAGATTCTTCATGAGCCCTCTGTCTTGCTTTTGGGAGGAAGATATTCAGAACTGGAACGTGATGTCTTGTCTAGGTCCCTCGACGGTATGGAAGGTAACGACAAGGTGGTCAAGGCGGCAAGGCCCCCTAACTCCAGACAGTCATCGCGACCCGGCCCTCTGATTAAAAAGTACTATTAAACGCATGATTAAAAGAGAAGCGTAGGTGGGCTGGATCGGCAGAAAAACTAGCACGTACCAAGAGGTCGGACGATAGGTTGCCCTCAGAACAGCTGAATCAAAGAAGAAGTATCAGCAAGAATAGGACATGAGAGGTTGACATACGGATACTTACTTTTGAACCAAAGCACGCATATGTGTCCGGCATGTAGAAAAAATCGTTTCCCGACGTGTCCAACATAACTAAACGGTGTCATACCTTGGCTCATGCCATCCGATGTTAGGATTGTGCTTGAGCACGGCAGTGAGTTTTTGGGTCCGATTGTTGAGGAAATTATTGTGAGTATTATTCCTTTGTATATAGAACGTATAGATATCTTGCGTTTTGTTTTGTATTCATTAATTTGAGAGAGGTGGTGGAATATTGACCCTTAGTTCAATTTGATATATATAGTCTTTTGTATATAGCATGTTTGTCCTCACCAAAGGGCAATGCATGAAGTCTAGTATTTCTATATCCTGCTTCAGTGAATGTTATGTGGATAGGAACTGACTACGTGAGTTGGGGCTAAAATGACGAATTTGTTGATAGTCTCTGGAACTTATTTTGGGCTGCGGCACAGGTAAGACCTAGGTCTGACCTCGAACCCCCAAAGCCCAAGATAGGTGACTCACGACAAGTAGTAAGCTCTATTCTGTACAATAATTAACTCAGCTTATTTCAAAATTTGCATTTCTTGAAAATTCTCAACTTTATTGCCATTAAAACCATGTTTTTTTGCCTTTTCATGCTAAAATACCACTTTTCTTAACAACTTTAACTCTTTGGTTACAGATGTTTTCCGATTGCTCCATCATCCTGGTAGACGACTAGATTTCACCTTGTAGGACAAAGGTGTCGGATATATTACAATTTGTAACAATTAAAGTGTTACAAGGAGAGCGGACGGAATCCAAATCAGGCGCCGTAGAAGAAATCGTCAGAGATTGGAATTTATAGCTTTGAACTAGCGGTGAGCTTACAAATTGCTCTACGTCCTTATTTTTATCAAGTCCCCGTTTTCACGAGGCACTCAACTATTATCTCTGTTTTTCGGTCAAGAACCGTTTTAAAGCCGATCGGGACCGTTGCCATAAGAAATCACGCAGATAAAAATTGAAGCCGTGAGTACGTTATTAAATTCTAATCGCTTTTTATAACCTATTTTTCAAACAAAAAACCTTGAAACAAGAGGAATGTTTATTTTAGTTTTAAATCGATATGGCTAATGATGACCATGTCGCGTGTTCGTCTGGTAATTTGTGAAGGAGAAAATGGACTCCTTGGCTTCTTGAGTGTTACAAATTTTTCTTGTGCATATTATTGAATAAGTATTATAAAGCACTTACTAGACTTTCAATGTCCACCTTAAATATTCGTTAGGTTTTACAACAAATATTTACCCTTCTTTCATTAAGTCGATTTAAATGAACATGAAACAACGCACACTAATTTCAAATATGTTTCATTGAATTAAAAGACCTAGATGAATGACGTTCCGTCAGGGAAATAAGCAGGGAGAGGCAGGACGTTCCGTCCATTTCTGATCATTTTATCAGATCGTGAGCGTTCCTTATTCTTCCTGGTTCTTTTTCTGATTGATCATTTTGTTTTTAAAAGTTCACAGCACTATCTTGTCTGTTACAAAGTTGAGTAAATAGTTTCATAATATGCTCAATTTTCTAAACACGGTCCTACCTGCGTTTTTTTATCTGGACCAGAACTAAGGTTGGTGAAAAATATTTAAAAAAATATCTAACAAAATATGCATTTTTTATAATTTTGAAGTAAGCGTGCAGAGAGCAACTCAATTTTTGGCTTTCTCTTCCGGCAATTCACAATTATCAAATTTGTCTCAGATATTCCATACATGTCCAAAGATTTTTTTTTGTGGACGATTTAATAATCAAAATGCTGCTGAAAATTTCACGATTGGTAATTTAGCAAAACCTTGCTTAGATTCCTGAGTGAGCATTATTGCCTACCGAATGGTCAGCTGATATTTGTATAAAAAGCATGGAATACAGGCACAATTTGAAAAGAAATCATTAAACATGAAACAAAGGAACAAAATAAATGAGACTATGCTCCTCCCCCCTGAGGGAATGATACATACATTCGAAATCTATTAGGTTCCATAAATTTGATTTGGAATTATCCGCTCGCCCAAATGATTAAATCCCTGGTGACATCAACTAATCCCTCTTCGCTCAATAATGGCCATTCGTTGTTCGTACTTGAATCTATTAATACGTGGGGAAACTTTCTGGCAGGGGATGGTTTCCCTGTGGGGGATAGAACCTCTAATCCCGATCCTTCGGGACCTTCTGTATTGGCTAACAGCAAACAATTTCATGGTCGGAGGCTGAAGTAAACACACGAAGTGTTTGAGCAAATGAAAACACCCTCTGAGTCAATAATGAATCTTTCATTTTTTATACAGGTATTTTATATTAACAATTATCTCGGTTGTCAGGTAAGACGTGTATATACGTGTGTATATAAATGTGTCTTTAAACAGGATATTCTTTATAATTGTTATGTTACTTGTTATTGTTAGTTTTTTTAAATCTATCTTTGACCTAAATTCTATTAGAAGGCTTGGGTTTTTGGAGTGAATTCACATTTATTTTGGTCGATTTCGACAATGAACAAAGCATAATGCCAAAACGAGCCTGATAGACCAAACCAGTGACAGACATATCAAATTGAACGACTCCACTAATCCATAGGAAGCTTTAGAGGGATTTATTTCTCTATAAACTGCACATCATAAATTAGGGCCGTAGATAAAAAATAAAATGTTTGAGGATTGAAATTTTTCTCACTTATGACATGAAATAATAACACAGGCTAAAAGAAGATGAATCCAGAGTTTCAACGTTTGTAATAACATACAATTAATTAAGGTTTTCAGTTGAGATAAAAAAGTCAATGGCACGAGCGGGAGTGAATTTAATAAGTTTGTAATAACGGGGTCTTTGCATTTTTAAATGGAATACCCGACATAGGTGAAAAACATTCACTCTCCGGCCATACAAAATGCCTTTTTTTATTGCTGTGAAATCAATATTTAAGAGGTTTAAAGAGGGCTTAAAACGAATCCGAACTTTTTTCAAAAAACATTTTTTGTAGTCTAGTTTACGGAAAGATTTTTTATTTATTTATTTTTTCGATTTTTCTCATTTCATACAATTCTCCAGTCAGGAGATTGAGTGAGTAGGACAGTGTCAGGGTCATAACATTATTACAGGAAGGATACAGCCAGCGCGAAGTCGCCAAGAGACTGGGTGGGTAAATCACTCGACAATAGGAAGAATTCTTCGGCGCTTCAGAGATACAGTGTTTTACACTAGAAGACCAGGATTGGGTCGACCTAGGTCACGGACGAGACGATAGTTCTTCCGTCATCAGGCAAGTCCGAATTGTTTCGATTTCCTCCAGGGCTGTAAGAAGAAGGCTCAATGAAAATAACCACAGGGCCCAGTACCCGGTTAGTGGACCTCTTACTACAGCTCAGAAAATGGCCAGGCTTCAATTCGCCCAAGAACATGTGATTTGGTTATTGTTAGATTGGATATGAGTATTTTTTTACAGTTGAGGTGAGAGTTGGCCTCAAATCTTCAGATGGTCGTTATTTCATAGGAGACGCTCAGAAGAACGGTAACATGCTATATGTTTCCTCAGGTGGATTTGATATCATCACAGGAATCTTGGCGGGTCATTGATGTTCTAGGTAGGCATTTCCTTGACCGCCCGCACCGATATGGTTGTTGTGCAAGGAAGATCTCTAACTTCACAGAGGTTCTTACAAGACATAATCGAAGAACCTGTAGTGTCATTTAGCCCCTACATCGGTGAGAGATTCTAGGCTAATGGAGCATAATGCCAGGTCCCATTGCTCGTATTGTGGATCACTACCTGAATGAGATTGTAATTGCCTGGTATGGCCAGCTCGACGTACACACTTGAATCCAATGGAACACATTTGGGACCAACTTGTGCGACGAGTATGACAGCGAAACCCTGATTCTAACACCCAAGAAGAGTCGGAAACGGCTGTCCGTGATGTATGGGAAACAATTCCTCGGGATTCATCACAAATCTTTTCGAGGGAATGCAAAGGCTTTCAACGGACGTGTTTCGTGCCAGAGGTAGAAATACTCTATTAAGGAGACACATTTTTATTTCTTTTTTAATTTTTTAGGTTTTTTACCACTTCTTTACTCAATAATGTCTTATTTTTACTACCAAACCTATTTTTGGTATGCAAAATAAGAATAAATACATTAAAATTTCAGGGGGTGTGTTAATTTTGCAATTTAATTTTTTAGTGCACATGCAGCTACAAGAATCAGAAACAATGGTTCATTTTTTGTTATTGAGATGCCTTGCCTTTATTCCATTGGCAATATCTGTCTAAATATCTCAACCCAAAGCAAAGATTGATGTCAATACTCTTAAATGTTAACGATAAAGAACAGTTAGATAATCTTTTTGATTAATGCAAAATGAATTAAGACTACGATCATTTATTATCAATTAATAAACAAAAACATTAGCATATATCATATTTTTCAAATTAAAAATTAAGTTCACTAGTTTTCCTGGTCCGCTTGACCAATTAATATCTTTCAATTAATTAAGTTTTTAGTTGAGATAAAAATGGCAAAAGGAGGGGAAATTCAAAACGTTGGGTTGAGATGGAAAGTTAGTGTCCGAGTGGATCGAAGTCACGATAGCTCAAGTGGTAGAGCAGCGGCGTATCTAGCCGAAGGTCGTGGGTTCGAATCCCGCTCGTGACACTGCCTTTTTTATCTCAACTAAAAACCTTAATTAATTGAAAGTTAAGAATTAAGACTGTGCTACAAACGTTGTTATTTTTGTTTTTTATATAGCTGTTTATTATTTTTAGTATTTTCGATTATATTATTGTATAGTGTATATTATTGATTTTTGTGTATGTTACATTTGGTGGTTTTTAAACAGCAAGTTAATTTATATATGTATTTTTAAAATTGAAACATTATAATATAGTCCATTATATTTAGTGGTCTATTGACCAAATTACTTTTTTAATTTAATTAATCTTTTTATGTAAGGTTTTGGTTGAAATGAAAAAGTTAGTGTCACGAGCGGGATTCGAACCCACGAATCGACATTTGAAAAATGCCAAAAAGGAGGGAAAATTCGAAAGGATGTAGGTTGATATGGGGAGTTGGTGTCCGAGTGGATCGAAGTCACGATAGCTCAAGTGTTAGTAAAGCGGCGTATTTAGCCGAAGGTCGTGGGTTCGAATCCCTCTCTTGGACACTAACTTTTTCATTTCAACCAAAACCTTACATAAAAAGATTAATTATAATATAGTTTGCTTTAAGAATTTATATTGTACACATTATGTAAACAATCAAACTCCAACAAAATTATCAATTACAAATTGCAAATGTAACTGTGCAATAAATTATTTATTCTTCTTCTTCTTAGATATAGGATAACTCCTTTATTCTTTTGATTTAGTATAGAAACATTTAAAAGCCAAGTGGTTCAGAAAAAGGCCCGTGGTCGTGTTTAAAGGGCTGGAATGCAGGTGTAACTCTATTGATCAGAGGGAGAATGTTTTGGCCACGTTTCCTCTCGCTTTCGCTCCGCTCTCCTTCAAACAAACTAACACCGGCCATCTCGGGCTTTTGAGTAAAAGAGGCAACAAAGAAAAAGAAAATTGTAAACAAGAGAGCCCATCCTACTTTTATCGTTTCGATAAAAGGGACGTAGATATTACTGTATTATTTCAAAAGCGGAGAAAGACGCTGTGCACTGCATCTCAATATTTCACGAAACCGATATTTTTTTTAAGGTTTGCTTTTATTTCGTGCTTTTTCGTACAGTTTAAATTATATTAAAAATTCACGTTAGAGTTTTTCAATTTTTACAAAGCAAGATAAACTGCAAAAAATATTATTTCTTCCTATAAGAATTTTATCGAATAGAACGTAAATACTGAAACTGTTAATAATTTCTGTATGAAAAAATTATTATGTAAATTAATCAGAACACAACGTAACTTTATCATGTTTATAATTTAAATTGAAAAAAAGGAATCTACAGCCGAATCTAGACGTTTGTTAATAAGTAAGCCTGCTTTTTTTCTTGTTTCAACATTTTCATTGAAACCATTGTTGAGTTTCACCCACTCTCTTTAAATATACAAAAAAAGTACTTACTGAAAAGAAGTCCGGAGAAAAAGAATAATCAGGGTAGAAAACAAAGGTTCTCATCGGAGATAAAACACCGTTCTATTCTTGCCCTCATTAAACGGGAGGAGCAAAGGGTTTCTTCATAAAGACACGAAATACATATTTACACAGAAACTGTTTCGCGATGTAAAGAGTGTGGTTTTTATTGACTGGACATATTTTGCGCCTGTGATTCAATTTAAAGATAAGATGTTTAGTTGGAGAGGGTGACGACACCAGGTATTTATATGGTTGTACTTTCAGCCATTCAGTCGAAATACGCATTATGTTGAAGGAGCGTGGTCACATCTGTAGAGGGAAAAGTTCCAATTACAGACAATGCCTAATTACATGTACTTTTGACTAGAATATTTTTAGTCCTAATTAAATCAATTAGAACTAACATTATCACTCAACCAAGACCCCCGAGATTCAGTCCCCAAATTTGTATTTGTTGCCGTATTGTAATTTTTATTTTCGAAATGTTCTTGGTATTACAATTATATATAGCAAATATCAGAGATAGGGCAAGTGTGAAAGAAAGAAAAACGGTTAGTTCCTTCAGCAGGATTTCGAAACAATTTCTAACGTTTTAAATGCTTAACAAATATACTACTAATATAATATAAATTAATTTCGAGTATTGGAAGTCGTGCCCAGAGGAGAGAACCACGGCCCCTTCCGTTGCCACACACCGACCGCGGCACTCACCGCGGATCCGAAGATATCCGAAGCGGTGTTCCAGGACATTGCTTTCCCGTATACTCGCTCGTCCTTAAAAGGACAATAAGAATCTTTAACGTCCGCACCTGGCACATTGGCCTTATCGGACGTTTTGATTCTCAAGATGAGAGCTGACGCACCTCCGCATACGACAGAAGTGTGTTACTGCCGCAGTATTGGTGTAGAGGCAGCTCAACCCTGAGGGGCCAATACAACCTCGCTCCACGCTTGCCCAATCCGAGTGGTCGGGTCCGCATTAAGCATCGAACCGTACGCCGCGCGCAAAGGGCTGCCTAGGCCGAAATACATCAGCCTGGTTTCCCGCGCACTCCCTAGATAGAGAAGGCCACTCTATCTCTCAGAGTACTGAGGCTTCCCCAGCATAGAAACTTCCGGATTCGCTCCGGCCGCGGTTTCGTTTAAAGTGGAATTGCTAACCGCTTCCTAGAGGAGACTGCCTACGGTAAAAGCCGCCAGTCGTGTACATGTACTCGAGTAGGCGCAACCAATTCACTACCCATTTCCATCCGCCACTTCTTACGCATTCGAGGGACTCCGTCAGCGTAGTCTGAGCGTCCTCAACGCTATACGCTTCGATTGTCCGATCCTTCGTATCCCGTGAGGCCGGGTGAATAACGATGGTCATACGCAAGTCTTGTATGAAGGTCACAGATAGAAGAACAGCCTCTTCTCTAAGTACCCGCCAAGGGCCTCACCACGACCAACTACGAGTCCATTCCCAATGTAACAGGTGCCGAACTTTGGAACATTAATGTTACCCCGTAGTATAGATGGTTATGCACCCTCCCCCGTCTATGCAAACAGGATCTGGTACCCTAACTTGGCCCTAGGCCCTTGGCCAGGACAATCAACGGATCCTCTGGCGTCTCCTGCCAGCCTAAGGAATATAGCTTCAGGACTGACACTCGCACTATCACTACAGAAGGGCTCGCTAACGGAGCTCGTTGCTGTCACGACTCACAATCGCCTGTGTTAAGCCAGCTCTGTTAAGGAACTTACTTGGACCCCGAGCATGTGTGTACCTTTTTGGGGTGAGACTGCTGGGGGAAGGTTCGTGCCGAAACCCAGCCGAGTTTCTTCATACCAAAGGAGAAGAGAGTCTGTGTTGACCCAGAGGAGAGCACTACTGGCGGCCTTCAAGATCCTTGTCTCCGCCGATCTCTTGACCTGTCTCCTCCCGGCCGGTTCGGCCAATGGAGAGACGAGTCCTCGGCAGTGGAAGAAAAAATATAGGCCCAGGAAGATGAAAGGAGCGGGTCTCTCTCTTGTTTTTTGACTTTTGAATAGCGGAAGACGCCCCTAATTTTTCCCGACGAATCGATGGAAGGACCCGGAGAGACAGGAAACCAACCCGGCAAGCCGCCCACCCTCACCTCAAAACCCTCAGAAAGGTAGGAAGGCTTTTTTACTATCGTCCCCATGAGTACCCTGTACATACCGGGTGTCCTTTTTAGAAGGCCCGGCTAAATTTATCTTAAACCAACGACGCAATAAAAAAAGGTGTTTAATATTTTTTAGTCTATTTTCAAATTTTTACCATTTTTGGAGAAAAATTACACAGGGTATCTCAGTCACAATTAAACTTCAAAATGTTTACACATCCTTTTAAAGGATTACAACATTTAAAGGAAAACAATGGTGCAACAGGCGTCTGATTCCGTGCACAAATGTCGATTTGGGAGGCTGAAGAAAATGTTCCTCCACACATCCTATGGACTGAGGAATCCAAGTTCACCTCTAATGGCATACTAAACCGTTGGAATTTTCAACGTGGGCAGAGGAAAATCGGCAAAAGCAAGGAAAATTTTTATACTTTTGTCATCATCAGATGGTTCACAGTATCAACGTTTGATGTGGAAATAGAAAAACAAATTACTGTTTTTTCCCAATTTTTTTACCATAACTTTGTCATTTTTTGACCAATTTAAAATCCGATAGCACAATTGTTTTCATCGTAAATAATCCTTTAAAGTGATGTGTCAGGATGTATAGGGTCGTACTTGAAATTTTGAAGTTGAACTGGTTCTGAGATTCTTCCTCAAAGAAGAAAAAAAAATTTGAAACTAGACAAAGTAAAAGTCAGAAGGGTTATTAAATTATTATATTCCTCTTGTAAAAATTATAAGTAAGAGTAAAAATTATATTCCTCAAAAGATTGACGATGGAACTGAGCGGTTTTTTTTCAAATTTGCCTTATCCCTGATCTTTGGTCATTTGTATTTTCGTAAATATCACCAATTTCGTTAAAAATTTCTGAAAATTTGATTAATTTTACTGAGTTATTTGCATATTGTTTCCCGGATGTAACATTGCGTGTAGCACATGATTTATTTATTTGCTTAAGCACCGTTCTTTAATTACCCTTCTGTAATATTCAAATCCGAAATAATGGCTATTGTGTTTGTTTAGCTGCACAATCACACCCTATTTTCACCCCTGTCGGCGATTAATAATTGCCTGCGATCTACTCGTCCGATGAATTTTGACTGAATTGACGGGATTTGTCCACTTTTATTGTTTTTTAAACAAATAATTTGCCTACTGTTTTGATTAATCGGGTAAATTGGGCTGTCGTTGATACGGTTTAAAGTTGGTTTTTGCGATTCGAGGAACCCCATTTTGCTGGATTGCAAATTAGTTTGCAGCGTTGTAGTAATTCGTTTACATCGTCGCGTCAGCCGACTAATCTCGTAGATAATCTAATGGCTTATTTACACCCAAATAATTAAAGGCGTTTGCTCTGGTTCTGCTATCGATTTTGATTCTCTGCGCCTTCCGAACAGGAAAATAGGTCAAGATTAAGATCCCCCCAAGGGGTTAGGAAGGACAGGTAGCAACTCCCGGAAGAACTAAAATCTAAGCTACTTACGACTTTCAGTATCCAGTGTTAACTAAAAACAAGTAACTTTTTAGAAAAAAAAGTTTTTTTCTACAAACAAAACAATCCTTAGATGTATGAATTATTACGTATATTCATATATTATATCTCTTATAATATTTAGTGTATATAAAATTATTAACACTTTAAATCGTTCAAATCATCTGTGTTAACAGTGTATTTATTCATCATTAATAACAAATATATCAAATAGGAGATGTTAATGATAATGGGATAACAACGTCAAACATAGACTCCTCCATCACAGAATGGGTCCACACAAAACAGGAGAATGGACGAACTGTAGAGGTGGAAGATAGTAAACGTATTAAAGAAATGTCACCAAAACTGGCAAGCATATTGCTACAGATAGACGGGGTAAAACTAAGGGCCATGTGATAGGACAGAACTGAGAAAACACCTCTATCTCTATATCACCTGATATCTATCTATCACTTTCCTTCTCCGGCCTTTCGCTCACTTACACACTCTTCAAATGTAAAAGGTCAACTAATAACAATAAAGAATACATTTTCACGGCTCATTGCATAAACAGGAAGAGAGTTTTTCATTCGCAGAAAATGGCTTTGCAATATATTTGATCGGCAGTTCATGATGATCCTCCCACATCGTTCATACGTCATAACTCGGCTTCTAACCCCTACCGGCGCGCATATAAGATTTCGGCCCTTCATTATCATATCCAGCCCATAAAATTGATTTATAATTTGACCCTACCCACACCCCGAAGAGCAAGAGGTCTTATAAATTGTTATAGCAGTCCAAAAATCACAAAAATGGCTCTGTTCCTTGTGATAAACATAACTCAAAACGGTATTCTTGCAAAATGTGGGGTTCATTTGTTTATCAAATGATTTGCGATTTATTCCTATAAATTTACCTGATCCACACTCACAATCAGTCTAGGTAAAGAAAAAACTCAAAATTAATAAACATAAGCTAATAAACATATCCTACAACAAAAGATGAGAGTTAGTTCAAACTCATTCTACTCATTTGTCACTCCTGTTCTAATAAAAACCATAGCCGAAAATTAAAACGGTAATATGTCAAAATAAAATGTAGAAATTTGTGGTTATTCATGTGCTTATAGGGCGTGCACTAATTAAAGTCAGCCAAATAGACTGAAATTTTTTTCCTTATAAAAAGTACAACATAAAATTATACAATATTTCGTTCGCATCCTAATTGCATATCTATATTTTGAAAATTCCTACCTATTAAAAAATGCAACATTGCGTAGACAAGACAATGTTAGCATAGCTTGACTTCTGGTATATAAGAAGAGAGAGGCAAGAGTTCAACCTAATTTCGCCTGTGACAAGCGAAACTTATTAGTACTTCATGTATTTTCGAATCAAAGTATTTTACTTTTAACGTGCATTTGATACAATATTATTTTGAAAGATTATTGGATTGAAAGTGTTGTCTTTCCCTGCATATAACTTATATCGAAATATTACGGTTGAATTGACTAGTCAATGGTGTTTTTTTCAACATAAGAAACATTCACGTGCAATTATGATTCAGACCAAATATGTACTAAAATCCTTCGTATTGTTGAAAAAATAGGGTTTTTTTAATATTTGAAGATCGTACAGGCGGTCTGGTGTGACTTAGGTTTAAAAAAACAATTTCTTTATCGTGCCAACGTTTCAATCTTTATTAAGATCATCTTCAGGGCCTGGGATTTATAAAAGTGTTTAAATTATTCAAATACATGTAAGATGTGAAAAAATGAATTTATACAATATAGAAATTTAAAAGTCAATCAATATTTGCTATGTGTACACAGAAAACAAACACTTTGAGTGAGTACAAATACTTTGATTGAGTCTAAAATTTCTATCATTGTATAAATTCATTTTTTCATATCTTACATGTATTTATATAATTTAAACAATGTTTATAAATCCCAAGCGCTGAAGATGATCTCAAAAAAATCGAAACGTTGGTACGATAAGAAAATGTTCTTCTAGACCGACGTCACACCAGACCGCAACTCTACATAATCATTAATTAATGGTCACTAAATACCGCACACAAGTTTTTTTTCGTGCAAACATCTAGTAGAAATTACCTAAAATTATGCTCAATTCGATTCAGCATTAGCATGTTTTGTGTATTTAGTTTTTTTAGTTACAATTTCATAGGAACTTTTTACTTAATTTGAAGACGATTGACATTTATGCAGGGTGTCCATTTTAAATGGTCTGGCTGAATTTCCCTTGAAACAATGAAGCAATCAAAAAAAAAGTATTTAATATTTTTAGCCTAGTTTCGATTGTTTACCTTTTTTTGCAGAAAAATTATACAGCGTATCTCAGGCCCGTTTCAAATAAATCCTGGCATACTGACTGATCACTTTGAAGTTATGATGAAAACAATGGCATTTTAAATTCAAATCAAAATAAAAGGTCCAAAAATGACAAAGTTATGACAAACAGTTTGGGAAAAAAATTTTAAAAAATCATTTGGTTTGCTATCTATTAATCACATTCAATGTTCGAACTACCTGCCTTGCGTAAAGATGCAAAGATTTGCTCTTTTTAACCACTCTTCACCGGTGGTCAGAGCGATAGAGTCAGAGGTGATAGATTGACAAGCATTTACTATCCTTTGCCGCAGTTCGTCAACTGAAGTTGCTGGGTTATGGTTGGTGTTATCGGGAGGGGGGTTATGTTTTTTTAATTGTCCCACAGAAAATAGTTAAGTGTAGTTAAATCGGTTGGCCGAGGAGGCCCTATCCACCTATCCCGGAAATGACGATTCAAATAACGTCTCACCTGCAAAGAATTGTGTCCGGGTTATCTATCAAGCTGGAGAATCATTCTTTGTCGTAGTTGCAGAGGAACATCATCTACTGGTGTTGGTAAAACCTCCCCTAAAAAATTGAGGAATTGAACACCATTCGGATTTTCCTCTGCCGACGATTGAAAATTTCAATGGTTTAGTATGCTATTAGAGGTGAACGATTCCTCAGTCAATAGGATGTATGGAAGAACGTTTTCTTCAGCCTCCCAAATCGACATTTTTGCATGCAAGGATAGATGCCTGTTGCACTATTGTTTTCAGAGTAAAAAATCCTTTAAAATGATGTGTCAGGATGTATAGGGTCGTATTTGACATTTTGAAGTTGAACTGGGCCTGAGGTACCCTGTATAATTTTTCTCCCAAAATAAAGGTAAACATTTGAAACTAGACTAAAAAATATTAAACAATTTTTTTGGAAGAACCCCTTCTTGTTTTTGTCAAACAAAATAATTTGACCACGTTTGTAACAGGACTAAGGATCTGGAATAAAACTTTTGATTAGAAAGGCCTCCTATTCATTTTTTTTATTTTGTTGTATCTCTAGTCAAAAATCATTTCATTACAAATTTCAAACATACTTATATTTATATCGATCTTCAATAGAGAGTGTGAGAGAGAGAGAGAGAGAGAGAGAGAGAGAGAGAGAGATAGACGAAGAGAGGAATAAGAGAGAGAGAGAGTGAGAGAGAGAGAGAGACAAAGAGAGGAAGAAGAGAGAGAGAGAGAGCAAACAATAAACTAAATACAATAAATTAATCATAAACGTGTTAAAAATAAGTTTGACAACAAGATGAAAATTGATGCAACGAAATAAAAAGATAATGCACAAAGAATAAGAAGATCTAGAAACAAAGAATCAATAAGGCCAGAAATTGAAATCTGTTGAGAAATGGGCTCAAGAACATTGTAAAAATGAATAATATCCCGATTAGTGTAAAGAACATGAAGAGCAGAGGAGTAGAGCAAAATATAAAGTTAATGAAACATCGAAAACTATACAGACCAGATAAACAAGAATAGAAATTAGAAGATAACGAAGAGAGAGTTATTGAAAATTGAGAGGTAGAAACATGTTATTTAAATAACAATAAATCCGTTCTTTTATATTGTTTTTCATTTGAACGGTACAATAAATTAAACTTTTTCCTTAGTAATATGGCGATATAAAAAATCGTGTGAGTTCATATTTGAAATGTTCAATTAATATTTGTTTAGAATGAAGCGACTTGTAATAAGTACAAAAACCATAGGCAGAGGTCTGTTTTTATTTATTTATTTTTATTATATGTAATCCGAATTGTAAAAATCTCGTTCGTGTCAAGCGTTATTGGTTAAGTTTTTTTTATTCTCAGTTGTTTTTTGTTTAATTTTTTTTTCAAACGCTTGAACAATTGTGTTTAATTTTTATCACCCTTCATCCCCAAAATGAATAAAGATTTTACGCAATACATAATATCATTCAAAATAGAAATCAATTTCGATCTTAATTGGGAAATTTTCTTTAAAAATAGGTAAAATTTTGTAGCAAGAGAACCTAATTAATCTAAAAAGTTCCTTTTCTCCAGATTCTTATTGGTTCCCACTTTTTCTGGTATTTGAATGGATGTTCGATATTTTTACAATTGAAAAATAACCCAAATTCGTTTTACCCTCCCCCCCAACAATAAAAAAAACAGTCCTTTGCTATAGATGAACCGGTACTAATTGAACATTAAAACTCATCAAAACGACATTGTAAATGGCCATTCTTGTTGCCGTCTTACCACTACTTGGTGCATCGAGGATTTGCTCAAAGACCTCTGGTTCCTCGATATCCTCGGCATCGTCGAAATTTCGAGGATCGAGCAGAGGGAGGCGAGGTCCGTCTCCGTGAGGGCCCTCGGCCTCGACTCGAGTCCGCACCGACTCGACATTATGGTTTCTTTTCACGCCGGTCTACTTTGGATTTTGAAATATACTTATTTCCTCATCGAAAACCGTTGGCAATTGATGCCGCCACCCCAGGACGAGACCCATCACGCCTCGACCACCCCAACACTACTGACTCAGTTAAACAGCCCCGAGCATCCCCAAGGCCGATCCTGCGCTTTATCCCCAGCCACTGTTTAGCTTCCTTCACAAATTCATTCATTACCAAAGTGGAAATGCAAATACGATCAATTAGCATCTAGTTGATTTTTAAACGAGGATCGGAACCTCACTTCTGCCTCTGTTGATCCGTTCATCCGCAAGATAAATTTCACATTAAGGTAGCTTATAATACTTCAACTCATTCACTTCACAAAACCGAACTTAACTTTAAAGTCTGTTGAACGATTGTTTTCACGTAAAAAAACATACAAAATAGAGTTTTACAATTCCAACCCATAAATTAACGAAAACCGATGAAAAAACTTATTTTATATTAATTTGTTGTAGTCGTGAGGAGCGGTCAGGAATGAGGTAGTTTCGAAAAACCATTTTTTTTTTTTTTTTTGCCGACGTTCGACTTTGTTCGGGTCATCATCGGGCATAAAGTGTAGTGCCATTCCTGTGGTGTTACATTACTGGTTTTTTTGTGGTTGTCACATCTGCAAAAAAATTAAAAAGGTAGTTTTCTAAACTGCCTTATTCCTGACCGCTCCTCACGATTCCACCAAATTATTTTTAAAAAACGGTCACTAAAAAAACAAATTTATTTTATATTTTTTAGTAATAATTATTTAATCTGAATACGGTATGCATAAAACAAAAGTACATTTTTTTTACTTTTTTAAGTACAATTTGACTCTCGCAGTACCCTTTTATTGATTTTTTTCTTATTTTCAATTATATATTATAATTCCACATAATCTTCTAGCGTATATACCCAATTTTTTCTTGAATAATCGAAATATCAAATTTAAAAAAAACACTCCCTAATTATTTTTTCCTAGTTAATTTTAGACTTTAAAGGTTCTTATTTTCAATTATATATTATAATTCCACATAATCTTCTAGCGTATATACCCAATTTTTTCTTGAATAATCGAAATATCAAATTTAAAAAAAACACTCCCTAATTATTTTTTCCTAGTTAATTTTAGACTTTAAAGGTTCATTTTATTAGCATGAAATAAGATTTTTTTGGAGCCTGAGCATGTCAAAATAGGTATTACAAACATATGTTGTTTTTTCTCTGTCACACAATGACACTATGGCCAGCGCTGCACCCAGAGGACACATGAAGCGTGGACCAATTGCCATGAATTCTATGATGATAAGGATAACAAATCCGTTTACAGAACAGAACTATATGGAATGGTACAGAAATGAGAAGTCAAGTAAATTTGTCGATTTAGTGTTGCTATCTTGAGGATTTATTCATATTTTGGGGTATATTCAGCCTAAAAGAAACCAGCCAACGCTGGCGTGTGAAATTAAAGCTTGAAGAGATCTCGAGATTTAACTCATTTAAGGCGACGTGGCTGATTTTAGAGAGTGTCGATAGTAGTAGTTAAGAAGTAGGGTTCGGATGGATCGAGAGCTTGGTGTGGGACTTGTGGAAGAGGGTTTGCATCAGTTCGTTGACAAAAAGAACGTTGAGGTAGTTATTCGTGGTGAGTTTAGTGACGTAGTAAGGAGCTTTGATAGTTTGTCTAAGGACTTTCGATTAGAAGTATTAAATTCGCTGGATATTGGATAGCTTGGTGGAACACCACAGCTGTAATGTGGTCGCAATAATGTCCTGTATAGAGGAGTTAGTTGAGTTTAAGTCGTCTCTTGAATATCGGATATATGGATTCTAAGTCAATCTACTGTCTAGGCATAGTCTTAAGATTTGACTTGAGTGGAAGTCGGTAGCTCTTTGTTATTGATGAACAGTGGATAGCAAGACTGCTTTGATAAGCTCAAAGGGTGTTCTTGGATGTTGGAGGTTGCTTAGATAGGATTCGGTTTAAAAGACGTAATTGTGGTAGAAGAGAGAATAACTATCAGGGGAACTAACCGCACTGTAGTGTTTACGCGGAGGAATTGTACGCGATTTGGCACGCCCTTGAGGAGATTGAAGACGATAGTGGCACTGTTTGCCTGGTCTGCACCAACTCGCTCAGAGCGGTACTGCTGACCGTGACAGATCCGCCGTCGACCTCCTCGTTGAGCTCTTGTTGGAGAGATACCACGAGCTAAAGTGTCTCGTCAAAACGGTTGTTGGATACACGTACTAGGACACATAGGCTTGGAGGGGTAACGAAAAGGCGGACGAGGTGGCTAAGGCTACGACGTCCCAACCTCCAGACTCAATTATCGCGATCCGGCCCTCTACCCCATAGAAATGCAATAAAAAAACATGGATTAAAAGAAAGTGGCGACGACGGTGGGCCGGATCGGCAGAAAAGCTCTCGCACGCACTGTCGATAAGTGGCCACCGGAGAACTTGATTCATAGAAGGAGGGTAATCCTCACGTAATTAAGAACGAGGTTATTTACGACACTTACTTTTGCGCGGAGAAACTTCGCGTATATGTATAGCATGAAGAGAAATGTTGCTCAATGTGTTCCGCCTAACTGAAGGATGCAATTCTTTGAGTCCATATACAGAGTGCATAAGAATTGTGCTTAAGAACGGCAGCGAGTATCTGGGTCCTTTGTCCCGATACTTAAGAGGAAACAGGATTGTTTTATTTTATTTAGCGTCTCGTCAAAACGGTGGCTGTTGAGTACTGGGACACATAGGTCTGGAGGGGTAACGAAAAGGTGGCTATGGCAGGACGTCCCAACCTCCAGACTCAATCATCGCGATCTGGCCCTCTACCCTTAAAATTGCAATAAAAAACATGATTAATGATATTTTTATGCCCCTAGCGTGTTGAGAGTGAATGTATTGATTAGTGTGAATGTGTAGTGTGAAAGGATCTATGGAAGAATATCTAGTACTCCACCACCTTAACTGGGTGAATGGTATGTAAATAAGAGACAATGTATTTATGGACGAGTGAGAGTGAATGGGTTTTGATTTAGCTGTTGACAGCACCCGATTGTTTGATAGTTACCTATCATTTGGTCTGGCCATCTGAGCTGATTTTTGTTAGTAAGGCAGACCAAGATTGAAATGACCTAGCTGTTGTCAGCACCCGAAGCCCGACCTCAGTATTGGACGGATAAGACCTAGGTTTGACCCCGGTCTGCCAACACCCGGGTGGGTAATTCTCGAGACGTTTATTGTTTTTACTGAATTATTTCATTTAATGAAATAATTTATACATTTTATGTAGCCCTGGAGAGGGAAATCAGATTGGCCCCTAAATGCATCGGTATGAATAAATGAATTGGTTGAAGCAATTCGCTGCTATTTGTGAGATTTCCTCCTGCATTTGAGGGGTCATAAACTTATTTTTTTTTATAGTTACCTAATTCACTTTAAACAATAACAGTCTCGAGAATCACCCACCCGGGTGTTGGCAGTCCGGGATCAGACCTAGTTCTTATCTGTCCAGCCAATGAGGTCGGGCTTCGGGTGCTGTCAACAGCTAGGTCATTCCAATCTTCGTCTGCCTAAAAAAATCAGCGCGGATAGGCAGACTAAATGATAGGTAATATCTTTCATTCCACTGAAGTCTTCTTTTCTTCATCGTTTTAAGTTATTGTTGAAAAGTTAAACTCGGCAGTTAATATTATTGATTTAAACGTTCACGTATTTACGAAGATAACCGCATAATGTGTTAAAATTGCAAAAAATTTCTCGCCGTTGTTTAATCGAACTAAACGTGGCTCTTTCTTGGTAGACCCTTTAAACTGGTGTGGCATGTTTAACACAAAGCTGCGCTAGTAGTACGGACAGGACAGTAGAAAACATTTTTTAACCAAATTCTTCAGAATTAATTATTTGGTCGTCTTTATTCTGAAATAAAATTTATTTTCCCTTTTTGCTGCACAGAATAATCTCGTCGAGAAATAATAATAAAAAATAAACAAATAAATAATCACTCAAATAAAAATAATACACTGATGGAATTAACCTTAAATGAACAAATCTCTTCTGATTGTAAACAACTGTTTTGTTTATTGGTGCCTTTTCGAATTAAGATCACCGAAATTAATTGAATTCCGGTGTGGAGTCGATCTTTCGGCCGAAATGTCTTAAAAATGTTAACAACAAATGTTTACACGACGGTTAAAATGTATTGTTGATATATTGTGGTTTTTTTGTTTATACGAATGGAGTTAATTTTAACCTTATTGTTTTTCTATTAAATTCGGGAATGTACTTTTGACAAATAAGAAAACCAAGGAATTTCTTCACCTCGGCGGAAGGAGCGGTCGTCGAGATGAGTAGAGTAACTATTCTTTTAATATTTATTATTACATTATTATTATTATTTATAATAAATAGATGGTGATGGGATTTGCTAGATCAATAGTTTCAATCTTTCATATATTATTACGCCTTGTATGTTTGCAGTGATTTATCTATTAAATTTCCGTCATTTATCAACAACATTAACTTTATATAAATTGTTTATTTTTTTATTTACAATTAACAATTCATAGTCACTGTCATTTTTTGACTACGTAATGGCCACTGTAATTATTATATGCGTAACTTAACTTAATTTCATTTTATCCCGTTTCTTGGAAGGCTGAAAAAAGATAAAATTACTCCCTTTTTGATTATTATTTCATTAAATAATAAATAATTATAATCCTGGTCTTCATTATCGTTATTAAATTAATGACAAATACAAATGTACACATCAATGCATCTTATATATGGACTTTCCAACTTATAAAATTATTATTTCAAAACCAGAAAACTCAAGAAAATCGTAAATAGTACGTACTTAGATTATTTACTTTAATATTTTTTAATTTTATATATAATCTGTACATACAGAATAGAGTGTCGTCTATTATTACAGTTATATATAGAGAAGTATAAAAATAAAGTAATAGTAAAAAGTATTACAAAAGTTAATTATGATAAAAATAATACAATATAAAAGAAGAATAACCTCGACAATATGTAAAGAGAATTGAAAAATGAAAAAATAACACAAATTAATTCGGGTACTGTTCATTGAAAAGGAAAGTAAAATTAAGTACAAATAAAAAATAAATAAATACAGTTGTAATTAATTTACTATTACACAATAAATTGCTTCATTTTTAATGCTGAAATTACAAATTATACAAATTATTAGCCAGAATGGGTTTGACAGGCCAAAACAGTGAAACTACAAGTACCTTTTGTGACTTTTTTTCTGTAGTCTGTTTATTTTATACCTTATTTCTGTTTTACAAAGTTTTCTATTATGTACCATAAACAATAATTATTCTTTTTTTTCCAGATTCGGTTGCAATGTTTATATACAACATATAATTCGAAGGTTTCATGCATGGAACGGTGGCTGATTCGAACGTGCTACTGAAGGGTTGTTTGATTTCCGACATCCCCAGAAGTTGAGTTAGACATGCCACTTAAGAACCCTGTTGCTATGCATGGGTTAGAAGAGACCGAAGCTGTTACTTGTCCTTCAGAAGAAATGAATGGAGATAAATCGAATGGAGGTGAATCGACTGACAAAAAGTCCGAGCCTTCGGACACAGATCCAATTTACAACAATGACGGTGACGGGGAAGTAGAAAGTGAGACAAACATGCGTTCGACACGATACGGGTCAAGACAGCACAGCGAGGATGAAGAAGATCTCGAATATAATCTGGAAGAGGAAGATAGGAAGAAGACAATAATGGTTGGTAGTGACTATCAAGCCTGGATACCAGATGTTATGTGCAAATATGATGATGTATTGCCTTATGAAAATGAAGATAAGTTGGTCTGGGACCCAAGTGCCTTGATACAGAAAGATATTGAAGCGTACTTAATTAAAGCGCAAGAGCCAAAAAATAACAACCAGGGAATTTATGCCATTCCGACAGGGAAACATCCCAGGGATGATGAACAGGCCCTTTTCCTTCTTTTGCAATGCGGGCACAATGTGGAAGAAGCTTTGAGGCGGAGAAGAATAAATACCGCTCCTCCAAACGACTCCATGAGCATTTGGTCAGAGGAAGAATGCAGGCAGTTCGAAATTGGTCTGAGGAGTTTCGGCAAAGATTTCCGACAGATACAACAGAATAAAGTCAAGACGCGTTCAGTAGGAGAGCTCGTCCAGTTTTACTACCTATGGAAGAAAACGGAGAGACATGACATTTTCGCAAACAAAGCGAGACTTGAAAAGAAAAAATACACCCTTCACCCCGGCATCACGGATTACATGGACAGGTTCATGGAAGACCAAGAAGGCTCCACAGGACGAGATAGGAGTACTTCTCCGAACATACATTGCCTGCTCTATGGGGACCCAAAATGGCAGAGATCTCATAACGGACAAAGTGAACCTGTGGACACCTTACCGACAAAAATTAAAATCGAGGAACCAGTGCCTACTATCAAAACAGAAGAGGACAGCAAAGAAAGTATTAATCATAAAGAATGTGAAGGCTAACAGTCTTAAATACAAGAAAGAACATTCCTTCGCAATTTGGAAGTTATTTTTTGAGTAGTCGCTGTTGTTAAAGATTTTACTTTAACATTTTAAACAATAGTCAGGAGACGATCATAAAATTTATGAACTTTGTATATTTTCAAATGTTCTGCGTCACACAAATCATATGTGGTAGCTGCATGAAACAAAACATATTTATATGTTCTGTGTAATTTTGAACTAATTAATTTGAATTAATGTTTTTCAAGAGAGAAAAAAATAATTTTAAAAAATTGTCTATGTAAAAAGAATGTTTCTTTTTAAAAAGAATCTTTCAACAAGTAAAAATTTAAATAATTTTAATTAATTTACTAAATTAAGATATAAATTATAACTTCAAGTTTTTAACTTGAATTATTCCCTGGCAAGACAAAATAAGCAGGAATGTTAAATTGGACAGATTTCACGGTCTGAGTGTATATAAATTTGCGGTTATGAGTGAATTGACATAAATCGTATTTGGATCTTTTTTTTTATAATTTAGCATTATAAAATTCAGGTACATTGCCAAGTTGGACATAATTATTATTTAAACAAAGAAGTATTGATGCCTTAAACAAGCAAAAATTAAAAACAAAAATTTGTACATACATTTTTAACATCTGCATTACATCCCTAGATAAGTTGTTTTATGTGAGGGATAACTAACATCACATGTACATTTATGTATTATTGTAAATATGAATTGTGAATTTTTTCTTAATGTTATATCATTATTTTTTATAAACTTTTAGTCACAAAATATTTATTAATTGTATGTAAATCTTATCAATAGAAATATTAGTATGTAATTATGAACTAATAATAAAAAAGCGATTATAGTGCATTATTGTATATTGATGCGATGTGTATACCACAACCTGTAAGGATCACGATTACTGTCCTACTCATGCAAAATAATTTGCATTTATTTTAAAGAAAAAAAGAATAAATATAAACTATAGTATTTTCGTTTTTTTTTTTTTTTTTTTTTTTGATACCTCATTTTAAAAAGCATAATTATTGTAAAATGAAATAAATCCTGTCCTACAAATACTTTATGTTAAGTAGTAACAGTTGTACTTATGTTTGTTTCTGCATAATTTTGTCTATATAACTATCAAATTAAATGCAATGATAGATTTATAGATTTTGTTAAATAAAATAAGGAAAAAATAAGTTAAACAAATTTGGCTACCCTGTATATTTTTTTTTTTTTTAATCGAGCAAGCATACTAAATAAAAATAAAAATTGCTATCACAGTAAGGGGGCATAACTAAAAGTGGGAACAATTTTTTATTTCTTTTCAAGACCTTTGCTGTCTTATCGGATACCGAACGGCCTTAAGATATTGAAATTCATCTGGATAAAACAGCGAGAACAGTCCGATCAGAATGATAAGATGGGTAACAAACATATTTCTGGATACTCAATATTTCTAGACGTATTTTTGGTTTTAATTATGACCCTTGAATTAATGATTAGATCCTCATTTATTTTATAACAAATAAACACCCAATTTGAAAATTTAAATTGTAAACAGGATTATCATTATAATTATTTTTTATTTATTTATTTGAATTTATATACTATAAACACCAGTATAAATATATTTAAATAATTTTACTTTTTTTACACACTAATGGCTTAGAACAAAATATTAATTAACCATTTTATCGTATAAATTATTTATTTATTTGTTTTTAATAGACATACAATAAAAATATTTATCACAAATAAGTTAAATTGACTAGATAAAAATGTTAACTTGCGTTAACAGGAATAAAAGTTGTTATAAATTATGTTAACAGTCTTTAAACTATAAAAAATAAAACTGGAATATTAAATATTTAGCAGTAAAATAACTATTTATAAAATTCGCCCGTTATTTCATTCAAAAGGAAATTATAAGATCCACTGTTGACATTTTCTAAAAGTGAATCATCCTCTACCTCATCCACATCCCTGAACGGTTTAAGCTCATTCCAAATGTCTGCGGTCGAACAGCTCGTTTCATCAAATGTGAACTCGCCGGTCATTTCATCGAGCCTCGGAGTCTGATTTCCTGGCATCATAAAATGTACTCGCTTTTGGACGTTATTCTCTTCTTGGTGTTCAGGCTGGTTTTCTGTGTTGACGTTGTCGAATAGAAGTTCATCGAAATCGTCAAACCCATCGAAAGAATCTTCGTTGAAATTTTCCATGTCAAAATCAAAAATTTCATCGATATTGTTGTCCTCTTTTTTCTCGACGGTCTTGCCATTGTCAATCTTAACGATTTCCCCTGTCACCTCGTCCAACTGAGTCTGTTCCATTTCATTCAACTCGACCTTCTGCGAGTAGATTTCTTCGGGATTCTCCCCATTGAGATCAATGTATGAAAGCTCGCCGGTAGATTCATTCAAGAACACAGCACCTGTCGAACCGCTGTTTATATTGTTGAAAGTTAAAACGCCTGTTGTTTCATTGAGTGTTACGCTCCCTGTTCCCTCTCTGAAATTGCCAATAGTCAATAAATTCGTAGCTGTTACATTTGCTATTGGAATAGGTTTTCCCTTAGTTGAACTGAGTATGTTTATTTCACCTGTATTTTTATTCAGGAAAAGAGTCTTTTTAACCGATTCGTTTACAAAGTCTCTTGGCGAAGAGCTAGCCTGTGTATCGGGCAATCCTTTTTTGATACCCTGCAGCATAGATTTTCCAATATCTGTATTGATTTGAATTGGAGTGTATGAACCGTTTTCATGGTTTAAACCTGGTGTATTCTCTTTATCGATTATCTCTTGTATTACAGTATTTCCATTTATTTCTTCTATTTGAAGTTGTGTGAAATTATTGGATTGAGTCGGGATTTCCTTATTTTGGGAATTTGCAACTCCTGGGATGTTAAACGACATAAAAGCACCAACGTTATCTTCTCGATTACTGTTAGATAGTTCTTTGATTACGTTTTCTTTAATTTCTTCAATATCGAGCTGTGAATAATTCCTACTGCTCTCGTTAGTTTGAATCTGTACGAACGTCTCCTGGGCCTCTTCATTACTTTCTTGAAGGATGACGCTTCCATCGTCTCCTATCTGTAGGCGTCGTCGATTAGAAGACTCGCTCTGAGACAAATGTTGTATTACAACATTACTGTCATCCATTTGAAGTTGAGGAAATTCACCGTTAGTGTTTTGAGAAACTTTTTCAGAATTCATTCCTTGAACAATCAACCGACCATTTTCTTCAATCTGCAGTTGTACAATATTATGGAAAGATGATTCTTGTCCATTTAAACTTGGCACATTTTTATTATTACTGTTCATTAAAGATTGTGATTCTTGTAATGGTGGTACGAGAATTTGGGTCGGTTTGTCATTAGAATTGGATCGTTTATGATGAAGATGCAAATCGACATCTTCCTGTTGTCCCTCTGACCTTTTAATTTTTGATTTATCAGATACACTAAGTTTTAAAAGTTTTATAATTTCATTTGATTCCCTTTCACCCATACAGTGCACTTTAACACAGTGATCTTTGATTTTGTCTAATCTTACCGTCAGATAATTGCACTGCGGGCATTTAAACTGATGAGCTTTGGAGTTATGCATAAATCTCATATGACGGTTTAAATTTTTTTCAAGTGAAAAAAAAATCTTACAAATAGAACACTGAAAAGACGAGCTTTTGTTTTCATTGTGCCGTACCACATGCTCTTTTCTGTGTTTGGCGAAATATACTTTATAATTCGTTCTAAAATTACACTTTGGAAATGTACAGACAAACTCCTGTTTTTGAATTCGGTGCGATTTCATGTGTTTCTCAAGCAGTGATGGAAATGGCTCGGCCAAACCACAGACGGAGCAAATGTACTTTTTCTTTTTGTGCATACGAAGAACGTGTGTGTTGAGAAGTACATTGTTTTTGAACTTGAGCTGACAGTAAATACAGCCGAATGGCTTCTCGTCGTAATGACAGGACATGTGCCTCCACCATTGTCTTCTATTCGGATACGAAACACTACACCGTTTACAATTAAATGGCAACTTTTGTAAATGTTCTTCTAAATGATTTTGAAGCTCTATTTTAGATTTTGTCTCTTGTAAACACAATGAGCAATAAAGCTCTGTATGGTCAGTCACTTTTAAATGGTTTATAATTTTTGAAATCTTGAAAGTGCTGTATTCACAAGAGAGACAAGTGTATTTGTTTTTATGAAAAACCTTCATGTGTTTCTTAGTTATTGATTCATTTTCAAACTTGACTTTACAAATCAGGCAAGAATCAAGATTTCTGTGTAGTGAAACACTTAGATCAGAATTGGACTGGCAGCCGGAGGAGAAATGTCTCAACCATTGAGATCTATCTTTAAATCTCAATGAACAATGCTGACATTTAAACGGTTCCGGATCCGCATGCTCTTTGAAATGTTGTTTTAACTTAGTAACATCACAAGCGTTGAAAAGACAAATGGAGCATACTGTGTTGTCATGAGACTGGTCTTGAAGATGCTCAACTATCTTCGCAATGGAACTCTCTTCAAAACTGCATGACAAACATGTATAGTCAAATCTGTGAAATATAAAGTCATGTAGGAGAAACTGTTCATCGTCTTTTGACTTAAAACCGCATGTGTCGCAAGAATATTCCTTGCTTTCGTTCGTGTTTAGCACTTCATGAGGTTCTTTAAGTGGTGTGGGAGCTTTCTCAGAAATCTGAGCTTCTACGTTTGAACCGTCGTCGGTTTTAAAAAAATCAACACCTTTGTCGTTTTTATAC
Organism: Cimex lectularius; assembly: GCF_000648675.2. Lineage (NCBI taxonomy): Eukaryota > Metazoa > Arthropoda > Insecta > Hemiptera > Cimicidae > Cimex > Cimex lectularius. The sequence continues at coordinate 950,455 of NW_019392875.1, read as the reverse complement.
CTCTGGCATATCAGGAGCAAATCGTCGAGCTCTAAGTTGTTCGAGAGGTTCAGGACATGGTCCAAGTGCTTTTCCTTCAGCTTGATCTTCCCGGTGTAGATGAAATCGACCGTATCCTCGACGCATTCCATGCAGTTGTTCCTGCTCTCGCCTTTGCACTTGGTCAGGGTCGATATATTCAATTGTATCGGCTTGTTAACAGACCATTCGACAAGACGGCCAAAATGTTTAAGAAAATATCTCGTTATGAACGGGCTGACAGTCGCCAGGACGCAGGAATGGGCCCAAAGTTTCGACGGCCCGTTCGTCAACTGGACGTCGCAGAATTCGCCTTTCGACCTCTGCTTCGAGAGATTGATGAGAACCGCCTCGGCCAAGGATTTGGCGTCCGTATTAGCCATCACATTTGCACAACACTAAAATATTAACTATTCGACTATATACAAATTATGTACAAATTTGAAATTTGGAAATTTGACAAGGGCGTTAACAGGCATCGGGAGAGGTTGCAAAAAGGTTACATTTGAAAACAAAGGACCGAAGAGGTAACATTCTGTCAAGCTGTTACCTGTAATGATTGCCTTAATGAAGGGGCAGTTGTCAATGAATAGTTAGTATGTACTATGGAACACATACATATCGGAAATAAATACATTCTCGGCTGAATTAAGAAAGAAACCGACCAATATACAATTTGACATGTAAGTTTCGGCTTTTATTTCAATATAAACATTAAGGAACTCATTATTACCAATAATAACCACACCGTCATTGTTTATGGTTCATTTTCTATTTCTAGCCTTAATTCTATACCTAGCGTATTTATACATTCACTGTTCTCTTTTGTGTAAGATTATTACAACTGTATAAAGAGATTTTAAAGGAAGTTACAAGTTTTTAGTAGTTTGAAAACAAAGGATTTCATTTCATTGTATTGACAGATTGACATTCGTTTTTTCTTATTATATTTAACACATTCATTTCTGAATTAACTAGATTCTAGACTGAATTAAGAAAGAAACATACCAAAATGCAATAATTAAGCATGGCAGTACATAATAAATACATAATAATCCGTTATATTTAGTGGTCTATTGACCATATTACTTCTTTCAATTAATTATTCTTTTTGTGTAAGGCCTTGGTTGAAATGAAAAAGCTAGTGACACGAGCGGGATTCGATAATAATTTCATTTTTAATTTAATAATATTAATAACAATAAGCGGGATAATTAATAATTTCATATGGGACCTATTTTTAACAACAATAACTACTTTGTCACTGTTTATGGTTGTATTTCTAGCCTTAATTCTATACTTAGCGTATTTATACTTTCACTGTTCTCTTTTGTGTAAGATTATATCTGTATAAAGAGCTTTTAAAGAAAGTTACAAGTTTTTAATAGATTGAAAAACAAAAGATTTCATTTCATTGTATTGGCAGAATAACCTTTTTGTTCTTATTGTATTAAATCCTGTTATATTAAACACATACATATCGGAATTCAATAGATTCCAGATGAATTAAGAAAGAAACAACAATATACAATTAAGCATGGCAGTTTCACATTTTTATATCAGTGTAAATAATAATCCATTTATGTTTAGTGGTCTAATTGACCAAATTACATATTCAATTAATTATTCTTTTCATGTAAGATCTTGGTTGAAATGAAAAACTTAGTGTTACAAATTCGAACCGAATTCATAGCTTAAAAATGTTAGTGTTGAGTGAGATTGTCACGATAGCTCAAATGGTAAGAGGAGCGATGTATTGAGCCAAAGGTCATGGGTTCGAATCCCGCTCGTGACACTAAGTTTCTCAATTCAACCAAGACCTTACATAAAAAGAATAATTAATTGAAATAAATAATAATTTCATATGGGACCTGTTTTAGCAATAAAAACTACACTGTCATTATTTTTGGTTTTATTTCTATTTCTAGCCTTAATTCTACCCATAGCATTCTTTATTCTCTTTTGTGTAGATTATAACAGTAACAGTAAGTTTTAAAGGAAGTTACAAGTTTTTAATGGAGTGGAAAAAGGATTTCATTTCAATGTATTAGTTGTTTTTTTCATCTTCTACTTCCCCCCAAAGGTGAGACAAATATTTTCAGGAGGGTGTCCTGTCCACGCCCCACCTGAATTGTATTGAAAAGTTTAATAGTACTACATTTAAATCACAGGTTGACATTAACCTTATAACCTTAAAGATTTATTGTGAAATTGACCCAACTTTCCATGGTTCCTCTTCGCTTTTTTGCCTTTTTGTATATGATGTATTATTGCCGGTACATTAGCAAAGGACCATGTCCAATGTTTGTGCCTCTTCATGACAAATTAAGTGGGTTTCTGTTTTTTCGCCATTTTTTGTGGTGTTACTTAAATAGGCAATGGCAGTATAAAGAACTATTATATTCCTTAGTTCATGCCAATTGAGAAAGAAGTAACTTTTTGTTTGCATGGTTGAGATTAAGGAACCTCTTGATGTTGGGTGTTGGTCTACAAGTCAGTGAATCTATGCTGAACCATCATTAGGTCACTTATTGTTGGGTTTTGGTTTCAGCATTGTGCCATCTTCACTGAGCAACTTCTATGATTATTTTTCGCCTGTATATGATCCAGCATTTGATTATTTCTTTCTATAGCTATTTGTTCAGTTACATTTTTAGCATGCTTTAGTGTGCCAATTTGGGTGCCCACATCAGAGTTATCTGATTTCATTTTGCAAGGGGATGGAAATATTTTAGGCAGTCCCAGTACTTAACGTATATAAAAATTTTCATGTTTATCTTTAACATTTTACAACATTATTTGTTTTAAGGTTGTGTTTTAGTTTCTCATAATTTATTCTATTAAAAATTTAATTAGCCAAGACATCAATTATTCCATTAAACTATAAAATTAACAGTGCATATTCAACACAAGTTTTAAATTTTTGAAATTATATAAATCAGATTCACAAATTAAGAACGAATTATGATTTAACTTAAGTTTAAAATATATTCTGATTAGGGGAATTGTTTGTGAAATATATGTGACTCATCTGTAAGCCAGTCATCTTTAGTTTGCTTAACAAACAAAATCAACATCTTCACCCATTGTCTTTCATTCTATCATTTTCATTACACATTGTAGAGAGACAATTGGCATTTCTCTCTGGTAAGAAAGTTATTATATTTTTCTTTTATCACCATTGTAATATTGTTATTTTTAAAAATTAATATTTAAAACATTACAAATTCACCTTTGAATTGTTCTATTTGTTTTTCTTTTTTATAATAAAATCTTTTTTTTTTAACAATTGTAATACTGTAAAATGAAATACAATACTTAATATAATCATATAATTCTATAAGTACATATATACATATCTAAAGTTTAATTGTAATGTTTTAATGAATCAGCATGCATTTTTTAGTTTACAAATATACTTATATATTTTTGAAATATATTTCAGAGTATGAGAAAATAGTATTAGCAAGGCAAGGAGTTTAAATTGATTTTATTTCACTATGGCTACTTTAAATGAAATAAATTTTAAAATAATTTCCGTTAACGTTTCAACTGTAGAGCTTGGCAAGAAAGCTTTTCTTGTAAGTACCAAATCCAGTTAACCAGCGGTCGTATAATTTTTTTCACCTAACGATATTGTCGTTCAGATCTATTCGATAAAAGTCAGCTCTGAGGCAAAGGATCCGCAGCCTGTTGTCATTAAACGAAGATACACGGATTTCCTCGTTCTTTTCAACTCGCTGAAAAACGACTTTCCTGATTTAACAGAGTCCGTGCAATTTCCTCGTAAAGCGATATTTGGAAATTTCTCAAAGGACGTTATAAACGAGAGGAAGGAAGGCTTTCAAAAATTTCTCGAAGTCATCGGTACGACATCCCAGCTCAGAATTTCACCGGCTGTGACCAATTTTATGCAATACAGAGAGCTTTCAAATGCAGTTAAGTTAATTGAACAAAACAACCTTGAACAAGTAAGTACAATTAGTAAAACTTTTTTTTATACAAATCCTTAAAAAAAAATTTTTTTAAGGCTGTTCCTTTGGTTGAAAACTGTTTCTGGGTAATGAACAAAGTTCAAACAGCTCGTGCTCCTGCTGTTTTAAGAAATCTCTGCCTTATGGTTTGCTTATCAAACAGCGTGAATAGTGGATATGCTTTGAACTTTGCTGATTTAGCTGTTCGAAGATTTCAAACTGTTAGTGACATAGACTTGCTAAGGTTAGTATTTTATTGTATTGTCAAATTTTACATATAGTGCATAATGATTTTTACATAGGCTATAATGATTTGCTGCAAAGGTCTTTTTGCATAAACCATCAGATTTATACAAAAATTAATATAAAATAGATCTTAAATTAATTATACTTTTTACCTAAATCTTAAGGGTAAAGGTAATCAAAATAATTAATAAATACATAATGGAATAATAGATCTTATTTTTTCCAAGATTTTCTAATTTTTTAAACTATTTAAATTTGGTGATGATGTTTTTCCAAAAATTGCCATCCGTGCCTCCAAACTTGTAAAGTTCTCTTCCTCATCATCATCATCCATGCTCCATCCCTTTTGAGCTTCAAGTCCCATCTCTTTGATGACCTCTTGAACTTATAACTTGGCACCAAAGATACTTAATTGTCCCTTGTTATTTTATTTTAATAAAGTATTTTAATTATATTTTTTGTAAATGGACACTTTGAATAGCCTTGTCAGGCTTGAATCCTTAGACATACTTTGTATTCATAATTAATTATTCTAGGGAACTTTGAGTCCCAGAATAAATTTTATTTTTAATTGCAACGTTATGCTCAATTTTTGTAACTGTCTAGTACTTATTGTGTGAATTGTGCATAATATTACTTTTTTTAAATATATTTTGCATAAATGTAGATATTACGTCCCACTCTTGAACATATCACTCGATCTCTGTCAAAAATATGGAAAGGACAGTACCGAGATTGCTGAATATTTGGTCAGATTAAAACGCCGAGGGATGGCACTACACAATTCAACGCCGCTTCTTCAGTTAATCATGCAAGACATCACACCGTACTACAAATAAGCCAACCATGTAAAAAAAGAAATGTATTTTTTTATATTTGTATCTTAACATGAGACAATGGTTTAAATCTTACAAAACCCACAGATCATTTTTGTCTTGTTTCTTGTTTTGAGATTATACTGCGGAAAAAAATCTTTTTTACAAGTTGAAAAGAAAACTCATTATGATCATATTATGGACTAACTTTCAGGTGTTTACGCTTTTTATAAAATTATTTATTACATTCACACCCCATGACATCACTCCTTAACTCATTTCTTAATACTTTTATAGTTTTCCAGATTTCTAGTTGAAATTGTATAGAAAAAAATTAACAATTAAATAAAATTTTCATTTTTATTAACAAATTCAACTACTTCTATTACTACTTGTTCTTTATATTTATTCGTAAAAAATTTTATTATAGTGGTTAAGTTATTTTTGTCTAATTTTATGATTATAAGACTTTTATTCAGTGTTTTTAGGAATTAGTATAATATATTTTATAGTATTATTAAATGAATATCTAATCCTAATTAAATAGGATATTTTCAATTTTAAAAGTATTGCTACTTGCAAATCTATTAATTAGTTATTTTTTGTATGTTAAAACTATGATTTGTAAAAAACTTAATTCCCTGCCTTGTAATTTTATTTATGCATGTATGTTTTATAATAAGCTTAAATGTAAGGGAATAATGTCCAATAAACATTCAAATGTTTAATGAAAATGTTAATGTTCCAATCTATAATCTATGACAAGTCAATGTTAAATAGGAAAAAAATATCATTTCTCAATTTAACTTTACTCATTTGTGATAAGCCCTGTTAGAAAGGAGATTACACTAACCAAAGAAGAGTTCAAAGTTAAATTTAAAATATAAGAAAATATTAGCTATATAGCACAAATATTTACTGCACAGATTGAAAAAATATATTTTTATACTGTTAATTACTATTCTGCATTGAACTTCATTCAGTTCTAGTCTTATATTAATGTTTATTAAAGACTTGATTAAAATCCTTATTTCAAATAATCAATATATTATATCAATATGTACTAAGTATTAAGAATAAAAACTGGGATTACATAAAAATTCAATTACTTCCTACAATAATATAAATGCATTAAGTTTTAACATATTATTTTATGTTTAAATTTATGGAATGTAGTTTTACTATTTGCTTGTTTGAGAATTCAATCGGTTGAAAGTCAAAGGAAGCATTTTATGTTTTTACTACTTAAAAAATGTAATTTGTTTTTGCTATATGAACAGTTATTATTTGTTAAAAAATATATTTTGTGATATTTCATGACTATATATTTTAATGACAAAAGTTTAAAGGGAATCATCTTCTTACAATCCCTAACGATTTTTTTAATATATGTTTTATATATTGTTTTTAATTTGATCTGATTTGCTAAAACTAAATGCAAGAGGAAAACTTGTAGTTAATTGGTGTTGCATTTAATTATCACCTAGGATAAAAATGCATAATTAAAAACAAAAATTGTTACACCCTCATCACAGATATGCTCAAAGTTAGTGTTAAAAATTTAAATGATTAAGTTAATAAATAAATTAAAAAATAAATTTGTGTTTATTACATCCTTTCCTGTTCAATAATGTTCTCACTTAATTTCTTCAGGTTGGAAAGCTGGATTGTGCTTGAGCAGCAATCCGGTTATTTAAGTGATTAAAAATCACATTGTATATTTTTGTCACACCGCCAAAAACCTGGGGTCTGTCCTCGATCCACTTCCAGGAATTCCATTCCACTCCCACATTTACCATACTGCTTCTTCACCCAGTATCAGTTTGTGCCAGAACCAGGTCCTAATACCCTAGAAGAGTTGGAAAAGGTTATTCTTGATGAATGCAAAAAAATTTCTCAAGATTTTACCGGAAATCTTTTTCCAAGACTAAATTTATTTATAAGATATGTACATGTAAGGGGGCTTAAAGCCCTACTTGTCAACCTTTTTATGTAAGGTTTTGGTTGAGATGAAAAAGTTAGTGTCACGAGCAGAATGCGAACCCATGACTTTCAGCTCCCACTCGTGGCACTAACTTTTTCAATTCAACTAAAACCTTAATAAAAAGGTTGATTAATTGAAAGAAGTAATTTGGTCAATCAGACCACTAAATATAATAAATATATATTTAAAATTGAACCAAATAAATGGCCTCAATATCTATCAACTTTTGTCCCTCATTCCTTATCCAAGCGCACCAATTATATCCTAAGGCTTCTACCCTCCTCTAAACCAAGAGGAGCGTTACCCTTCAGAATTGCAGTCCTATAGAATTTGCTTCCCCAGGAAGTATGTTCTGCTCCTCACTGGCTTGTTTCAGGTCCATGGCATCTGAGTTTTTAAAAATGATATCAACCATTTTTTCTTTTTCCCCAGTTCCTTTTTTCTCTTCCTCGTTTTCTTTCATGATATGGTTTCATCATTCGATTATAATTAATTAATACTTTAAAAAATATATTATTGACATTATTGTTTTGTATATTTTATTACTGCTCCAATTATTTAAACTTTTTTATCTAAAGGCTTGGTCGAGAGGAAAAAATCAGTAATACGAGCAGGATTCGAACCCTCAACCTTCAGTTCAATATGCTGTTGCTACTTGAGCTATCATGACACTAACTTTTTGAAGCCACGATTGAAGTTGCTTCTTTTGCCAATTGATCAACTTTTTCAGTGAATGTCAACCCTGCATGTGACTTACCCAAGCAATTATAAATTTATTTTTACAACGGTCATAATTGACCTATTAAGTTATTTCAATTAATTATACTTTTTATCTAAAGTCTTGGTTGAGATGAAAAAGTTAGTGTCATGAGCGGAATTGTCACAGTTGCTCAATTCTCTCAATATAACGGCGTTTTGAATCCCGCTCGTAATTAATTGAAGTAATTAAACAGGTCAATTATGACTGCAAATAAGGATTATTATTGCTGTTATTATTTTACTATGTTTGTGAAACTAAAGGTATAATTGCTTGGGTAAAGGCAAATGCAGGGTTGACATTCAATAAAAAGGTTGATCAATTGGCAAAAGAAGCAACCTCACAGGGAAAAACTTCAACATTTACCCTTAACTGCAGTGAACTCAAAAAGTTAAAATTACATTATTACAATAGACATTTATCATAGTTCTAGTAAAGGATGTTTTTACAAAGCCATACAAACAATCGGAACGTGCTGGTTTAAGAACCAATCAGTAAATAAAGAAATGTGTCGAACTATATGTAGATTAAGCTCGAGTCATGCTATTTACAATGAGCATTTATCCAAAATAATACAGCCTACAAGAATTTGTTACCACTGAACAGAAATTGATACATGTGAATTATATGTCCAAAATGAAAGAAACAGTCAGATTACTCAGTTCTATTTAATTCACTATCTCCCTTTTAACTACCAGACCATTTTGGGCCCAAATAATGTTCAAGTTTATGGACCAATTGTTCAAATTTTAAGAGAGATCGGACACTGGGTGTAAAGTGTATGAAATTTATCTGGAACTTGCAACGCGATTCCTGTATATTTACCATTCAGGTATGTGAATGTACAGAGAAGTAGATAAAGAAATAATAAATTAAAACATCAATTACAGAAATGGTATGAATGGCTGTAGCTAATTAGGTTGTCAAAAGAAAAAAAAATATTTCTAATATATGCACATGTAAGAGGGCTTAAAGCCATATTTGTACTTGTAAAATAAATAAATATTAAATAATGTATTTTCATTTTAACCATTGTGGTTCATTAAGATTGTTTAAAGTTAAAAAAGACATTTAATAATAAAAAAGTACAGTAATTTGACATTTATATATTAAATTGTTGAAATTTTTTTTTAGGGTACAAAATTCAAATTTTCGGCAAGTGGTAGACAGGGCACGTCGCCGGTTTACCTTCCGTCAGCCCCTACAGGACGCCGGTCGAACCTCGTTCCGGTTGCACGAAGGGCGAAGAAAAGACAAAAAGTCACGTTCCACACAAAATTTTTGCAACCCGCCCGAAAAACTTTCAACAAAATTCAAAGTTGCACGGTTGAAAAATGTCGGACTTATTTTCGTCTGGGGACAGCCTCGATAATTCCGGACTCGACGGTTCAGAGCTGGACTCAGAATTGAAAGAGTTCCTTCTCGTCGAGAGGGAGAAGGCGAAATTACAAGCCCAGGTTAGAGGGGTTTTTATCCCTTGATTATTTTTATCATTTTAAGCTTTTTTTTACAGCCAGCTTTTTATTTAAACAATTCCCTTTTGCAACTTCAAACCTTCATAAGTAAGTATAAAAGTAGCCATTAAACTACAGCAAAACCTTTTTTTTTTTTAAATTTTTTGATTGGAAAAATATGGATATGATAATTCCCACCACATTCTGACTTTTTTTCATTGTACACTGGCAGGCAAAAAATTCCACCCACTTATCAAAAACGTTTATTTGACCTCTACCAGTTTACAGCTTTACATCATTGTTACTTCATATGTTGTAGATTACAAACTCCCAACATTCTTATTCGCACTGTATTGCACTGTCACTGTTTCTGGTGCGAAGGTCTCACGCACGTTAGTTACACATGCCCAGGAGTGTGTCTTCATCTCATCGCCATGGTCTGGTTGAAGCGCGTCCAGGTCATATGGCTCCCTTGCAGGACTCTTGTCACCATGCCTGCTAGGATGCGGTTCGTAATTCCCATTGTCCTCAGGTACTCCGCTGATGCATGGCACAGGACGCCACGCCAGGAGATCGTCAGCGTGGATACCTCCGCCGTCTCCGCCTGCATCAGCTCTGCCACTTGCTTGGTGAGGTCCTGGTTCGCCTGGTACTTCATCTTCTTCGCCCGGTGGAGCTCCTGCAGGGGCGGCCCAGCCGCCACGATCTGTACATCCAGCACGTGGGTGTGGGTGGCCGTCTCTCGCAGCTAGGATGTCCGGCTTAAATCGCCCAGATGCCGTTGCGAAGAGGTGCTCTTTCTTGACGCTGTATCCTTTCTGCTTCAGAGCCCCTGTCAGCGCCGTCACGATCGCGTCATGTCTGAGGACCCTGCCTCCGTGTGTCCGCCAGCAGCTCTGGATTACGTGGGCTGACGTCTCCTTTGCCTCAGGCCGAGCCTTCTTGGAGTTGATGAATCACTATATAACTTGATTTGTATATATTAATCAAAGTTTAACGTTTGTTAACGTTTAATAATTGAGTCTTTGCCTAAAACAGTAAAAAATGTAAATTGCTTACATGTGCAGAGAACAGGCTGGCCAGGCTAAGACTCTGATGTTATGCTGTTGAAGATACGTTTGTACTATGCGAGTGACGTGTGGACGGGCATTATCGTGCATTAAAATAGGATTGTCACTGATTTCATCGAGGATAGGCAACGCATGAAATTCCAATTATTCATGCATATAGCGAGTGACCGTCAAAGACCCTCCACGAACAACCAATTCTGTGCGACTCTCCACTGAAATTCTCGCCATCACTGAGCAATGTTGAAAAGGTTGGTTCTGTAAAAAGTACAGAAGGCCAATCGTACAAAGTCTAATGACTATTCTCCAGGAAATGCGAGCCATGGAACTCTGTGTGTTCAGAAATTTGGACGCCTCGAACTTCTTGGAGTTGATGAATCGCTTGAACAAGCTGCCTGTTTCACAAAATTCTTAAAGTAATAAACGCTCATTCTGCAGTTCTGTTACCCTAGGGCATCCAGAACCGTGCCTTCTATGGTAGGACCCAGTTTTGTAAAAACGTCTAATGGTGTCTTGTAGTGCTTCGTAGGGAACTCCAATGGCAATAGACGCATACCTGATGGATCTTAAGTGCCACACTACACGCAACATCCTCAGTACTGACATTTTTAAGTTTAAAATTTGAAATTTAGAAAACAAAGATGAAATCTAAACAATTTATTGCTTCAGAATTCAAATGAGACTGAATAAACATTTTAAATTCCGTAAAAACTAAACATTGAAAAATCCTTTATCCTCGTTTTGGGCTAAGGATTGTGTTTACCTCTAATTGATATTCCCTATTTAAAACATAGCATAAACAAATATTTATTGGTCAAATCAATGAGACAAATTAAGAGCAGAATTTTCTTTTATCAAGAAAATGAAGAAAAAAATCAGTTGGGTAGAATATTTTGCCTCTGTATATTAACGATTCAGAGACTTGATTAGATGGTGGTGTTTATGAGAGAGAGAAAATACTTTACTCTAGGACTAAAGTCCCACAAGAACAACAACAAGGTCACAAAATTTTACAGAATATAAATATTTTTACACAATATAAAAAATAGAAATAATAGTAGCAATAATAAGAATTTAGGGAAAAGTAGTAATAATAAAGAATTCTCTCTCTTGTGTGAACATAATCACAAAGTGTAAACTCAAAAGTTGAGAAAAAGGAAGATAATAAGCTTTTTAATGTATCAAGAGCACCTAATAACATTGTGAACTAAACTGTGCAAAAATGAATAGGGATTTTTGTAATTTATTCTTATCATGTTAATTTTAATTAAATTAACCATTATATTCTTGTTAGTTGGGTAAAACAAAATAGGAAATACAAACCAAAAAATTTGTTAATCCTCATTTTTAATAACGGATTAACTTAGGAATAGTAAACATGAAGATAATTCATTTTGTAAACCAACACTTTTTTTTTCTCCATTTTAATCTAGTTGTATTCTCTTTAAACAAGGAAAGACGTCATCTTGAACTAAAAGTTCACAATGTTATTGTGAGTCATTGAGGTCACCAGCTAGGTATATCGCAGAGGCAGTAGGAGTTTCTCAGAGCATGGTCTCTGTGCTTTAGCCCAATTCTGAGAGGCTGGAAGTGCCAATAGGTGGCCTGGTGGTGGAATTCAGCACATTATGACACTAAGGGAGGAAAGATAGATTGTCATTGCTACAAGACGCAATCCTTTCATGTGAAGATCCTAAATGATTGCTGTAAGAGCCCTTTCCATAGTGCCTGTTAGATTTTAAATGAAGTACAAGATGCTTTATCAACACAAACAATTTGAAATCATTTGTGGGAGGTTGGCCGCACATCGCATGCCCCTTTGAGATGACCTGCAGCAACAGCTCGCCACCAGCAACTCAGGAGAATATGGTGCAGCGAGCGCCTAGGAATGCCAATTGGAATGCTGTTATGTTTACTGATGAGCCACGTTTCTGTCTGTGAAATGGTTTCTTCTGCTATCACTATACAGACAGAAATGCGACTCAATATCACCCTCTGCTGGGTCTATGGACAGGTGGGAGGAGAAAGCAATGAGAAAACCGACACCCTTACAAGAAGAGAGGTTGCTATACTGCTGATAGGACCTGAACCCTTCTGTGCCATAGGAATCCACACTAATACCTCAGACAGAAGGATAAAATGAAAATGAGGTAACAATGGAACTCACTCATTTGACCCAAACAAGCCAAGAACCTCCTAATGAACTTTGGAAGGAAAGAGGTAACAGATTGCGTTAAAAGGAAGCAGGAAAAAAATTCAAATCCTAACAGGATACTGTAAACTAAATGGACATCTGAATAAGATTGGCATAACTCAGCACAGAAAGTGCAAATTCTACAAGGAAGCAGTGGAAACACCAACCCACCTACTAGCATACTGTGACTCTATGCAGGAGGAAGTATTTTTGGACAGACAACATAACCATAGAAGAGATTCAACCACTGAAACTGCGCCTACTAATCAAGAAATCAAATGAAAATGAGATGAATCGATGATCGAATTCATTCAATTCTCATATTTAGAAATTTAGTCTTATAAGGAATAATTTAGTCATCTGAAAGATTAAACCTGCTACGAGGCCAAAATGATCAGAAATTACCAAGTTACAGGTTCATCATCCCATAAACCCCATGGAAAAATCACAAAATATACAAAAAAAACCTCTTTTTTTCCTTAATTTGGTCATATACCTTTTTATAATTTGATGTTATTATTTTGTTACCTTTATCTTAGGTCTTGCTTTATTACACCATTACATGAACATCTATTCTTTAGGCATCACCTTATAGATGAACGAATTGAATGAAATGAAAAATGTTGAGAGTGCCCAGTGCTGTTTTCAATTTGGTATATTGTATTAATTTTCTAGAAGATGTGATTTCTGTTTGTCATTGCAGATACACGAGTTCAGCGATATATGCTGGGATAAATGCATGGACAAGCCCGGCATCAAGTTGGACAGCCGAACTGAGACATGCTTAACAAACTGTGTCGATCGGTTTATAGACGTTTCACTCCTGATAACAAACCGCTTTGCTCAATTGCTCCAAAAAAACAGTGGCTACTAGAGAGAGTTCTAAAGTGACAATCTCCATGTTCGGTCACCAGAAGTGGTTTCACTGACAAATTAGTTTCCATTTTTTATTGAGTTTTTGAAATATGTTCAAATTAAGTGTATTTATATTATATAGTGAATAAAATTTGTTTGATAAAATGTTATATTCCGTTTCATTGGCTATTCCCATTGTTTTTTCAACACAGTAAAGACAAATTTTCTTAACAATAATACGTATTCATCCATATTTTGTATGTTGGTGTGTTATAAGATGATCATGAGAAAATAAAGGATTGAAAATATTATAATTACTTAATAAACTATGTGTTTATTGGTATGTATATAACTTATCTTTTCTTGAACTAATGGTCTCTTTGGTTAAGTAAATAAAGATTTCTTTAACTGTGGCCAATCTTACATTCGGGTGAGTTTCTATCAGATTTGAGGCAAGCTACCACGTCTTGACCCGTACACCTTTTACCTGGCCAATTTCGGCAATCAAAATCAGCTCTTGAGGCTTCTGGCTATCATCACGAAACCGTTTCCAAATCTCGGAACAGTCAAAATGGATGCAGTAGCAGTAAGAATTTCAGAGCGTATGCATCTACCTATCAGTCGGTCTATGGCTGATTTTTTGACATACTGTATGCCCTTTCCACATTTTTTTAAAATTTACCTGACCTCAAAAAACGGCTATTTCTGTGTTTAAAAGTTTTATTTTTAATACTGTCGTAAAAATTGCTAAGTTCTTTCTGTGGCTTATTTTCATCTTGGATCAAAATAAGTTTTTCTTTGCTTGAAATAATGTGTTTACTTAAGGCTCTGACTTTTTTTAATACCATTTTGGTTTGCTCTAGCTTTTTGTGGTACACTAGAGAAAGTGGTGAATCTTTCATTTTATTCGGTTATTCTTGCCAAAAATTAATTTATGCCATTTGTGAAAGGTTGAAAATTGAAACAACGCTTTTAAATAACATATCTTATATTTGTCATCTTTTAAAATATAAATTTATAATAAGTTAGCAACTAGAAACTTGCTGAAAAAAACTTAAAATTAACACATACTTGTGTACACTTACTACATTCACACAAACATTTATTTTGCATATTGCATTTATTATTTGTACCAAAGGGGGGAATATGCAATCAATAAATAGTTTGTACAGGTATCAAAAGTAAACTACATAAATATTTGTGTTTTACAATTTTTTTGTGTTGTTTTGAAACACAAAATTGTACTTAATTCATATTAACAATATAAAATGTGTAATAAACTTAATGGACATCACAAAAAAATAAATAGTTAAAAAAATTACTGGAGGGAAAATTGATGTGCTTTGAAACATTGAATTACACCAAAAATATTATATACAGAGTATTACTTTAAGAAAACGATCAGTTTTTCTTTATTTCTACCGATAGCCAGGGTGTCTAGTGACAAATATTAATTGATTCTAGGAAGCAAGTATGAAATTAATTGTGCCCTTCATCAGTGGTCCAAATGCATTATAATCCTGCGTTGGCATAATTCGAATCAAGACATCTATAAGTTAAATGAATTTAATATTTGGTGGAGGGGGTCAACATTTTTTCTTTTTATAGGGTATTTTAGTGATTCATTTTTATATAAAAAAAAAAAACCATATAGTTTTCTTTCCTATGATTAAAATTCAAAAAAGTATTTTCAGATATACAACATTTAACATTATCACAATGAGATCTATAACAAGTTTAAGACAAAACACGACAATTTATAGTAGAAAAGACTATCGTATCAAAGTAGCTACACTTTATAATTGTTTTTTCTTCAAATTTTCTAACAATTACATATGAGAACATTTTGGATAAATTTAAAAAACCTAGAAACAGAAGTTAAGACTTTGATAATGAAAGGGTTTACAAATTTTTCCTCGTAAGCCATAAAATAAAAATAAAATTCTGAAAGGAAAATTCCTTGTAAATATTATATCTAATAAGGTGGCACTTTTTATTGTTGGGAGATCAACAAAAAATATCTTTTAACGATATTTCAGTATGTTAATTGTCTTTATTAAGCATTAAAAAAATTCTAAAGTATGATGGACCCTATTATTTAGATTAACTAACGGTAGACTCATTGTAAATTATCTGGCCGGCTTCCTTTACTACATTTATTTCAAATAGAAAATAATTTATTTATTCATCATTTAGTATATGCTAGACCATATTTTAGAACTATCTGAAATTTTGAGCATTGCCATTCTCCTTCATATTTATCTTCTTTTTTTCTTTTCTTAGTATATGGGAATTGGCTTTCTGACTCATCTTGCCTTCGATCCTTTGAATTATAATGAAGATAACATACAGGATAAAATATGAAATTTTATCTTCTTTAATGGAAATATGAAAAACTTTTCATAATAAGTTTCATTTTTTTGTCCAACATTCAAAACTATCACTGAAATAAGTAACGTTTGAATTGCTACAGCTAGACACCCTGAATGCACTAACACGGAATTAATTCTGGATGTGATTTCTTTTTTTTAAGTGAAATAAGATTAATGGAAAACTGAAACAAATCCATGATAGGCATTTATGCAAAATTTTTCTTCGACATTATCTCCATGCCGTTGTTGAGGTGATCACATGAATGATTGCTGTCACCGTTTGCCTCGTTATCCATGTCGGATTCCGCAGTAGAGTGTTGGTTATCCGAATCGTTTAAACCTTGGTCGTCATGTGTCCTGTGAATCTCGTCTATTGGCGATGGCGTTGACACAATTCTGTTTGGACCAATCATGTAATCAGTGAAGGTTGGGTCAAGTTCGAATTTACCCTGTTCAAGCCTGGCCTTCATGTAGATGTCGTACCTTTCTGTCCTCTTCCACCAATAATAGAACTCGACGAGCTCACGAACCGTACGCGTCCTCACCTGGTTTTGTTGAATGAGGTGGAATCTTTTCCCATAAAGTACCAAACCTGATTCAAACTGTTTGCATTCCTCTTCTGAAAGATTGATTGATCCGTGGAACATTTCAGTGTTTATCCTCCTCCTCAGGGCTTCCTCGATGTTGTGGCCACACTGTAAAAGTAGAAAAAGGGCTTGTTCGTCATCACTGGGGTATTTTCCCTTTGGGACGTCTCGTTTATTTTTCTCTTGGGCTTTTATTAAATAGGCTTCTATGTCTTTTTGAAGTAAGCCGTTTGGATCCCAAACCAATTTGTCTTCATTCTCATAAGGGAACTCCTCGTATTTATTCATAACTTCTGGTATCCAAGCTTGATAATCGTTCCCAACCATAATGGTTCTCTTTCTTGATTCCTCATCGGGATAGTATTCAAAATCTTCTTCGTCCTCGCTTAGCCTTATCCTTACATTTCTTCTCGTGTGGTTTCCTTCACTTTCCACTTCGACGTCGTTATAAAACTGTTCCAATTCTGAGGGCCCCAGTCTGTCTGTTGATTCCGTTTCAGACCTGTCACCATTTATTTCTTCTGATGATTGAGAAGCCGCATCGGTTTCATTATAGCCGTACATCGCCATAAGATCCTCAAGTGGCATATCACCTTCTTTTTGCAAGCTTGAAAGTTCGACCTGTGGGTCTTCGAGTGGTCCGAGCGCTTCTTCTTCTTCTAGTGTTCTCTCATCATCGTAGTCATGAACCATCATTTCAACAGAAGGTGTGAATTCTCCATCTTCCTTATTTTTCTTTACACTTGTTTCTTTATCCGGCACATCCATACCTGTGAACAAATTAATATTTGAAAAATGTAATACTATAAATTAAAAAAAAAGTTGAAAGTTTAAGAGTTGAAGATTGAAAATTACAAAGCCAGCACTGAATAATTTGAATGGAAGCTATTTATTCACAGCATGCATAAAAATACATTTTTGATCAAAAAATTTGCCAAAACAAATTCAGGATCTCAAGAAATTATTTTTACTACATAAAAATACAAGCTTCAACCCTCAAAATGTAAGAAAAACACAAAAGATTCATTTTACTCTCAGAAGGCGTACCTTTAAAAACAAATCTTTAATGAGCCCATTTTGTTCACTTTCGGTCATATCTCTGTTTTTATTATTGCCATAGAGTGTTTAAAGAATCCTTATATATTTGAAATTTTTGTTTGTCAAGATGAAACTCTTGAAATAACTATTTTGTGCATAAGCAGAAAAAGTGCATCAATTTGCTAAGTCCCAACCTCAAGAGCATTGCTTCCATGTAAATTCAAAATAGTCCCCGATCTCCCACTGTAATAATTTATTTTGTAGTAAATTATAAATTTATTAGAAATATAAAGTTGTTTATTGGTTTAAGATCAAATATTTTTTATGAAAGTAAGTCATAACCATATCCAATAGTATTTAATGCGAGAATGATTGAATTTTTGAAATTCCACCATTCCTCTCATCCCAGAAAAAAAGCTGCAGGCTTAATGCGTGTGTTTATGTATGTAATAGACTTTATCAGATGTAAAAATGCCAACTACTGTGGTGAAACTTCCAAGGGCAGTTTTTTCTGGGAAATTCCACAGAAGAGAAGAATACATCAGTAAGAATTTGTGTGCAGGCAACTGGGCCTATACAATTGTGTTTAAACAAAATAAAATTGCATACTTGTGATTCTACAATTAAACAACCGTAACTCCGAGTTTTAATTCTTGTCGTGGTCAGAACCGTCTTCACCCACCTTCACCATCTTGGTTTCACTGCATATTCTGTTGAGAAAAGATAAAATACATTTACTTAATTCTATTTTAGGAGTAGATTTATTAGCTACAAATGTTATATGTTTCAATGAATCTGAATATTTGTAGAAGAATTAAACTAGGAGAGGAGGTATATGTTATGAAAGTGACAAACCCAGAAAAATTGATGAGTAAATTGTACAAATTAACTTAAATTTTGATTGATCTACGCTACAATTACTCATGTTGGCTAGGCCAAGTACATTGTTACAGTCTAAACAAGTCCTATTTAAAAATGTACCAGGACACACTAACTACTAATTTACATAAATTTTGACAGGATCATAGTTGTCAAAATGACATAAATTTTACCTATCCAAACACCAGCTACAAACCAGTATCAAAAGATAACTAAAAAAAAGTAAATTCAAATCAGAATGTCGTAGCAACTACACAACAAGAGCAGCTCCAAACCAAAATGGATTCAAACTTCAAATTGACATGTAACAGCAGTTTCTGTTGCATTTGTTAATGTTTGTTGCATGGTGAAACATGATGCTGAACAGAACAGCCATGGTTTATATTTGTTTATTTTACCTTTGTAGTTAGTAAACGTGTTTATAACTGAAAACATTACAACAAAAGTGATTGGGAGTTTAAGTGTTAGAGTTGGAGGAAACAGTTTTGGAATAAAAAATAAATAACAGACTAAATCTTACCATTAATCATTAAATATGATGGAACTAAACTGTCGGAAAATAATAATAAAAACCCAATGGACTCAAACCTCAAATTGACATGTAACAACATTCTATTTTTCGTGGCATTTAAAACACGACATTGAGCACAACCGTCAATATTTAGCTGTAGTTGTTTATTTCGTCTTTATATCTAATCTAATCAAACAGAAAAAACAGTGGCACAACTGCTTGGAGGCTAACCCAGTTGGAATAAAAGGATGCAGTTCTACCTAAAACATTCTGAAACGAGATCATACAATTTAATGAGAATAGTCCTGAAGTATAACAGATAAAATCATACTAATAAATCATTAAATTTGTTGTCAGAATGTCAAACCAACTCGCAACTACACCAGCTCTAGTAATAGTAGCAATCTAAAACGGAGCCAAACATTTTCAAATTGACATGTAACAACATTCTAATATTGATGGCATTGGGCAGAACAGCCAAGAATTAGCTGTAGTTTTTTTTTACTTTGTTTTCAATGTGTTGCGAAATGAAAACAATAGAAAAACACGTGGGCATAATTGACGCGGGTTAATCCAAGAATTAGAGTTGGAGGATGAAGTTCTGCCTAAAACATTGTAAACCATAGGACATAAAATAATGAAAATAGCTGGAAATAAAAAAAATATGAAACAAAATCTTGCAAATAATCATTAAATATGATGAAACTAAGCTGCCAAAATGTCATACCAACTGGCAACTACACCAGCTCCAAAATAATATCAACCCAAAATGTAGCTAAACTTTTCAAATTGACATGTAACAATATTCTAATGTTGATGTTATTTAAAACATGACATTGGGCAGAACAGCCAAGAATTAGCTGTAGCTTTTTACTTTGTTTTCAATGTGTTCCGAAATGAAAACAATAGAAAAACATGTGGACATAACTGATTGGGTGTTAATGCAAGGGTCATAGTTGGAGGATGCAGTTCTGCCTAAAACATTGTAAAACGCAGAAAGTATAAATAATGAAAATAGCTGGGAATAAAAAAAATAAACAAAATCTTGCAAATAATCATTAAATATGATTGAACTAAGCTGCCAGAATGTCATACCAACTGGCAACTACACCATCTCCAAAAAAGTAGCAACCCAAAATGGGCCCAAACTTCAAACTGACACTTTCTACTGTGTTCAAAACTGAAAACATTACAAATAACCAAAGTATTAGAAGATGTAGCCTTTCCTAAAACATTGTAAAACCCAGGTTGTATAAATAATTTAACTAGACCTGAAGGATGAAATTAACGAACAAAATTAAAATAATAAGCATTAAATTTGATGCAATGTAATATGTCAGAATGTCATATTAACTATATATTACCCCAGTTTCAAATCATAGCAATCTAAAGTGGACCTGAACTTCAAATTGACATGTAACAATATTCTAACGCCGCGGTCGTGGGTTCGATTCCCACCGTCGCCTCTGGCCCTTTTTTCCCGATAACCCCCAATTTGAACACACAAAGAATTCGTACCATGGCTAATATGCAAGATCATAAGGCCAATAAAAAAAAATAAAATAAAAAAAATATTCTAATGTTTGTGACATTTACACCATGACACTGGTTTTTATACATACGAAATGTGTTCAAAACTGAAAACATTAGAAAAACTGGGGTACAACTGATCGGAGAATGCAAGTGTTGGACTAAGAGATACAGTTCTGCCCCCAAAAAAGGTAAACAGGCCATATAAATCATGAACATAACTTCAAACAATAAAAACAACAAACAAATAACCATTAAATTTGATGGAATCTAAAATGTCAAAATGTCGAACTAACTACGCCAGCTCCAAACAAGTAGCAATCCAAAATGTACTCAAACTTCAAACAGACATGAAACAACCTTATAATGTTGTTGGCATTTAAAACATGACACTGCGCAGAACAGCCAAGATTTGGATATAGTTGTTTATTTTGTTTTCAATGTGTTCCGAAATGAAAACAATAGAAAAAACCACACAGGCTTAACTCATTAGGGGTTATGGCAAGTGTTGGAGTTCGAGGATGTAATTCAGCCTAAAACATTGTAAATTACAGATCGTACAAATAATTAAAATAGTCCTGAAGGATAAAAGTAACTGATAAAATCGTAATTATCGTGTATTTTGACAGTATCGAAGCTGTCAGAATGACAAGTGTCAACATCAACAGATGATTGTTGACGTCCTCTGCCGTCCAAACGCCAACTCCAAAGTCCAAACAAGGAGCGTTTGAGCCAAAAGTCTTATCTTTAATGGGTAAATAAATTATAATTACTCTGCACATTTCGACGATTTGGTCCTTCGTTGGCAGTAGGTCGTTTCTCACTTTATTCGGAAAAGTCTGAATTAAATAGCAGCTACGAGCGAAACCAGGTTAAAACGCTTGGGACACCGAGTTCCAGGGTCGTCCACCGAGCGAACTGCATATGCAAATGCCACAGAACTCCGTCACTCCAGAAAGATTTTGTTTTATTACATTTAGCCTGACTTTCGACCAAAAGTTAATCACTTTCGGACACTTTTTCTTTTAAATATATTTCTTTTGTTATGTTTTGTTGTTTAAAACAAAGTTTAGCTTTAATCTCCTTTAGGTTAGACCCGGATCTAAACTAGCATGTCCGTTCACCCTTGTATATCCCTGCTTAGAAATTAAATAAAACGCATTTTTACAAACTACACAAGCCTGTAAAGTCTTTATTTACGTGGATAGATGATATTTGTGCGCAAGACTCTATTAATTTGTGTTTTTTTACAAAGAAAATGTCCAATAAATTCTTTTTCTTCCCTAGCGATGGATGACTGCAACAGCCTAGAGGTGATTCTGGCAAATGTGAACATAAAAATGTCTATACAAAAAACCACACATAACAACGACATTTTAAACTGTATTAGTGTTGTTTTCTTTTATATTCAATAAATTATATAATGATTAAGTCAATTATAAAGTACTCATACTCAAATACCCTACCTAATAATTAAAATTTGTTTAAAAAAACCCTGATATTTCATTTGTAATGATTTATGACCAAATCTACTATACTCTTTCAGTAGGTTGAGATATAAATGGATGATTGATTGATTTATATAAGCTCAACTCAGCTCTTACATGTACATACATATTACATACACATATGTATATAGTTGAATCTAGCCAAGCAGCCATCGAAGCACTAAGCTCAAATATCATTAGTTCAAGGATGGTGCTGAACTGCAAAACCAAACTAAACATATTAGGTATGCAGAACAAAGCCTTTGCTGGGTCCCAGGACACATGGGAGTAGAAGGCAACGATAAAGCGGACACCCTTGCAAGGCAAGGAGCAGCTACAGCTGACAGGACCTGAACCCTTCTGTGGCATAGGAACCCACTATTAATGAGTATCTCAGACAGAAGGACAAAAAGAAAATCAGGGAACTTTGGAATTCACTCATTGGACACAAATAATCCAAGAATCTTCTAACCAATTTCGGAAGAAAAGAAATTACAGAATGTGTCAAGGGAAGCAGGAATAAACTGCGAATCCTAATAGGATTGCTAACAGGACCTGCAAGTTAAACAGACACTTAAAGAAGATTGGAATAATCCAAAATGGCACATGCAAATTCTACAAAGAGGCAGAAGAGACACCAACACATTTACTAACAAACTGCGGAGCTACACTTGCTCGCAAGAGGAAGTGTTTTGGGATGTATAATGTGACCATAGAAGAGCTTGAACCATTGAAACCGGGCCTATTAATCAAGTTTCTTGATGAAATAGGACTCACTAATGTGCTTTAGACAAAGCACGGGGGATACAATAGCTCTTAAAGGGCGCAGTATTCTATACCCTGAAATTATATCTACATCTACATCTATATCTAGTTGAATCTATCACTTCGCGCAGCCCACTGGCAATTCGGGCTTTTGAGTAATTTACAATACATTGCTGGCATACTTCAAGAATCACCTCAGATTTTGGCAGTCCGGAGTCTTACCTGTCTAGCTACCAAGGTTGGGCTCCAAAGATTGTCGACAACAAGGTCGTTTCAGCCCCCAAAGCAATTAGTTTCTAATTTCACTCTTAAATACATTCTTTCCCATTTACATACCATTCACTTAGTTAAGGTGGTGGAGTATTTGAAATACCTGATCGCCCATACATAATATGCAACTAATCTAATTGTCGATGGATACTCAATATTTTGTCATCGGTCCTCTCGAACTACACATTCATGCTAATAAATACATTCAGTCTAAATAAATGAAAAGACACACAAGACGAGATGTCAATAATCTATGTACAGGAAAGCAGTCCTGGTTCCTTCAAAAATCACCTCTCTCATATTAGGTAGCACTTACATGCTCCCTATGTGGAGCCAAGGAATGCTACATAGAGCATGAAAGTGCTACAAGATGGAATCAATATTACATAAAATAATGACTGCATAATTTTATTGATTTTTAACTTTATTATTTAAAACATAAGCATTTCCACAAAGTCTATCTACTTTTACATATAAAATAAAACTACATTCATTAAAAAAATAATATATAATAATGATAAAATCCTAACACTTGATTGATATTATACATCATCTTCGCTTTCAACTTCTCCTTCACCTGCAACGGGAAGCATTGGAGGATGCATTTTCTTCCACCATTCTTCAAGTTGTTTCTTATAATCATCTTCTTCAGCAACTGTTGGATCTCGGTCTTCTTTGATGTCAGGCCCTTGTGGGTACTCAAGCTGTGGAGGTGGCGGCAGAGCGGGAGTGAATCCGCTAGGCCAGTATTTCATTCCCCAGCCAATGTAAAGAAAACCAATTTTCCTGCCCCAGCTGAACGAATGGGCACCTGGCCACAGATTCGACCGTACATAGACGCATGCATCTGCTGGAGCGAGTTCGAGCGCCGGCCTGACCGTCCAAGGTGGTATGCCTTCATATGGGACGTCTTCTGCCAGTGAAGTTAACAACGGTGGACCTGTTTCACCTGGTGTTTCGTCTTCACCCATTTCACCAAACTCTCCAAACATTTCTTCTCTCATAGGCGCTTTTTTTTTATTGACGTTATACCATATTGTTCTCCCCTGCTTTAAAATGTATGGAGTGTGATGCACCCAGAAGGCAAGCGTCGGGTCAGTCAAGTCTTTTATTGCCATCGGATCAAATTCTTTATTGATTAAAACATTACCCTTTCCTGCAGCGACATCATCAGGGTTATATGCTTCTTCTCCTTCATCAAAACGAAAATATCCCGCAGGTGATATCTGTGTACCGGCAGATATCCTGGCTATTTGGGCTCTCAAAAGATTCATTTCAATACCGGGAAAAGTTGGGTAACTTAATATTCTTGCAGATAGATATCCTGTAAAAAATTTTTTCACTTGCCTCGCAACTACGATTTGTTCAGGTGTGACATGTGGCAGACGGATCCACTCACATTTCGGATTGTTGGCAACGAAATAAATTTTTTTATTTACTCCTTCCCCAGGATCTTCCATTGGAGGTTGTTTTTCTGGCTTCCATTTTGGAACGGGTAAAGGAGGTAATTTATAATTTTTGAGAGTTATTTTATTTAAAGGCATATTCTTAAAATCTTCATCTGCAATTTCCAATTCAAAAACTGAAGGAGTCTTGGGTGGTGTCTCTTCTTCTTCCACTCTCTCTTCTGACAGTATTTGTTGAGCGGGCTCCTCTACTGGAAAGTTTGCAAACTCTTCATCCAGTTCTTCTGGAAGAGCTTCAATCTCAGGCTCATTGATGTCAAGTTCTCCTTCTATTTCACTGTCTGGAAAAACCTTATCTAAAATATATGGTACGTCAGTCTCCTCCTCTTCCTCAGAAAAAAGTTCCATACTATCTTTCTTCTTTAACATAGGGGGTGGTTCTATGATTTCTTCTAACTCATCTTTTATTTCTTCCTCAATTGCATACATATCACACTCTAGAATATAATAATCTTTGTATAAACCTTTAATTTTCCCCCAAAATTTCAAATTTTGTAAATTTCGCTGTTTTACCAGTTTGTGCAAGGCAAAATGTATTTCATACTTTTCGTGGTTTGTCAGACCAAGACCGACATCATCAAAAATTCTCATTTGGTCAAGAAAATTATATTCAAATTCACTGTATTCATAATCAATTTTTGGATCGTAAAATACTACCTTACCGTGTCTTCCACTTTCATCGAAATCATCATCCTCTAGTGTGTATTCCATAATATGCATTGCATAATACGCATCATTCTTCGGTATCTCTTCTTCTTCTTCATTTGATTCTTCAAGTACAGGCTGCACAGGATTAACAACATCAGTGTCATTTTCATCTTTGACCTTTTCAAAACCTAACACAAAAGATCTCATCCAACGAGTGTAAAGCTCGGCAAATGGTTGAAAATATACATCGCCAATGCCGAAAGTCTCTTTGATTTTCTCTTGTACTCGTCTGCTGAATTCGCCAAAATATTCTATCACATTCTCTGGTCTTTTGGCGACTAAATTTTCTAAAAGCTCTTTTACAAAAGGGATAATGGCTCCAAGAGATGCAGGCTGTGCTGTGCTACCTTGGATCGTAAGCTGTGAAAATGTAGTGCTCAAACTTTCTGACTGCTCACCTTCTTCTTCGGGGATGATCTCTTCTAGTTCATTTTCCCAGAATTCTTCATAGGCAGGTTTTACGGAAGAGTCCTCTGGTGTCTTTGGCCAATCCTTTTTCTTTGGGGATTTTTCTTTTTCCATTTTATTTGAATTTGAAATAAATTCCAAGAAAGCTTCTCCCCCAGCTGGGTCCTTTATGCATTCAAAATCATCCGATTACACCTGATTTTAACAAAAATCTTATTTGTAAAATCAAGCGCTTTTATTGCAAGTTGATCTTAGTATTTGTGAATTTTCAATGAAAAAGTTCAACAGCTGTTTTCTGAAGAGTATTTTTTTCCTTGTAACGAATGCACGCATCATCGTGTCTAAGATTAAAAAAAAAAAAATTAAACATGGAAAATTGTTTAATTTTTCTTGCAAATTTATATGTTCATAATTGAAAATAATCACAAATTATTATTACTTAGAGAGAAGATTCATACTCTTAGAATATTTTCTAAATCCAGTACAAATTACTTTTTCTTAGACCATCTTTCTACATTTTTATACTGAAAAAAAAAGAAAGAAAAAGAAAATGAGCAAACATCTATATACAGACAAACATAGAATAAATAAACTAGAATTATTTGTTCTAAAATGTTTATTTGAATTTGTAAAATGATTTTATAATCAATACAATGAAAATTATAAAGTGTGGTGAAAAGTTGTAAATTAATAAAGTAAATTTTATGTCCAGGGTTGGAGTTAAAATTTTTGAACTCATAAAAAACATACCCTCACCAAAACCAGCCTTGCGGTTTCTTTATTATTTTTGTCTATGTACTTTGGTTTGTTCAACTGGGCCCTGCAGGGCTAGGGATGGGAATAAATGAGGTGGCCTCAAGGTCTTCTGCACCTTGACGTAAGTTGATTTATTGTGCTCTTTTAATTTTTATAACCCACCGGCCAGCTTCAGGTTGTTAGTCAACTTCCTTAGCCTTGCCAGCAATGTAAGATCTTGCTTGCAGCTCTGTGGTCATCTCTTACTGGCACTATTCCTTCTGCCAGTATTTCTACCTACTATATATGCCTTCTTACGTGGCAGTAACCTGTCAGAAGTCCAACTAGAATTCTGGTTGTTGTGGTTACCTTCCAGCAATTTTTTTTGTAAGTCTCTTCTTGTGCCTCATGCCTGGGTGTTGCTCCACCAGGTTATGGACTCTTCACGATTGGATGTACCCTCTTTTGTGCCACAGTAGGGTTTGGGGTCTAGAGAATTCATATTGGCTCCTTTTCCACTTCTCTATGGTCTGAATGCCCAGGGACTCATGGCAAGGTTAAGTGAAGTGTCACTGACTTCTACCAAAGATTCCATACACTTGCTGTCTCACTGTCAGAGAAAATGGCAATCTTCTTGGAATGAATTCATAGCCTTTCTTTTTCTCTGGTGCAGTGTTTAATTGCTACGATTTCAGATTTGAAAAATTAAGCAGAGTTACCTTAAAGAAAAAAGTTTAAAGTCAGTTCTGTCTTTGGAGTTTGGATTTACCCCAATGACTCCAGCTCACGAGTTTCTACCTGTTTTTGAGCCATCAGAGTACCATTAGCCTTCAGAGGTATTCCTTTAGCTAGGCTAAAATGCATAACAAATAAATCATAAGGATTATTTTGGCAGGTGTGTTCTTTATAATTTCAACAATTTTAACATTAACCCTGAATCTAAAAATTAAAAAATATATATTTTTTAAACTGTGGTAGGTTAAGAAAGACATTGGTCCCTGGTTCACAGAAAATGGGTCAAAAAGGGAAAAGGTCATACGCACGGGCACCTTCTAGCAGGAAAGCGACCGCATAGGTGNCTTTTTTGGTGCAACCAAGCGGTTCATTTACAAAATGATCAAAAAATTAAAAATTAATTGGACAATTATTTATTTAAATGGTACATTTATTTTGCAAAAAGTGTTGGTTCTTGTACATCAGTGTTATAAATAAATTAATGTTATAAATATATATTTACTTTTAAAACATTTTTGTTCTTTTTTTTAATAGAAATAACTAAGTTATTGTCCTTTATTTTTTAAGAATCTACAGATAATAATACAAAAATGAAAACCGTCAAAATAGACTACACACTAAACTTTTAAAAATAATAACAATAATATTGCCAAATATATTACATTATAAATTAATTGACTGTCAAAATTTAATTCTCAGGATGAATAGATATGCAAATATTTTGAAACAGGATCAACAAAACATTTTGTTTTATTATTTGTATTACTAGTGTGGGTCTAAGCTAACACAGCCTCATTTCATGAGCTATTCATGTTTTTTTCTGATATCATGAAAATTAGATAGATGTCTTCACATTCGATATCTCTGCATTATTGTGATTACATAACCCTTTTCCGAGTATCACATTTATTATAAAAAGACAAATATTTAGGTTATTGACAAATATATATCATAAGCACACATTATTGATACAATATTTCTTTACATGATTATATTAATCTTAATTAAGGAACATTTTCAAATTACTCTGTTCATTAATTGAGATTTCTTAGATAAAGGAGTGTCTAGTTATAATAGTAAACATTTTACCAAAAAAATTACCCTTATTCCAACAACAATTAATTGTTTTTAGAGATGAGAATATTTCAAACAAAAAGTGAGAGAATCTATTTCAATAAATTTATTAAAAACTAAATCGCACTGTATATATCACCTTAATAGTAAAATATTTCAACGTTTCACATAAATGCATTCATTACATATAAACATATTTACATAACGTGAGATAATATAATACTACTAAAATTCTATCATGATTTCTATTTATATAGCAGTTATATACAAATTATTTAAATAATTACATTACATATAATATTGAACATTAATATTTTTATTATTAAAATACAATATTTTAATAGGTCTAGATAAAATTCAAATGAACATTACAGACGGATGGAATGGAAAATATGTAATATTTTCTAGTCAGTCCTCAAAATTGGATTGGTTTGGAATAAATCAAATTTGTCGAATTTTGTAAAAATATTTACAAAACTATATAAGATAGCTGGAGTTCAGTTACTCAGACTCTTACTAGGATTCGTAGAAAACATGTGGCATCTGAAAAAAAGTTAAAGGTTAATTTTAAGCCTTTTGTATACTGTTTACTAAAAAAAACTGCAGTCATTTTTTAATGTATAACAAAAGTTTAAGCGATTTTATTTTATACCTAAGCCTTTCTTCTAGCACTACATAAGTCAGTTTAGAAAATAAATTGATTTTTTTTAAGCAACTGTTACATCAATTCGTAAATTTATGGTAAACATAAATTACTGGCAATTAACTAAAAATAATTATTTTTTGAATCAGGTGTTCCGCAAGGCAGCATCTTTGGGCCCATTCTTTAATTAATGTACTCTGCAGGCATTCTTACCAATCGCAATACAGAATCACACATAGCATTGTATCTTTATTAATTACAATATATTATAATTAATAAATTAATTCTCCACTCTTACAATGTAAAACTCATAAGGCAATAAATTTGCTTCTAGTCCTCTAGCGCTGTCGCGTAATACAATTAAACCAATTTATATTAAATTTAATTTTTATTTTATTTATTTATATATTTAAATTAAACCAAGTTTTGTTAATCTGAATATGTTTCAATTGGCAGAGAGGAAATCGTTATTCAAAAATATAGTTTTG
Organism: Cimex lectularius; assembly: GCF_000648675.2. Taxonomy (NCBI): domain Eukaryota; kingdom Metazoa; phylum Arthropoda; class Insecta; order Hemiptera; family Cimicidae; genus Cimex; species Cimex lectularius. The sequence goes on along the minus strand of NW_019392875.1, from coordinate 921,395 downwards.
TGTTTAATGGTCAGTTAATTTGGCTACTGCCATTCCAAACTCTAGTGCCTATTTTCTGCTGGACTTTCAAAAATTCAGAAGTCCGTGAAGTGATGAACCTGTAGTTTTTTTTTGTTTTTTGTTTTTTTAACGAGGGTTCACAACAGCAGAGGTTATATCAACCCTCAGGGTGCCGGTGTTTTTGAAAAAAGCCCATTTGTAAGTATGTTGGGTTCGAATGCAGGGCCACTAGATTTGAACCCAGGACCTTTACCTTACAGTAATGAGCGCCGTGTCAACTCCTAAACCGTTGTAGCCACTGACGCCCCCAGTTTGGTCCCTGTCAGAGTTGTCCCCATTTTTAGTTGTGTGATTTAATCAAAATTATTATAAAAACTGAATATGGCAAGAAATGGAAAGCCCCCAGACAAGCAAAAACTGAGAGGATAGTCAGTTCAAAATGGTACAAAACAACATAACTACACTTTCGGCCTTGTCAATATATATCTGCAACGATGTGCCTACCAGACCAGTTTTACAATTTGTTTCCATATTATTCGGCTAATATGAACAAGGGTCATTGAGACGGTACTGTATAAAAAAAATAGTCTCCATGTTCACCATATAGTAGCCAACTTGTTAAATACTTAATAAATAAAATAATGTACTTACATTATGAAAAATGGCATTTTCATCTTGGCTTATCCTTCTCAATTCTGTTACAGCTATGTTATCGTATCACGCAATGGGCATCTAAAACAAAAGTAAAAAGTAAAAGTTAATTCTTTTAATAGCACACAAAATAGAATGAATTTTTTTAGATTGGCATTCAGACCTCACTGCTTCCTCCTGACATATTAGGCTCCTCCTGAAATGAATTACAGATAATCAGAAAGTACAGTTACAAGCTTATAACTTATTGTTGTAATGTTCTGATCAATAAACCAGCAGTAAAAAAAAAAAAAAAGATTTGTTAGTTTGATTTTTATCATTTTATAAATTATCATTAATTGCACTGTATACAAATCCTCCATTAAACTGGATTATTATGCTTAAAATTAATTCCAAAAATGAAATACTCACACTCGTCTCGCCAGCTTTTGATAGCAATCTGTTTCTAACTTGATCGTCAGACTGCTGTGTTACAAGGTATGGAGAAACCCCAGCGTATGAGTGTTTACGCACCAATTTATTTAAAGAGGACGACGGCCTGAAAGAAATTGTATTTAATTAGTTTAATAAATATTTTGGAACAGAAGCTCACTAACTTCATTTGTTCATAAAGGTCTCTTTGCTTGACAGTCATGTTGAGTATGCCAGTTGTTTTCAAGTCGTACAACCACATCAGGAGACAGGCAATGAGAGAAACTGAAAATTTTATTAATAGTTTATTGCCTTTAAACTAAATGAAAATGACTGATTTACCTATAAGCCACATTATAAAGAATATTTCTAACATCATGTATCCACCTGCATCAACTACCATTCCAGCCAACATTGTACTGACGGCTAGACCAAGATTCTGCAAAGCTTGAGCACTGAAAGCAGTTTTATTAAAAGTGTTTTTAATTAAAAAAAATTTCAAAAAGTAATAAATATGCACATTTATTACGCTTACATTCCATAAGCTGATCCTAGCTGGTATTCTGGGATGACAAGTGAGATCATTGGCCAAAGAGCACTTGCACACATAGAATATGACAGTCCTAATAGAATCTGAAAGAAAAATTATAAACTAAAATAAATCGCCAAGAAGATAAAGACAAAAATTTTACCATAGCATAAAATGGACTGAAGAATGTAAATGCAAGCAATCCGTGGGCAACCATGGTCGATATGATTGATATAAAAACCCAAAACACGTTCCAACCAGTCCTGTCGACTAAAAAGCCAAGAATGGGTGACGCCACTCCAGACATGCCGTAAACAAAACTGTTCACAAAGTTGGCCTTTGCGCTTGAGAATCCAAATTTTTTCATAAAAAACACTCTAGGAAAATAAATCATTTATTTTAAAATATTCATAAAAAAAAGAAGAAGAAAAAAAAAAAAAGTAAAATATCCACAAACATGATTATTCAAGTTATAATTTTACTTCCTCTTTTTATAAACAGACTTGACAAGGTTGTCAATTGACTTATGACAATGTGGGCATAGTTTGTTTTATATTGTTATTATTTTTTTTTAAACACGAGGATATTTCAACTATGAGATTATATTAGCCCTCAGGGTGGGTTCGAATGCAGGGCCATGGGATTTGAACCCGGGACTTTTACTTTACAGTGATGAGCGCCATGTAGAGTCTAAACTGTTGCGGCCATTGACACCCCAGGTGATTATTTGTTTGTTTATCTGCACAATGGTATTTTTATAACCACCAAAAGGTGTGATATTATTTATATTACACTTTAAGTGTCGTGACTGTGAAGACAAAATTTTACAAATTGAGATATTTAAAAAAAAAGTTTCAATTGAATACAGTAAAAAAACTGTTTTATAAAATCAAGTTAGCTGTAACCTTTTTAGTAATTTTAAAAGGTTTTCCTTTACTAATTTATTTAACATAGTAGCATTTTATATTATAATAGATTATTAAAGAATAAAATCCATTTTAATAATCAAAGAATGAAATTGCATAAAAAATATGGCCTCGTTGTGATGTAATTATGAAGAGTTTAGTAAATTGGCTAGCCTGTATTTTGGTACTTTTCAATCATACAATCTATCCTCACTGATTTTAAAGCTACAAGCATAGATAGATGGGATGAAACACCACATTATCATGCAGACCTCAACAAGATATCTCGCAAGTTTTATTTATAAGAAGATAACCGATTTTAATTAACAGTTTTTTTAGTAATACAGATTAAGTTCATGATAGTTCATTAAAGAAACGATACTCTCATGAAAATCCATTAGGAGGGATAGGCACAATAGATGACAGTTTATGCGCAGCAAAAGGGTTATTACCTATGTTTTCACATGAAAGACACAAGAGGGGAAAAAAAGTAAAAAAAATATTATACTTATGCTCGATTATTTATAACAATGAGTCCTAGAAGCAGAGAAATAAAAAATAAAAAGTATTTTTTATTCTACTATATTATTATCACTAGAATCAATTTTTTTTAATGTAGAGTAATATAATAATATGTAAGGTTGTATTCAGTGAAACACATTAAAAAAGTTACAAAAATCAAAATATGCTTTTAATTAATTAATTCAATTATTTTTCCACATTCCTAGGGCCCACTGGAATTAGCACTCGGACACATATCTAATATTTGTAGACTTAGCATCACCAAGAAAAGTTACATTAAAATCAGTGATCCCACATCTGTAGCCTGCCCTTGTTAGATGCAATTTTTATTATTAAGAAATAAATCCTATTTTGGTAAAAAAAAGAAAAGAAGTCCAGACTCACTTTCCTAATGCAATAAATGGGAAAATTGCAAGGTAATAAGCTACGCAGATCACTGTGATTAGCCAGAACGCTGCTGAGAAATCTTTTGCATCTGATAATTTCGCAATTTCCACTTTGTCCTCCTCGTCTTCATCATTTGTCGCGCTTACAACGGGTGGCGGTTTTTTCCTTCTTGAATCCATCAGAGCAAGAAAAACCGAACTTACAAATGACATCAAACAGGTGGCAGATGCTGAAATGAATTTAGATTGTTTTAAAAAATTGATAAAATACAAATTATTACACTTACCTAGTAACAGTGTAACTCCAAGGGCCTCCCTCCCTTTAAAATATTCATGAACATGCTCGTAGATTTTACTCATCGATAGAAAATTTACCATAGAGCCAACCCTGGCAAAACTCAACTGGAGCCCAAAAATCATATTAAGTTCCTTTCCTTTGAACCACTGCACGGCATAATAATTTTGTGCAACTGCTAACGATTCCCCTCCAATTCTACATATATAAAACCAATATATATATATATATNGTTTTTTAAATGAAAATAATAACACTGTCATGCATAGTTAAAACAAAACTGTAATTACCCAAAAATAAGCCTTCCTAATAACATTGTATTAAATGAGTCAATAAAAGATCCAAACGCTACAAGAAGTTGTCCTAAGAATACAATTAATGCATACAAGCATGTTCCAAATCGTATACCAAAAATTCTGAAAAAAAAAAGAAGGCATAAAAACTACGTCTTAAGTACTTATCCTAAGTAAATGCAAGGTATGCACCGGTCGATGAGAAATCCTCCAATATAGCAAAGCACAATATTAGGCCAAGAATAAAATGTGTACAAATAAGTAAACTGGGTTGTCGTCAGTTTCATATCTTTAGTAATGATATCCTGCATGGCTCCGGGGTTGTCATAACAGAAATAAGAACCTAAAAGTGCATTAAAAAATAATGTTAAACAGAATTATTAGGTTGTCATTTCTGATAATTACAAGTTGATTGTCGTTTTTATCATTCAAAATGAAAGTACCTATGGAATAAAATAAACTATTGGTAATTCTAATTCCTTAATAATGAAAAGGGCCAAACTAATAATTCACTACCGTGGAAAATGAGTAAAGCCAATCGATCAAGTCAAGTACTTGGGAGTAATATTACGCGATTACCTGAACCCGGTACACCACGCTATTAAAATAAGGGAAATGACAAGAAGTGTGTACAATAGTTTGAATGGATTAGTGAAAGTGGAATATGGACTTAGCACAAAAGCGCTCTCCACAATCTATAAAAGTGTCTTCCTCCCAATAGCAAGTTATGGTGCAGCCGGATGGGCCAAACGACTACCGAGCAAAAGCAAAGCTATAATAGAGCAAAGCCAACGAATTGCTCTTATAAGAACCACAAAAGGGTACTGGATAATTTCAACGCCTTACAAGTAATAGCCAATGAACCGCCAATAGATCCTGTCCTTAAAGAAAGGGTGGTCATCCACCAAAAAAAGAAAAATGAGGCAAGGAGCAAGCCAAGGAGAAATAGACTGGTTCTGAAGCACAACTGGAAAGGAAGCAACAAGAATACTTGGGAAAAATGACAAAGGCATCATGGCAAGAAAGATGGACAAACAGCAATAAAGGTCGGCTGACATCCAAATTTTTCCCCAGCGTTGAAAGGAGACAAAAAGCAAAATAGCTACACCCTGACTACTGGACCACCCAAATGCTATCAGGACATGGAAACTTCGCAAGCTATTTTCATAAATATAAGAAAAGACCCTTCATGCTCCGTTTGCAGCACCAAAGAAAAAGTCGAACATAAACTCTTCAGCTGTACCAAATTCAATGCAGAAAGAGAACGTTTGCGAAAGACCATGACCTCAGCAAATCTCCATAAACTAGTCTTTGATATCAAATCATTTGCAGCACTAAAAGACTTTGCCTCAACTACGCTTAAATGAACAAGTCCCTATTTATTCTAATTACTAAGTCCTAAATTCTGTTGTTATTGTTAGAGCCATTATTTATTTGTTTATTGCATAATTAAACATAGGTTTAGGTTTAGGGCTGTTTTCCTCTTCTTAGTAAGAAAAATTTAGATAATATAAATATATAGAAAATAAAATAAAGAAAATGTAAATGAGCAAGGGGAAACCAGCATACCATACCATACCAAGGGGAAGACCTTTTGTTTTAGGCTTCAAAATGAAAATATTGTTCCTTCGAAAACCGACCAGCGGTCTCGCCTGAAGGAAAGATTGTTGGGAGGTAATTTTATCCCATTTATTTGAAATCCCTTAGATATACAAATTCAATTAAGCTAACGCATTTGTCCGCCGGTATGGGGTCTTCCTCAGGTACAAAAAAAAAAATCACTACAGTGCATACCTTATTTTAATTGATAATAAAAATTTATTATATACCATAAGATTGAAATTAATTCATTTCTTGAACAGGAATTATTTAAAAAAAATTAAATTTAAGCTATCTTGTTGATAAACAGCTCTCCAATTTAATTACTTTCTTTTTTCTAGACCAGTGGTTTCCGACTCAATTTAAATGGTGGACCCCTATTCCAGTTATTCATTTATCTTTTTCCTATGGGCCACCATAAATTACATGGTCAACTGTCTCTGACATGCCAGAGAAAATTCAAGACATTCATGAGATCACACAAGATTTATAATGGTGCCTAACTATGAGCACCACATGGCCCTTGGATTTTTAAAGCTGAATTACTAGCCTTAAAAAAAAAAAGAAAAAAAAGAAGCGCATATTGAAAAATAACAAACATGTCTAGGGTGGAACTATTAAAATAATATCAAATAGCCAAACAGCAACACTTAATGCTCTTTAGAGAACTCAGAACTATTTTACATTTCCTAATTACCCTAAAAAACCATAGTCTGATGCAGACGCTCTATCTAAAAATGGAGCCTAGGAAAAAGGCCCATGTCCATTTTGTGGCATAAACTATAGCAGCATTAAAATATAATTATGTTTGGTATCTAAAGAACACAACAAATACTTCGAACTTCAACCCAATGGGTGAAAGAGGAAATCCTATTAAATACACAAAAAAAGAAAAAAAAACCCCTAACAGGTATTTACAAGGAATGCTCTAATAAAATGCCACTTTATAGAGAGAAAGGAAATGTCTATGGTACCCAGGAAACCTATTTCTGAACAATGAAGACCTTGAGGCCATAACACTGAGAAGAGGTCTGTATTATATTAAAGAAATTAAAATATTCCAGGAAAACCATTAGCAGCGATCAGACAAAATACGACGAAACGTGCAAAAGGGGAAATTTCTATGATTACAAATAGACAAAATCCCTACACAGAGCACTACTTTGTCTAGAAAAATGTGCAAAAAAATTATTTCCACATTCATAAGTATAGACAATTTTAAAAGATATTCAGTTTCAGGGATGTAAAACCTGCAGCCAAATATAGCTAATCAAACATTTTTTAAAAACTTGTGTAGCAATTAATAGAAATAATTTCCATTTTAATGCCTTTTTAACATAATGTCAACCAATTATTACGTCCATTGTTCTGTCCCTATTAAATAATCTGCTCTTAATTTATTTAAATGAATATTTGCATCATGGCACGACTTTCTACTAAATAAACTACAGCAAGATAAATAAATTTTTTTTTATATGGACAAATAAATTAAATTATGCAATAATCTGTGTTTTACAAAGGATTTCCCCCCAAATTATTTACTGCTTACTCATTGCCTGACTTTTGTGAATCACAGTAGCCATCAACAATATCTCGCGATTTAATTTGATTTTCAATAGCCTTAAAATATATTTTCTTATTCAAATATATTTACTTGAGAGGGAATGACTTGAGTCATTAATTTGTCCGATTAGATTAATACTAAAATGGTTTTAGTAGACTGATTGATAAAAGAGAATTTTTGCCAAATCGTTAAAAGCTCATTGTCTGACTGTGGGAAAAATTATATTACCCTTCTTCATCAATGTACCCCCATTCCGATTCTCAATTTAGAAATTAATCAATAATTGAAGGGACAATGTCAACAACTGTGAGCGAGAGTTTCTTTCATCGGAAGAATCCCACTGCAACTTTAATATCGTAGGAGATAGTAACTGACATGATATCAGAAACAACGGCAATAAAATAAGGGAAATTTATGATATTTCTGATTGCAAATATATGTGTTAGATGTAGTTAGAAAAAATTGTCACCAACATTGTTTGAAAATTAAAACATTGTTTGATGTTTATAATGTAAACATAATGAAAACTAATTATACAGTTGAATTATAAAACTGAAACCAATGACACATCCAGGCAGGCCTAGGTCATCCATATAATGTACAATGTGTGAAATACATAAAAACTGTTAAAATGTTGATATAGGTTTGATCTATAGTATGATCTGATAGCGCTATTAGTATGATAATATTTTTACTTCATTGAAGATGGTTTTCAATGCATGTCTAGACATAAAATATATGCCTTGTTGCCCCCCCCAAAAATTCTATGCCATTTATTGGGTTGTCCGGAAAATAATGCAGGATTTTGGTATTAAACAAAAAAAAAGAAACTAGTTACTTTAAAGCAATGTTCTTTAATCAAAATAATTTCCCATACTCTCAATACATTTCTCCCAACGTGTTGGTAACTTATTAATTCCGTCTGAGTAGAATTCAGAATTTTTAGAATTGATAAAGTCAATAAATGCATTTTCCAGTTCCGTTTGATTTTTGAATATTATGTGTTGTAAGTAGTGGTCCAGGTGTCTAAAAAAATGGTAGTCAGTAGGCGAGAGGTCCGGAGAGTAGGGTGGGTGAGGCAAAGTTTCATAGCCAAGCTCCAATAATTTTTGTGACGTTACACGTGACACATGTGGTCGAGCGTTGTCATGCAACAAAATGGGCCCTTTCCGATTGACCAAAGAGGGCTTCATTACTGCCAATTTCTGATGCATGGTATTAATTTGGTTACAGTATGATTCAGCATTGATGGTTTCGCCAGGATTTAAGAAGCTGTAGTGTATTAAACCAAATGAAGCCCACCATACCGTAACCATTACCTTTTTTTGATGAGTTGGGGGCTTTGGAGCTTCTCCTTTGTCGAGCCACTGTCCAGAACGTCTAGTGTTATCGTAGAGAATCCACTTTTCGTCACATGTAACAATTCTGGCCAGAAATGGGTCATTTTTGTTTGGACAAAGAAGTGATGCACAAACATCAAAGCGCTGATTTTTTGGCGATCGTTTAATGAGTGTGGAACCCAATTTTCGAGTTTTTTCACTTTTCCAATCGCCTTGAGGTGGTCAGCGACGGTCGTTTTACTGACTTTGAGTTGCTCTGCAAGTTCTCGAACAGTTGTTTTGGGGTTTTCTTCCACCACTGATCGCAGAACATCATCATTAAGAGAGGAAGGCCTTCCACGACCTTCTTCATCTTCAAGGCTGAAATCTCCCTCCCGAAATTTTTTAAACCACCTTTGCACAGTGCACTCATTAACACAACCCTCGCCCCAGACTTGGTTAATGTTTCTAGCCGTTTGGGCTCCGCTTCGGCCGAGTTTAAACTCGTAAAAGAAAATCGTACGAAATTCTCGCTTTGACATTATAAGGATGACTACAGAGGTAAACAAACAATATCATTTGGAAGAGGATTAATAAGTGTTGACATTCATACAAATGAGTAATCCTGTAAACGTAAACAGAATATTTTATATAGATTTTTTTTTAATGAAAACTTAAAATCCTGCATTATTTTCCGGACAACCCGATAATTATTTGGACCCAAGAAGAATTAATAATATTGGAAGAGTGACAGTTTATCAGTTGTAAATGTTGATAAGACAATGTTGGTGACACCAGCAAACCTTTTATTTATTAGAAATCAACCAGGGTCACAAAAAATTCATTGCACTGAAACCAATGCCACATTCAGGACAGACTTAGGTCATTAACGATGGCTTTCAATGTCAATTGAAATATTAAAAAAAACAGTTAAAAGTGTTTTGTACGTATGAACTCTTATCATGGTCTGATCCTACTCTATAGCTGTTAGTATGACGATATTTTTGTATCATTGAAGATGGTTTTCAATGCATGTCTAGACACAAAATATATGCCTTGTCTGGCTTGCGTAATTGTTGCTTCCTAAAAAATTCCATGCCATTTAATTATTTGGACCCATCATGAAAGACAGTGATCAAATCACAGTTTATCAGTTACACAAGACTACAGTTGATAAGACAACATCGGTCACACCAGCAAACCTTTTTATTTATTAAAACTCAACCTGTGCCACTTAAAACTATTGCACTGAAACTGATGCCACATTCAGGACAAACCTAGATCATCCATGTAACATTATAGATGGCTTTCAATGTCAATTAAAACATTAAAAAATAGTTAAATATGTTTTGGGATGTATAATATGACCATAGAAGAGCTTCAACCATTGAAACCGGGCCTGTGAATCAAGTTTCTTGATGAAATAGGACTCACCAAAGTGCTTTAGGCAGAGCACAGGGGAGCTCTTAAAGGGCGCAGTATACTACACCCTGGAACCATATCTACATCTACATCTAAATATGTTTTGTACATATGAATTTTTCTCTTACAAGTCTGATCCCTACTCTATGAGATAACACCTATGTATCATTGAAGATTACTTTCAACGCATGTCTAGACATGTCTTTGATTTTTGGTACTTATTGCTTCACGTGTACATACTTGGACCCATCATAGAAGACACTGTCCAGGTCACAGTTTATCATTTACATCAGTTTAAAACTATAGTTAGTAAGACACACCAGCAAACCTTCTGATTTATCAGAAGTCAACAAGTGTCACCTAAAATATCACTCACCGAAACCTAGAAGACACATCCAGGCGAGGCCCAGGTACCTGAAGCAGGCACCATCGGGCGAGCATGCCGGCTTTTTTTCTTCTATTTCCTCCTCCGAACCCTCTTCTTCTCGCAGAAGCTCGGTCTTGTCGGAGACATCTTCAATCTCGCTGTTCATGTTCTTTTTCGGTTTTATCTAGTCAAACTCTACGTAAAACCAGGGTCGAAAATTGTCATAACTGACGTTACCCACCCTTTCTAAAGTCTAATCTAAAATCAACACACAAAAGAATTCACCCAGGCCGTTTATTGTTTACAAATGATTCACACAGCTGATTGGGGGGGCTTTTATCACTGATAGCGCTACATGGCGCAGGGGCTTTCACTGGATTGGAATCAATGATGAAAATTACTTTCCATTCGATTTTTCTTTTCGTTTTGAATTAAATTATAATTTTACTAATTAAAAGTTTTCACAAAAATTCTATTGGAAATAATTTTAAACACTACATTGTCCAAAAACAATCTTGTACCCCCTTCCAATATTAAAATTTACAAAATATCAATCAGTCTCAAAAGGAACCAAATTTACATTAAATTAATCAATATATGCATTTATTAGCCATAATCGATCTATTAACTATTTTAATTAATTGTTTTTAATCTAAGTTGAATGTGATTGAAAATTAAAGTAAAACCTTTTTAAACCAGATTTTTTTAAAAGTAAATTTGTTTTATTATTTTTGTAGTAGATTTCACGCCTGTAGATTATTGTGTGTATATTGTACCTTATTTTTAAATTAGGGGTAGTCCAAAATCACGTGTTTTTTTTTATAAAGGTTAATTTATTTCACATTTTTCCTTTTAACATTCGGGCTTTTTTTTCTTATTCTACCCATCATCAGGAAACCATAACAAGAAGTAGTCACATTAGTATACATTATTAATTAATTTCATTTACATTTTTAATAATTATTAGTACTAATTATGCTATATGTGTACTAATGTACTTTCTTGTTAGGGTTTTCCTGATGATGAGCAGAAAAGGAAAAATAAGCCAGAAAAGAAATAAGCCGAAACGTAGAAAGAAAAAGTGAAATAAATTAACCTTTATTAAAAACTCATTAAATTCACTAGTTTTCGTGGTCCGCTTGACCAATTAATATCATTCAATTAATTAAGGTTTTTAGTTGAGATAAAAAAGTCAGTGTCACGAGCGGGATTTGAACCCACGATCTTCGGCTAGATACGCCGCTGCTCTACCACTTTATTAAAACCACGTGTTCTTGTAAAACCCCTAATTTAAAAATTAAGTAAATTTGGTTCCATAAAAGATTTGTCTGAGCATTTTTTGAATAATCAATGTCAATATTTAATTTAAATTAATTATACTTTTCATCTAAGGTCTTGGTTGAGATAAAAAAGCAAGTGTCACGAGCGGGATTCGAACCGAATAGAAAGGCACCCAGCCGAAGGTCGTGGGTTCGAATCTCGCTCATGAAACTAGTTTTTTCATCAAAAACAAGACCTTAGATTAAAAGTATAAATAATTTTATTTACATTTATCAGGATTCAGGAATTAATATATTTTTTCCTTCAGTTCCAACTGTTGAACATGATTCCCTATTTTTCTTCACATGTCGTAATTTTAGACAAAAGATTAAGTTTATAAAACATCGACAGCCCACCGACTCTGGTCAAAAAACATTGACACAGTACCATCGATGCTTTCTAAACATCGACCATCGATGCCTATCCCTTCAAGAAAGGCACTCCTACACTGTTACAAGAACGTCAAGTTATATGTCTTTATCCCGGGTCTCGTGGTCGTGTTGATGTTTTGTTAATTGTCATCACTTCGCCAGGATGAGCATATCGTACGGAGGCTTCGATAAAACGCGCCCAGGAATGAAAAGACCTCAGATCAACTTTAACTTGGTCAACAAGGCGAAAAAGCTTTGTCACGAGAACAGCTACAAAGCCAAATCGGCCAACATCGAGCAGGAGAGGACCGCCCTACCCATATTCAAAGTCAGAAAAAGGTGCAAATACATTGTTATTGGGTCATATGTCGATTTTATTCTAAATCAAAGCGTATTTTCTTGAAAGGATTATAGTAACTCTTAATTACCGATAATTTGTACAACAGTTATCTTTATTTTGATCATTATTTATGCTCTTTCTCTGCCTAGTCTTGATTTATATAAAATCAAATCTGCACATGTACGTACACGTTTATACAGAGTTTAGCTTATCACTTATCACAGTCCACTGGCAATGCCAACTTACAATACATTACCGGCAGCATCGAGAATCATCCAACTCGGGTGTTGGCAATCTAGATCAGACTTTGGTCTTATCCGACCAGTCGCCGAGATTGGGCTCTGGGTGCTGAAAACAGCTAGGTCAGTTCAACACCCAATGCAGTCGGTTCCTTCAACCAATCCCATTCACTCGCCTGGGAAGAACATGATATTCCTCAATTACCCTTTATGCTTATATATAACTAAACCAATTAAAGGTCACTAGGTACTTGGTATTCTCCCATCAGCCTTCTCACACTACAAATTCACGCCAATAAATGCATTCTCTCTCACAACACACAAAACTATCATTAGTATACTGAGTTTTACAGGGTTAAATGTCAAAACTGCTACGGTGGATTCACTAAATAACATAGTTCAGTGCCACCAGAACAAGGTTTCTAACTCGCCTCTTTCCTGAGATATTAACATTTTGGCGGTAATTTCTCAACTTTGTCCTGTTTCCTCCAAAAATTGGTACAGGGGACACAAATACTTGTTGCCATACTGAAGCAGGAATAACACCCTTCATTTAAGTGGGACCTCTATATATGTGGCTTGACCCAAAAATAAGTATCTGAGTGTCAACCTCACCTGGCATATTCTTAATCAGAGGAGGATGACTCCTCTTCTATGGTTCTGATCCTCTACGGAAATGTATTGTCCTACTCTTCGACCGTAGGAATTTCTCTGCCAGTCAGATCCCCGATGTTGCCATTTCCTTTGGTTCATATTTTTTATTTTGCATCTTAAGGCTGGATTGTGATAAGCAGGGGACATTCCGATCAGATGTTGGGACATTCCGGCCAGCCGTTTCATGTGCATTTCATTACCATCCAGACTTATGTGTCAGGGGTCCACACAAAAGCAATTGCTTTGCTGAGGCGCTCCATTTCAGAATATCTCTTTAACAAGAGCCTGACAAGAGGGTTGATGAAGCCCTTATCAGACTGAAATAATGCTCTCAAGAAGCCTGGCAGGAATGACCATGAAATGTATGTAGATTTACTATAGCCGGTACATGTCACACCCTCGGTGGTCTTTGTTGGTGAAGACAAGGCGAAAACTGGTATACTACTGAGTCAGTTTATATAAACAAGCTGAGAATCAACTAGAGGATGGCAAGCTAGGTAATATTTACAAATACATATCACAGAGTATAGAAGATATTCGTGACTGTTTTGAAATAAAATTTGCGTTGTTTGCCAGCCCATAAGAAAGGAAAATACATATTACTTACTGATGACTTGCATCTTGATAATCCTTGATCTTCCTGTATAAATTGTATATTATTTATAAGCCAAATTTTAGCATTTTACCATTTACTTCAACTACAATTGTTGTGAGATTTCCTACTGAGGCGATGAACCTGTATTTTGGTTGTTTTTGATCATTTTGGCTTATTCATGCCGTTTTGGTCTGTCAGACCCGCTTAATATACCTTCACATTTAGCATGTAATGAAGTTATTTTACTTGATATTTTTATTTAATACTGTTTGTTGTTTTCTAGGCTTTTATCTGAGCTGGATAAAAACTCAACTTTGATATTAATCGGTGAGACAGGGAGCGGTAAAACGACACAAATTCCCCAATACATCCATGAATTGCGCATGGAAGGTGATAGAAAAATTGCAATAACTCAGGTTTTTAAGCTGGTTTTTCGTTTTAATCGTATAATTAAAACAATTTTATCAACAAGATTTTTTTAAAGCCTAGAAGAGTTGCTGCAATCACAGTTGCCAATCGAGTGGCTTTAGAGGCAAAAACCAGTATAGGACAGATAGTCGGGTACTGTGTAAGATTTGAGGACAACACATCGGATATGACGAAAATTAAATACATGACAGATGGCATGCTGTTACGAGAAGCTCTTTTAGGTTATTAACCTAATTCATATTAAATGTAAAAAAACAATATTGTTCAATTTAATTAAATTTTTAGATGAATATCTTCTTGCCTATAACGTAATAATTCTTGATGAAGCTCATGAACGTACGATACACACCGATGTTTTATTTGGCATTGTAAAAGCGGCACAAAAGCAAAGGGCTGCCAAATTGGGCTTAAGGCCGTTGAAGGTAAGTTGAAACCAGACCATATTTCAAATGTGAATAAACATTTTTCATTATTTTCAGGTCATCGTTATGTCTGCGACAATGGATGTCGACCATTTCTGTCAGTATTTCGATAATGCTCCAGCCGTCTATCTGGAGGGCAGGCAATACCCAGTTGAAATCAACCACGCCATCGAACCTCAGGATGATTACATTTTTTCCTCCCTTGTCACTATATTCCAAATACACAAAGAAGCACCTCCAAAGTTTGTATTATTTGTTCATTTATGTTTTAAAAATCATAATTTATTATTATTGTTTTGTTCTTTTTCAGTCATGATATTTTAGTGTTTCTAACTGGCCAAGAGGAAATAGAATCAATGACTGCCAATATACGAGCAATACAAAAAGTAAACCCAATTGTATTTAAAAAATAAAATACCACTATTTAATTTTTTTTTTTAAAGGATGAATTGTGTGTTGGACCGAATATAAGAGTATTCCCACTGTACGCGGCATTGTGCAGCAACAAACAGATGGAGATTTTCCAGCCTTGCAATCCCAATACGAGGAAAATAATACTCAGTACAAACATAGCCGAGACGTCAGTAACAATAAGCGGCATCAAATATGTCATAGATAGCGGGATGGTCAAACAGAAGTAAATTAAATATTTATTAAAAAAAATTTTTTTTTGCCATTCTGTTTTAATTTTGAATTGAATTTTGTTTTAGAATACATCATCCAGCCACAGGGCTTGATATACTCAAAGTTTTGAATATTTCACAAGCCCAAGCCTGGCAGAGGACAGGAAGGGCAGGCAGGGAATCAGAGGGCTTCTGTTACCGAATTTATACTAAAGAGGTTAGTAAAGTAAAATTACAATAAAAACCAAACCCCACAGCTAAGTTTTCATTTTTAATAAAATTTAATTGCTATCAGACAACCATGTATGCTTACCATGTATAACAATGTAACAGTTAAAAAAAAAATTATTTGTATTGTTCACCAATTGTGTTTTTAAATTCAGTTATCATATTTAACTAAAAAAAAGCTGGTTCATTGTAATGAATTATTTTCTATGAGTTGAAAAGTAAGTTATTTTTTTCTCATTGTGTCTACTTTCCGTATAGTTTTGAAACATTTTAAGAAATAACTTTTCTTAATGACACCTTGACTGAAATCCCATCCCATTTGAAATAGTACTTCAATGGTGATTACATCTATTAATTAATTTTTTGTTAATGATTATAGGAGTATGATGGAATGTTACCAAATTCAGTACCTGAAATTTTAAGGAGTAATCTATCCAGCGTTATATTACAGTTACTGGCTCTCAAAGTCAATTTGCTCAAATTCGACTTCCTCGACAAACCTCCGACAGAAGTGAGTTTTATTGATTTTTCATATCGAATATCGACTAATTTTTTATTCATTTTTTTAGTTAATATTCGAAGGACTTGACCTATTGAAGCTGCTGGAAGCTATCGACGATGTAAAAGATCCAAATTTAACCGATTTGGGAAAACAGATGTCCCTTTTCCCTTTGGATCCGAGATACAGTAAAATTTTGATTTCTGCAAAAACATTTGGCTGCATGTAAGACAGTTGGGCTATTTAAAACAATTGTTTTTTACTCAAACTATGGATTATTTACAGAGAGGAAGTACTTACGATTATAGCAATTCTTTCTGGAGAGACGATATTTGTGAATAATGTGGCAAAGAGAGAAGAAGCGGCAGCCGCAAGAGCTAAGTTTTCATCTTCCTCGGGTGATCTTATTACACTCCTTAATGTTTTCAGGGCGTATAATTCCGTTTCGAGTAAACACGTAAGTTTCTTTTACAAAAGACAATATGGTGTTTATTTTTTTATTATTGATTTTTATTTGTTATTCTTTAGGCTTGGTGTTATGAAAACTTTTTAATCAGTAGAAATTTAGAATATGCATCTAAAGTGAGGAAACAGCTAGCCGATATTTGTCAAAAATGCAATATGCAATTGACAACATGTGGTGAAGACGTCGATAGAGTTAAAAAATGTTTTATATCTGGTTTTTTCATGAACCTTGCCGAGTTGCAGCGAGATAGAAAATATGTTACTGTAAGATTTCTTGGATTTTTTTTTTAAAGTGCATACTATATATAATGCAATTTACTCTTTAGGTTGGTAAAAGACAGATTGTCAGCATTCATCCCTCATCTGTACTGTCGGGGACGTACCCACAACTCATCCTTTTTACTGAATTGGTTCAAACCAATAAGTGCTACATGCGGTATGTAACTCCAGTTGATCCGCAGTGGGTTGAAGAAATTTCGCCCAAAGGTTATAAATGTGTAAATATTTCCGAAGTGGACTGAAATTTGCCTGCAATAATATAACGTTTTGTTTTTGATATCTTGTCAATAATTTTTACATTCCCCTTTTGTAAATATTTGAAACTTTTCTGTACAATATGTGATTGTTTTCTTTTCTAAACCTATGTGATTTATTAAAATTAAAAATTTAATTAAATTATTGTCTTATTTTACCACAACGTGGTGGGTATTAAATTTTTCCCCTTTCAACGTATAAATTTTACAATTTTGTGGGTTTTATAATTTAATTGATAATTGGTAAAAACGAAAGAAAATTATAAGAATGATAAGTGTTTGTGGGACAACACCAACTCAAAATCATTCTGAGATTTAAAATTTAGCATTTTAGCCCACAAATAAATTCACAATTGGTGATATCCGAATCTGTTAATTCTTCTGTTTTAGTAAACAAAATGAAAATATTGACAAATTTTCACAATGAACAAACAGCGAAGGGTGCTAGTTTGCTTTCAATGGAAACTACATAATTTTTGAAAATTCTTTAATGTAATATAACCGTATAGCTTTGGACATATACACACTGTAAAATTTTTTGGCACAAATAGAACGTACATATGTAACTCTTTTATTTGTTGTGAGATTTTTCATATTGTCAGTGAGGTGATGAACCTGAAATTGTCATCTTCAATGTCTATGATTCCTGTGAAGCCAGTTCAGTTTTTTTAAGCTACTTTTTTGATACTGTATTGTTTTAGTTTTTGTTTCTTGAGGAATAATCAATTCTTTTTCCACTTCTACTCGGGAATATGTTTCTAGATGTTCTTTATTTGTCAAAGGTTGCATTCTGGATTCACTTAATTTTAACCTAAAGACAGACCTAAATAACACCTTTTTCTGTTGGCTGATGGTTAAGATACTACTATTGACTGTATTAGGCTCATCGTCAACAGTGATCTGTGGTTGTGTTGAAGGCGAATTTTGTAGATTCTCTAATCCTTGTTCAATATTCCGAATATTAATGAGCATTGACTGACGAAAATCGGTACATAAGAGAACAGTGAATTTCTAAAACGTTTTGTTCTTAAGTCTCTCCACATTGGCTAGTTGTGTGATATTCAAATAGTAAAAAAAATAATATTTTCTTCATTTCTGGCCACAGGTTTTTTTCCTCATATGGGGTCGTATGACTGTATAAGTGCTTTGGTAAGACTGTGGTGCCTTTTATGGATTAAGTCTGAGTCTTTTTCTTTTTAAAGGTGTAAAGATGTATGTGAATGCTTGTTAATTTGTGCACTTATGAATTTTCTAGTGTTAAATGTCTTATGTTCGCTTATTTCCAAGTTTTTGATTATGTATGCACATTTTCATAGTTCAGTAGTTTCATATTTGTCTGTAAAGTCCTGTCAAAACGGAGGGAATAAAGCCCAATTATCGGCTGGGTTCTTGGCTGCATTGTTGAAGTTTGATTTTCTGTCATTGTCTTCAAAAATTTTATATTTTCTTTTAAACTGTCTTTTATTTTATTCTTGTCTGTAAACTATGTATATTTCTGTATTTTCTTTGGCCTTATTCACACTGGAAAATACTTATCTGTTTACGAGAATTTCAAATTAAAATATTTTTCTTGGCTTTTATATTTATTAATTTATATTTCAAAAAACCAATTTTCACAGTAGAAACAACAATGTTATTAAACCCTGCTGAAGTATTCTTGTTAATCAACATTGTGAGCATTGAATTTGTAAATATTTCGGTATTACTTGCTGAATGTACACATTGAACATTTTTATTTGTGCCTGTAGTTTTAAAAAGGGTAATGAAAGTTATTAAACTATTTGTTTTAAATATATATTGAATTATTTATAAAGAAAAAAAATTACAATTAATTCTATTCGTCCAGCCATCTAAAAAATCTTCTTTTACAGTAATCTATGATACACCACATTCCTTCTCTTTTTTTGAGTTTATCTGCCATTTCAATCCATGTGTTGTATGCTGATGTAATGAGCCTCGACATGCCCGCGTTGTAATCACTAGTCATTGGATAATTAGTGTTATACGTGTAGCTATTACTTGGCGTTTCCCTCATATAATAATCTTCATAGTTCTGCTGGGCATCAGAAAATAAGTTGTTCCTATTGCCTTTGAAAATTTCCTGCTTGAACTGTTCGAGTCTCATACGAGGATTTAAAAGACACTTAACAAATACTATCTCTGGCTGGAATTTAACGTAAACGCGTCTGACCGGTTTATAAACGTTTTTAAATATGTAAGACATCCAGCCCATTACTGACATGGCAAACAGAGTTCTCTTTTCATTGTTGATATAAGCAGGCCCAGTGGGAATGATCGATTTGTCAACTTCAGCACTGAAATAACAATTTTTAAATGTAATATACTACCAGAGAGATCTTATGTATGTTTGAACAAAAACTTACTCGTCTACTTTATCCTCTGCACAAATTCCATTGAGTAGAAGGACACACAGGGCAAAAAGTAATAAATATGGTGACATCTTCACTCCGCACAACTGTCAGCCGTGAGTACTGAACTTGAACTAACTTCGTTGTGTCATTCTTCGGCTTTTAAGATGAATCGCCTAATTATCCCTATTAGACTTAAGGTACTAAAATTCCTATTGAGGTCAGAGGGAAATTGTCATTTACTTTATGTCAAAGTGAAAGTAAGCCATCTCATAAGACTATTTTTGTTATTCGATTGAAAGCTATCTGGCTAGATAGGTAATTAGGTATGACATAAAATTGTTCATAGTTTTTGCTTAAAAAAAAGGATAATAAGGAATGAAAAGATTTTGAAATTATGTTTTAAATTAATTTTTAATATTAGTACACAAATCTGCTTGCACGTAAATTCAGAAATTTTGAAGATATACATCCTTAGTATTACATCACAATTAGTACATTTTTTGTGTAAAATATTATGATTCTTAGTCACAAATAAAATTGTACATGCAAGAGCATAAAATATTTCATTTGTCAAAAAACACAAATGTTTAACTATTAGTTTAAACAAAATATATATAAATATACAATTGTGAAGTAGTAAAAAGTTATTTTAGTTTTTTTATATCCATCTTGAACAAAATAACTACTTACTACTTTGTTAATAAGAACCACATTGTACAAATTTTTAGCTAAATTACCTCAATTATTTAAAATTTAAACACAACATAACAAAGTACTTCTTTATATTTTTTTTAACTTTTGAACAACATAAATTATTAAAACATAGAAACACATAACAATTATTTTTGACTACTTTTTTTAATAAGATTCCATTGTGAGGGCACTGTCAATAATATACGACACTATAAACAAATAAAAATTTCAATTTTCAATTAACAAGCATACATTTTTACAGATAGCAACGCAATTAACAAGGTACTGAAGTTCTCCCGTTGTATTTCAATGGAAAATTGATTTTATAAAAATTAGTTACAATCTTAAAATATGATATTTAAGTCGTTTTGAATTTATTATTAATTTGTTCTTTTTATTTACATCAATATACACATGTATCATATTTTCAATTTCATAAATTAAGCTTTTTTCGATAAACAGCTATTGTGATGTACCGGAGGATTAAAAAAAAAAAAAAAAAAAATTAAAAAACTTAAATCATTACAAAAGTAAAATTGACTTGCAGGTATTCTAAAGATACAAGTTTTTAGAAAAATTTTAAACCACATTTATTTACAAGTTATACTTACCTTTTTCTTTTTCAACGATCTTTATTTAAATGTCTAATTAAATATTGTTTTGAACCCTGCATTTACACAATTGCTTAAATGAAAAAGCATTAAAGATCAGTTATTTACAAGTGGAGTTTTTAATTTTATTTTCAAGTTTTAGGACGTAAGTACATAAATAGAGTTTATTGTTTGTTTTTTCTCTTTCGAATCAAAAGAAGGAGAAGGTTGACAGTCGGTAGAATTCTAAGGGTCTTTATTTTTCCAAACATCCTTTTTTTTTTTTTTTAAATTTAAATATTCATTTTGTACCACTACAGACTAAAGTGGAACATCAAAATCACTAGGAGAAGTAGCGAAGGTTCATAATCTAAATGCGCCTCTCCTAGTGCAGTCACTCCAAGGTCCCGTATTTCTGTTTCTTCAATTAAAAAAAAAAAAATTATAATGATGAAGTTGCAATCATTTAAATAAGATATACCTGGTGAATGGAAAATGTCCTGTGATGGTTCCCATGAGTAGCTATCTACAAATTTATAAATAGTAGTATTAATAGTTGACTAAATTTATGACAAACATTAAACTATTACCTTTGTTTGCCGTATGGAATGTAAA
Source organism: Cimex lectularius (assembly GCF_000648675.2). Lineage (NCBI taxonomy): Eukaryota > Metazoa > Arthropoda > Insecta > Hemiptera > Cimicidae > Cimex > Cimex lectularius. The sequence continues at coordinate 900,144 of NW_019392875.1, read as the reverse complement.
TACATCTGACATTTGATTCCATCCAAATGTATTTCGGGCTTGTACTTTTGCCTCATACAACATTTCAGGTTCGAGGCCTCTTATTAAATATGACATTTGTTGCGTTATGTCATTTCCTGGTGTTGAGGGTAGTGTAACATCTGTCCATTCCCTCAGATACCAAAATGTTAAATTACCACCCTGAAATAACATAAATTTTAGCAAGTAATTAAAAAAAAAATAAATATTTAAATGAGAGATAATCACCCAAACTTCTGACTTGAGCGAGTTCGGTATCTGTCCTGTAAATTGTTTCCGTCTAAAAAATAATTTGTGCTCTTCTAGAGGTGTGTAGCTGAACACTGTCCATGATATATTATAACTGTCGCGCCACCTTGATGCCGGGTTACTTCGAAACACAGCTACTTGTGGTTTACCTAGAGGCAAATAATCAAAATAAAAAATTCTCAATGTAAAACATACTGAAATTGTATTTACCAGAAAGCACAATGTATTGCTTGGCTTTTCCAAAATTGTTTTGAGCTTCACATGTGTAATTGTCCAAGTCCTGAAGTTGGACTTGTCTTATGATCAATCGATGCCTGTTCGAGCTGGTTTCGGTAACATGATCATCTGTAACGTCCAATTTAAGAGATGACCTGTACCAACGGACCTAAACGAAAGTTAATTTATAAAATAGTTTTATTTATACAACATTTAAAGAATTCATGGAATAATACAATACTGAATATATCATACTAAGGAGAAAAATATACAATAAATACAACGAATAAGATGAGCAATTATCCACTTACTTTGCTTTTCTTCAAAATAAGAAGTTATGTATAATTTCTGTAAATAAATATACAATGTATTGTAATTAATTAATACCTCTGCTTCTGGTTCCGCATACACAGTGCATGAAAGGACGGCTTGATTTCCGATTCCTGAATGGACCCACGCTTCATCAGCTGTGACTTCTGGAGCATCTGGAACAAAAAAAAAAAAAAAAACGATAAGCACAAATTGTTTATTAATTATTGATTTGTTTAGTTGCTGACTAAACCCAAGATAATACAAATTCTTTACTTAATTAAAATTTTAGTTATAATTCATAAAATATAATCATAAACATAGAAATTTTAATGTTCTATTTGATATTATGTGCTTATGAAAAGTCTAAAATGTTAAATACATAGGTATATTCAAGGTGATTTGAATTTCATACTAGCGTTTTAAATTTATATTCAAAATCTCTGCACAATTGAAGGGTATGTTCAAAATTGACTGGCATGACCACAGTCATATTTCATTTATGATAAAACATTTTGCTACTTCAAAATTGTTGGCTATGCACTTAGTCAGCGGCTAGCAAACGGTGAAATCCTAATTCTAACCAGAGGGCCAAGTTGTAAACTTTTGAACTTATAGAATGTAGTAAATTTCTGCTATTTTAATGTGATAAATGAAATAGTTTCTTTAGTTTCTTCATTCTGGACTTCCAAGTCAATAATTCCAACCATTAATGTTATACAGTGTCTTACTTTACACATCCAGTGCCTCCCAAAAATGTACTTAAATTGTTTTTGCAGTATTTCCATGTTTTTTCTTAACTTTGAATACTATTTTGCCTGTTTTTCAAAGATAATTACAAGGAATTTTAAGGAACAATGCTATGATAAAAAAATGAAAACATTATTTTTATTTAATTTTTTGACAATACAACAAAAACAAGTTTTTGTAAATTTTTAATTTCACAATGTACCAGTAAACTTTGGCTAATAACTATTAATATTATAATTGCTGCTTTTAATATTTTGTTGAATCATATTTTTTTGAAATATCACAATTGACTATTAGTCCATCTGAGCTGAGAATATTACATTTATTATCATTTGAGAATTTTTAGTTTATCAACCTATTATGATAATTTCTGATCTTCAGTGTCATCATTACAGTTTTAGCAGCTATTTGATGATCATCCGGCAATTATTAGGGGTGCTTAATAAGGAATTGAGTTGAGGTTTTTTATAATTATTGAGGTCAATACGCCACATCGTCTGTTGTTTATTAATTTATTTTTTCATGTATATACATTAATATATGTTGTGTACCTCCCCATTTTTTTGGGGGGGGGTGACTAGGGTTGAAAATGAAGAAATACTAAGAGAGTATAAAAAGAGAGGAGAAAAAGTTATGTATATACAAACAGATCTTGAGAACAGTAGGCCAATTTAGTATTGGGCCAATACCTCAAGAAGTGTCTTCCCTTTATTGATTGTGAGAGGGAGAGAGAAAGAGGGTGAGGGAGAGGGAGAAAGAGAGAGAGGGAGAGGGTGAGGGAGAAAGAGTGTGAGGGAGAAAGAGGGAGAGAGAGAGAGAGAGAGAGAGAGAGAGAGAGAGAGAGAGAGAGGATGGAGGGAAAAAGAGAGAGAAAAGGAGAGAGAAAGAGAGAGAGGGGAGAGAGAGAGAGAGAGATAGGAGAGAGGGAAAAAGAGAGAGAGAAGGAGAGAGAAAGAGAGAGAGGGGAGAGTGTGTGAAAGAGAGAGAGAGAAAGAAAGAAAGAAAGAGGGAGAGAGAGAGAGAGAGAGAGAGAGAGAGAGAGAGAGAGAGAGAGAGAGAGAGAGAGAGACCCTGACCCTGTACAGCCAAAACCGCAGTCTTACCCACACTTTCATCTCTTATGCGTTAAAGGGACAATAATGGTCGCTGTATGAACCCAAAGGGGGCCCAAGTACTTGCTGCCTGGTCAACTAGATTTCTCATATCCGTTGGTAATCCTACATGCTCTCTATACAGAGCCAAGGAATGGCACGCTTCAGTTATGTGGGACAAATCGAGCAACCTTTCTCTACGTATTCAGGCTTTAGTAAGTAAGTGTCCCTCTTTCAACCTCTCATTACTTATTTTTATTTTATTTACATTTCATTCATTCATTGCACAATTTTACATTTTTTGTATTTAATGATAATTAATTAAACATAGTGTTTCAATATGGATTGCATTTTTGGAGATTGAATAGTTAATCGGGTTGCAATTATTTATCAGAACTTGAGTTTCACTGATTTCCTTTGTAAAGTCGATCTAGATCCTATTTATCTCTAGATCTCTTTTATCATTTCAGCTATTGATTAACGTTTCGGCTGTCAAACTGACGGCTTTGAACCTAAATTACTTGTCAAATCCAAAGAATGTTTGCAATTTGTGTCTTTGGTTGTAAGCTTAAGACTTTCTCTTTGAAATTAGGATGAATACAATTTCTGTAGGTTACATGAAATGTGGCTTATTGAATGAATATCTCAAAGACAAAGACAAGTTGAAAAAACAAAAATAAACACAAACTGTGAAACGATTTGGTTCTAAATTGTTTAACTTATGCAAGTTTCAGTAAATCCGGGTTTTATTAGATGTAAGAATTTAAGCATTTCACGTTCGGCGCCGTCAAATGTATACATCACTATTTGTTTGTAGTAGTTCAATATCGATCATCTCAGAACAGCCCATTCTCCCTGTTGGTCCAGTAAGTCAAGATCCGTTTTTGGCTCGACGCCACATTTTTTGGCAGTCTATTTTTCCGGTGTGGTGTTTGTCGACCTTTCTTTTAGAAAATAAAGTTGTGACAAGGGTAGGTCAGGGTTTACTATCAACCCTGAGGTACGTTATTTCAAAATAAATCACGTTGAGGACAAAACGCGTCCGATTCTCAGCGGACGTAGTTACCCCGATGTTTTTTACTGATCAAACTATATTGATTTCTATATAAAAAATACATAATTTTTGTTCTAATGCCTTGCGATTGATTGATTTGATTTATCGACTTATAGCTTTATTGTTTTATTTCTTGTGCTTTCGATCAATGGGACGGGCATATCAATTAAAAGATGTTACACTAAAAGCAAGATAATGCCGAATGTTATAATAATTTAATTTATAAATTCAGTTATAATGGTTTAAGCTACCTATTTATTGTGTTAAACGGATCATTATGCGGCCGAGAGTAAAGAGCGATCCCAAACAGAAAATCGCACACATGGGACGTGTTCGGCGAACATTCATGATTTTCCACTTGTCAGAAACAGATTTGTGGCGAAGCCCCTTTCAATCACCCCCTTCCACGAGGGCCGGTACTAATTTATCAATAAATTAAAATAAACGATTATTCTACCGACCGTCCATTCTCGACCAGTCGAAAGCTGGTCACATCTGTACACGCTTTTCTCGCTTTGATTATCGTTCTATATGATTTCAAAAAAAGGTTGGTTTGTAAATAAATACACTGATACCTATTTGAAATGTTAAAAAGTTTTGATTTGTGTCTTGGATGGCCAGTTTTTCTAATTTTGTCATGCTTATTTTCGCTGGTAACACATGTACACAGACACACACATCTCTTTTTATTTTTCTTAATCTTCTTATTTTTTTCTTACATGTAAGAGAAACTCTTTTTTACGTGCAACAATACAACTATTCTTCATTTTTATTTCTTATTCACTAGTTTTCGTGGTCCGCTTGACCAATTAATATCTTTCAATTAATTAAGGTTTTTAGTTGAGATAAAAAAAGTCAGCGTCACGGGATTCGAACCCACGACCTTCGGCTAAATACGCCCTGCTTTACCACTTGAGCTATCGTGACTTCGACACTAATTTCCCATCTCAACCCCACTTTTTGAATTTTCCCTCCTTTTTGCCATTTTTCAAATGTCGTGTAATCTTTTTGATTCTCGGCGACAAATGACAAATTTATTTTTATCATAAGACAGTTTGTCTTTGTCTGTGCGCTTTTCTATATTTTTCTCTCTTTCTTTTCTCATTTCTTTCTCTTCTTTTTCGTGTTGTGCTGTTCTATTCACTTTTTCTGTTTCTAGATGCTCATGGATTGTTGCAAGACCTCGCTTTTCAGCCACACTCTTGACTAACAAAGCGAATTCAAAACCTCGCAAGAGAGGGCTACGAGATTACCGAATAAAAGAAACTTTGATTATACTAGGAAGAAAAGTAATTAGACAAGCGTACGAGCGTTCTTGCCAAAAGGCTTAGTCGCCAAGACAAAAAATATTTAATTAATTTAAGTTCATTTTTTAAAATATGGTTTTCTGCCTTCCTTGTACATGTATTTCTAGAATAAGAAAGTAATATGGAGGATCGTACTAAATGAGATGACATATATACAAAGTTCAAAAACCCAAAAGACGCTGCGAATAAAGAAGGCAAAACAAACCAAAAACACATCGAATAGGTTTTAAGCAACCTGTAAAACCATTAAATAATAATTTCCATTGATGAAAAAAAATCCTCGAGTAATTTTCTTTTGTCTCAGATGTTCTACTTAAAAATTCATAACTCCTTTGAATTTTATCCAAATTCAACGTTATTGCAGTCGTTCGAAAACAGAATATTTATTCTTTTAGGCTATGTCAACAATGTTTACATTTTGACCATTTTAAGTGAAAAAAATAAGGCTGAAATCAATAAAATCGACTCAAACGCTATGTTATTTTATCTTTGTTTATAATTTATTTACGGAGGCCAGATTTATACCATTTCGTATAGTTTATAAGTTTCTAAATCATAGTAAAAATTCCTGTAGATTGGTGAAGTCGTTTGAAAGTGTGAATGTAAATAAAGTGATTTTCGAGGAAATTCGAAGGCATTGGGAGAGCGACAATTTTGTAAGCACTTTTTAAAAATTTTGACTAAAAATTATAATCAGGGTTTTAATTAAAAAAGAATATCAACTTCATGTTCAGATTATTTTATTTATATAAAATAATAATTGTTGATAATCGTTCCCCCGCAAAAAAAAAACCTTCCATGGAGTAACTTTAAATATGTTGAAGTAGACGCACCACGAAGGCAGAAAACTATATTTAAGTTACTTAATTTTTTTCTATGGCTCCTAGGAGCCATTAGCAATAAAGCTCGAGTAAGTGTCTAATATTTTTGGTTTAGTAGAGCCAAAGAAAGTTTCATTGAAATCGGTGACCTCACGTCCGTAGCCTCCCCTTGTTAGTGTTAATGTTTTAATTAATTATAATTTTAACAGATTCAAGAAAACGTTTGTATTTCAGAAGCCTTGTGGATTGATCGATTTTTAGTAAATATTAATTTTTTGTTTGATTTTGTGCGATTTAATTTTTTAAACTTTGATTTGGACGTTCTGATCATACTCGTTTGCCTATCCTGCTCCTTTCTTTCATTTGTTCTTGTGATGTCTGAGTATGAAAAATTTAAATATTCAATCACGTTTTAATAAAAGTGAATGTTTTGAGGTTGAGAGACTTGAAGAAAATATTAATTATTTCTGAATCAAATTTGAAATGTTTAATTTTTTCAAATTCCAAAGATTTATTTGTTGAGAAGAGACTAAAAATTAAGCTTTTTTTAAAATGTAAACAACAAAACTACATGTTCGGTGTGACATATAAAACAATCGCTATTCCATTTGGTTGATCTTTTGTCCTCCAGCATTGTTTATTTTTATCTTCAAAATCATTTGAGTAAAATCGATATCCCACGAGAAGAAAATTAATAATGAAATTGCAACATTCACTTTTATTTTAGTGCAAACCGTCACCCGTTATACGGCCGGAGTGGGGGCTGTGGTGTTAAATATCAATCCCCTTAATTATTTTTTACTTTCTACTATTATTATTAGTTTTAGCTATTGACAATTAGTGCGTAATAACGTTAAAGTGAAAGGTTTACGGTTTACGTAACTCCTTCCAAGACGATATTCTGCTAATTAATTGTAATTAACCGAATTTTTTATGTCCGCCTAGTTTCGTTGCTGAACAGTTAAGCCTGGTTTCTTTGGGGAAAATTAGTTACTTTTTGGTTTTGTCGCATGGTAATAATCGCAGACGAACCAGGTAATAAAATTCCATTTTGACCAAAAAATTCACTTTTTTAAACTAGATACTTTCTAACAGAGAAACAATAACATATAGGGAACATCTTAAAAAAATATTTAAGTTGAAAACAAGCGTAAAACTTGCTAAAAATTAAAAGGAGGTATTCCTATTAATTGTGTATGTAACAATATAGAAAGAAACTGTAGATGCTTGGGATGGGAAATTAGTCCGAAACGTAGAGGAGAGGGTAGCATGACAAAAGGGACAGGGGCGACGGTGGGAATCGAACCCACGACTTCTCTCACGACCACCCACCTACGCGTAAGGCCAGTGGTCGGCAAACTCGTCATCCAAAAGAGCCAAATATAATCAAAAATACAAAATTGAAGTTTATTCAAAGAGCCATTTTTTAAACTTAAGCTTCGCTTTAGTAGACATTTTTATGGAAATAATTAAAATTAAAAGCACACTCTCGAAATTGCCTTTGCTGAATATATCTTAGTTTATCTAACGGTACATTAAATAAAACTTGGTATCATTCTTACATAAAGAAATATTTATTTAAAAATTTAACAAATTAAATAATATAAAAGGTATCCTTGAAAAAACTACAAATACTCTGTGAACAATGGTCTCGCATTTCCGTGGAAAGTAGGGGAAAGTCAGCTTTGTATATTGTTTTAATTTTAGGCAAGATTCCAAGTTCTCATCGATAAGCCGATTTCTTAATCTACTCTTGTTAAAGTTCATGCTTGAAAATGATTGTTCGCATAAATATGTAAACACAAATAAAGAAAGAACAGCAAAAGCTAGTTTCTTCAGTTGATCATCATCATCATCATCATCATCATCCAGGTGTTAAAAATCAACATACTTCCATCGCCAGATCTTTCAAAGCAGACCATTTGTGCTGTAAACTTAATTCACATTTATTTTTCTCCAACAGTTGTAAATCGGTTTAAAGACGCTCGAATTTTGAGCTCCAAAATTCTTTTTTTTTAACCCAGCAACTGCATTTCAAAGCTGCCAATATCAATATTAAAGGGCAAAAAATTTCTGTTACTGTGGCATTCAGAGGTTTCTTTTAACAAAGGCTAGCGTCGCTTTGTTGTTTCTAAAGTCTGAACCTGGTGAGCAAATTTCTTCAGGTAATGTCTGCGCACATAGTGCTTCCTGATGAATAATACAATGGTAAGTATCTCGTGATTAATTTTTTCTTTAAAAATAGCGACAATCCCATTTATTGCACCTGTCGTACTTTTCTCTTCGTGTCTGCACTAAACATTTAGTGAAAGAGCCGCAGCCAAGAAGTCAAAGAGCCGCGGTTTGCCGACCACTGCGTTAGGCCATTTGTAGACCCCAATTTTGGCAGGGTTGTTAGGCAGTTCCAGAGATGTTTTAAGTTGATATCGTAAGCTTTTAAATATGATAGCCTGGTTATGTTAGAAATATTATAGAGCCACCCTTGAGATGTTATTTATTTCATAAGCGCATTTTTGTAAGCTTCAAAAATGATTGTGGTGGGTTAGTTGCCGTGGCTATTGCCGGAACCTCGCGATTTTGCTTTACTCTCCAGTAAGGGGGACTAGCGATTTTTATTTTTTCCTGGACTTCTGGGACTCTATTCTTAATTTGCCCATCCACACGTGGTTAAAAGGCAACTCATGACCATAAGTACATACATAATGTACTGTGGCCTAACCTAAATTTGTCTGTTTAAGCACAAACCCACCCACACATACATGAACATTTAATTTACTAAATACAATCGTACAATATGTTCAGAAAAATTTGGGAGGTCACTGGGGCATTTGATATTACGACAGGGCCCATTCTCCTTTCGCTAACATCAATTACCCTAAACAACTAACCTAATTTGGTGGATCTGTGGGGTACTCCATATTCCCCACAATTCCAACCACACACACACACACACACACACACACACACACACACACACACACACACACACACACACANGCACGCACGCACGCACGCACGCACGCGCACACACACACACACACACACACACATCCATTTAACTGAACACGCTAATATATACATTAATTCAAGACTATAAAATAACTGCTTAGTTTGGTGAGTCTGTGGGGTAACTCTATATTCCACTACAAACCCCCTCACTTTTGTTTAATTTTTTGAGTAATGTTTTAACCCAAAAAATTAAACAAAACAAAGTACGTTAAAAACCCATGAATAATCAATTAATACCAAAACGATTATTAATTATTTGAAACTAGATAATAAAAATGTCTACCCAAAGATATAGCAAGAATGGGCGGACCTCGATGAAAATGGTCCAATTTAAATACGCCAAATTAAAACGTTTCTATTCATCATAAAACATATTCTTTCATACATAAAATGATCATCCGTTTCTATTTTCTGCTCCATAAATCGACATAATTGCTTCCCATATTTTGAAAATAATTTTCCGCATTATTCCCTCTGAATCGAAACGTGACTCGGTTGCAACTTTCCTGATTTAAAAACTTTTCAAATTATCATGTAAGAGACTCGAATTTTCCCATTGATAATGAACGGATGTGTCATTTTGACACTTTGACCAATTCATTAACAGACATTTTTTCCGACCGGAGATCCGTTCGACTCGGTGAAATTTGAATCAAAGCATGCTTTGTACCCATTGCAGTCATCAATGATCAAAATGCTATTTCTATTACCCAACGCCCATATCAGAAAGCGGCCCTATAATTAAATATGAGCAACTCAATTGAAGTACCTAAAATAGATTTTCATATTTTGACTCGTTTAACATGCCATAAAGAAAAGAAAAATTTATTGGATATACAGATAATTAATAAAATATGTATTTTGAAAAATCATGTTAAACGATTATCTCATGTTTTTAATGAGATAATTTCACTATAAAATCTATAAATGATCGGTAGCGTCCGAATTCAATGTTCATCACCCCGCAGACTATATAGTGAAATCTCACAATATTAAAAATTGCTATGATTTCAAAATATACCACTAGAAAAATCAAATAACAAGCGGAATTATTATTTTAACGAAACGGCACGATGAGACGTTTCACATCGATTCAGTCCCTAAGTTTTTATTGTATAATAAGTAAGTTGTCCAGAAAATGTGATCTTAGATCACAAGTCATTTGATAATAAAGTATGACCGGATGTTTTAGCCTGAGCGTTTCTTTTGGGTTCGGACACGTTTCCCATTACATAATGAAGCCAGCAACAGTGAATCTCCTTGGGTTGTTTCTTATGCTCTTTCTTTTTATAAGCTACTGGACGGGTGGGAAACTGGGATTAAACCCCATTAGTGTTTGTTTTTGTCGGTGTTAGGGAATGGTATAGGGTTTCTTATGAAAACATACCACTCGGTTATGGTTCATCAGTTCGTTTGGGCCCTTTTTTTCTCTACTTGATACGCTAATTCGTATGTGTTTATGGGTTAAGTTGATTGTTTTTTGCCTGAACGCATATACTTTGATGTTCATGTAATTTAAATAACATTTATGAATTCACAATGTCTCTATATTGTTCAATTAAATTTCAATTAAGAAAATATATTTATGAGAGAAGGAAACACTTGATAAATATTGTAGACTAACAATAATCTATCTGGTTGCAACTGTTCTTCACATAAAAGTCATCTACAAGATCTTAAAAAGAAATATTTTTTAAAATACAAGTTCAAAGTGTTTTTTTTCCCAATTATATACATTTTTTTTTTAAGAAGAAGAAACCAATAACCATTTTTAAACTCGATGTATGTTAAACAGAATAAATAGAACATATCAACCAAAGCACGAAAAATTAAAAGATTTATAAGTGTGTTCCATTGTGTTTTGGTATGTAGAGAAAATTTTGAATCCTGAAAAGGTAATTAAAGATATTAACTAAAGTTTTATATTTTAATTACTGTCAAAAACGTATGCGTCCGTGTATTGTAATTATCTAAGGGGAAATTGAATTTTGACGTGCTTTGTAAACAGGTTTTGGTTTTTTCAAATTCTCGGTCGCTAAAATTAATTTCAGAGTGTGGCAGATAGTTCAAATCATTTTCTTCGGTTGAACTGACAGAGAGAGATTGAGAGAGAGAGAGAGAGAGAGAGTGAGAGAGGGTGAGGGAGTGGGAGAGGGACGGAGAGAGAGAGAGAGAGATTGAGAGAGAGAGGGACGGAGAGAGAGAGTGAGAGAGAAATACAAATAAATAATCTCTTAAAAAAATTAGATTTCACTCAAAATAAAAGTACACGGCAATGTTTAGGCTTGGTTCGATCAATCCGAGACATAACAAATGGAAAGTTTTGGATGGAGGAAGGGAGAGAGAGAGAGAGAGAGAGGGTGAGGGAGTGGGAGAGGGACGGAGAGAGAGAGAGAGGGACGGAGAGAGAGAGTGAGAGAGAAATACAAATAAATAATCTCTTAAAAAAATTAGATTTCACTCAAAATAAAAGTACACGGCAATGTTTAGGCTTGGTTCGATCAATCCGAGACATAACAAATGGAAAGTTTTGGATAGAGGGAGGGGGAGGGGGAGCGAGAGGGAGGGAGGGAGAGAGGGTGTGAGAGAGTGGGGAGGGAGTGAGTGAGAGGGAGGAAGAGAGGGAGAGTGAGTGAGAGAGGGAGAGGGAGGAAGAGTGGGAGGGAGTGAGAAAGAGAGGGAAGGAAAGGGAGAGAGAGTGAGAGGGAGAGGAAGGAAGTGAGAGAGAGAGGGAAGGAAAGATAGAGAGAGAGAGAGTGAGGAGTAAGAGAGGGAGGGAGAGAGTGAGAGAGGGATAGTAGGAGGAAGAGAGGGAGAGTGAGAGAGAGGGAGTGAGAGAGAGAGAGAGTGAGAGGGAGGGAGTGAGAGAGAGAGAGAGAGAGTGAGAGGGAGGAGTGAGAGAGGGGGGAGGGAGAGGGAGGGAGTGAGAGAGAGAGAGGGAAGGAAAGAGAGAGAGAGAGTGAGAGAGAACGGGATGGAGTGACTGAGGTACTGGATTAATAAATTTTAAAAAAGTATAAATTTTGTCTTCGATGCTAAACCCGCACGGCTTGAAGGTCTTGCGGTATGGAATAATTCACACAAAATAAATAAAATAAACAAATGTTTGGATGGAACGCTGGCAGATCAATGAACCTCGTACTCGTACGTATTTTGATTATCTTTATTTCATTCTTGAAAAGAGAGAGAGGTAGAGAAAGCGGAGAGGCGATAAATTGAAGATTTTATAATATCGATTAATGACGTGTTTTTGTTAAATTTCAACTAAAACGTTCATGACACAGCAAAGCGAAAGAGGGAAGATTTTTATTTTTTGGTTTATTCGGATGAATTCAGTACTGTTCTTTTCACATGTTTCGTGGTCCCATCTCCTTACCGTTAAACTGTTGTACATAATTCCATTTTATCTTCCGATGCGAAATGTCGACACTATTCATCTCCGTTATATTTTGTTCAGTAGAGATTTCTCTTAATATTTATAAATTCAGTCTTTGCTCACCAGTATTGCTTGTTGTTTGGTGTAAATAAGAATAGGCGACGTGGCTGAAAGTCCAAATGGAAGTGTTAAGAAGAACAGAAAAAAGAAAGAAGCCCCACTCAATCAAATGGAAAGTCGGACAAGAGGGCAAATTGAAAGGTCCGGGTATAAGTTGTGGTAGATGGAAGAGATAGCAAGAGGCGGATGGGAATTGGGAGGTGCGCTAAACAGATGGCCAAGCCAAAAAACGGATCCACTCGAGCTGGCGGGGCATTAGTTTTCTTCCGAGGCGCACTGCAAACGACCCTAGGACGAGGATGGGGGATGGTTTTCCGTCAAAACAGACACGATTCCGGCCCCATAAGAAGACGAGGAAATCGCCAATAACTAGGGAGACTCACCCATAAATCAGGAAATTTTTCTTCGTTTTTAGCATAATTTAAATGTCTAAAATAAACATAGTTTACCCAAAATCAGACTAATTCAAATTGAAAATATAGATTACTTTAGCCAGACTACTTGCCGTAACATAAATCTAAAAACCAGTCTGAAGCTTGCATATTTTTTTCTCTAAATTAATAAAACGATCAATAATTTACATCCTCACAACAAAAAGTTTCAATTTCCTTAAGCAAACACCTTTTTTGTTGCTCTTAGAAGCCTGTTTTTAATACAAATTAATAAGGTTCAATAATAAGATATTGTAAAAGTTAATATTTTAAATTAATAAATAGTGTATAATAGTTTCTTTATAAGCAATTTATATTACAAAAAATTATTTTATCTTTCTCACTTTTAATGGTATTAAATCTAAACATTGTTGACACAATCTAAAAGAAGAGACATCTTTTAAACGATTGTAGTAATCCATTATATTTAGTGGTCTATTGACCAAATTACTTCTTTCAATTAATTAATCTTTTTATGTAAGGTTTTGGTTGAAATGAAAACGTTAGTGGCACTAGCTTTGTTATTTCTACCAAAACCTTACATAAAAAGATTTAAATGAAAAATTGTAATAATGTTGGAGGCGTATCATGAATGGTTCTCGAGCACAGGAATCATTTTCTGGGTACCCTGTTTCGTTTTTTAGAAGAAGTGGGGGTATTTTACTGTATATAGTTATATTCTTGTATTTATTAGTTTTCAGTCTAGAAGTATCGACTGCTTTTTCACTTACACTCTGGATCAAGATATAGTCTTGAAGAAGAAAGCAAATTTAGTTGCTATTTCCAAGCTTTTGACCTATTTTAAGGTCATCATGAGGGCAAAACAACCTAAAATGTCTACAGATTGACATATTTAAGTTTTTACATGAGATCTCAAATTTCCTTGAAAACCGATTAAGTCCCAACATTGCCAACTGTAACAGTATTGCGATTATTATTGTATTTATTAGAGTGAGTGATGAAGGGTGATGGTGAAATATAGTGTCATCAACGCCCCTCTAGAGTGTCTGTGTCTAGGGTCGATGGTAAGGGATGTTTATAAAAGTACCTCATTGACCCTAATTTAGGTGAGATTATTAATACTGTTTATAGGAATATTCAGTACTCCACAGACTTGCAACTAGCACTTACGCATGACCTCCGAATTACCTCCCGACCTCGTGGTAATCGGATGGATCGGACTGCCGAGAGCGTATAGCCAGCGAGGGGCTATGACTACGCTGCCGGCGTCCCTCGAATCGGTGAGGAATGGTGGACGGGGGGGGGGTTGTCGGTGGCGGACGTCAGAGGTGCCTTTACCGTAGGCATGGTCTCCTCTAGGGGTGGTTAGAGATTCGACTAAAATCGAAACCGCGGCCGGAGCGTATCCGGAGGTTTCGACGCTAGCGGAGCCCTTACACCCAGGGAGTTGTCGTCTCTATCTACGGAGTGCGTGGGAGATTTGGCCGATGCATTTCGATCACCTTTTGGGTATCCCTTTACGCGCGGCACTGGTTAAGTGCACAACGTTAACCCACCCCCTCGAAAGGGGCAAGCGGGAGAAGTCGGCATCTCTGTCGAGTATGTGGATTTGCGGGCTTCTACACCGAACCTCACGGAAGAAGCAGACTTTCCGTGCGCGGAGGTGAGTCGCTCCTAACTTAAGAATCTAAACGTGTGATAAGGTCTGACGGCTAGGTGCGCACGCTATAGAACCTCAATGCTAATATAGGACATTGCGCCCCTAGTGGGAACGTACTCCACCGACTAATTAGAATGAGTACATGCACGAATATAATTATATTTATTTATGCGACTGATTTAAGTTGTATTAGAGTTTGCATGCGTTTGGGGCTGAAATTACCTAGCTGTCGATAGCCTCTGTCGGAGCCTAACCCCGTTGGTAGGGAAGTGACGATCTCCTGGGCATTAAGCTTAAGTGGGATACGAGTGACCCAGCCACATAACGGGTTGGGTGGCACTAAGATCAGCACATTGGAGTGAAAGTCCAATAACGTTGAATTTGGATTGAATTTTTAATTGGGACACAGGCTAGGCACAGGAGGACAAAAGTCTCCCCGGGGAATCCAGCCCAAAAATGTCTATTTTTTGTTGTTTGCCAATCTAAGTATTTTAAAGGGTGCTTAAATAAATCCGAATTGTTTTTTTCTTTCTTAAAAAGCATTTTTTTTGCTTACTTTACTAGAAACTTGTTACATATCTAATGGTATTTAGTATCTAATATATTATTTTCCTCTTCTAGATTAAAAAAAGAAAACAAAAGGCGAATAGACTGATGTAACATTGTAATACATTCACAACAAAAGGCAGAAAACTGTATCTTGAAAAAAGAAAAAAAAAATTAAACGACTAAAAAAGCAGTTTTTTCTCGGTTCCTAGGGCCCGTTGGGAAAAACGCTCGAACAAGTGTCTAATATTTTGTTGACCTAGTATCGCGTGAAAAAGTTTAATTGAAATGGGTGATCCCACGTATGTATCCGCCCCTTGTTAGCTTCATTGATATGAACCCAAGTTTTATGGTCTTTTAACCCTCTTGTTAATATATTTAACTCTCTTGTTAAAACTCGCCCAACATACATTTTTACTTTGTTGTTTTTAGCAATGAAAAAATACAATTTACTGAATATAATAGAAAGAAACGTGATTAAACTATTTTTATTTAAAGCGGATTACTCAGTATTTAATTTGCTCTTTGTAGAGTTCATAAATATTAATTTGCATTTGAATTACAAATGCTATTTTATATAAGTGAGGTTTTTATTGAAATACACATTCAACCCATTCAGTAGATTTTTTAAAGTGTAAGAATGGGTTGTTTGTTAATTGTCTATAATGGTTGGATTTAATAGTCGATCAAGACCGATGCCTAATCTAAAATTGCCCTCAGATAATCTTAACGATAAGGTGAAAGTCATAACTCATTATGCTTTATTTAAAGACCTGGGAGAAACGGTACATCAACTTAATAGCGTAACTTCGTTTACCATTATAGCCTCACAAGCACCCAATAACTTACTAATTTTAATTTATGTTTATCGATCGAAGCGATCAGCGGTTTTGTCTAGTACAACTAAATGGTAAGTGCATTGGATTTTGTAATTTTCACCCCGAGGTCTTTATGATAAAACCGGATAGTTTTTGTGTAGTTTTCTATTTCCAAGTCAAATCCCACAGGTAAAAAAAGCTGCGGTTCAAGTGAAATCCATCTGGGCCCAGATATCAAAACGGCACGTACAAAAAACTAACGATCAACAATCGGCGTCGACGGCGGTGGGTGTCATCTATTATATTCTACAGGGGCGCTATATTACAATACGTAGGGTATTGGTTAAAAGGAAATGACGTATGGACCGTTATCCTTCTCCTGGCCGATCCCTGTCCCAGGAGTCCCTTTCCAATTTCCTCAATTTCCTTATCTGAAGAAGATTTGGTTTTTATTCTTATGATGAGCGCGTTTAATTAAATAATTCTTTGTAGTGATACTTTTTACAAGCTTTCTGAACATTTCTCGATATGAGTTTGCATTGTGTTCGGCTAGGTTACAGTTCTCAATATTAAACAATATGTTTCCTTCTCGTTATATTGTATCGCCTAAAGCCCGGGAACACACCGATGCAACGGTATGCGACGCTACCCGACGCCTTGCCATGTTTTGATAGGGTGTGCACATCTATAAAACGTCAAGCACACAGCCGCGTACAGTCACATAGCGTGTATCAGAAATCAGTATCGCAATCGCAACGCCCCTTTTGTTCTTAAAGCATTATTTCGAGCAAAACCAATAATTGTGTAATAAATTGTTAGTTATTCAGATATCGTGAGATGCGGACGGGTGTGGTGTAGGTTTCAGAAAAACATTTTCTTTATCGTGCCAACGTTTCGATCTTTTATTGAGATCATCTTCAGGGCTCAAAGTGTTTGTCTTCTGTGTAATTGNCAACACGACACGCAAGGATGGCACAATTACACAGAAGACAAACACTTTGAGCCCTGAAGATGATCTCAATAAAAGATCGAAACGTTGGCAAGATAAAGAAAATGTTTTTCTGAAACCTACATCACACCCGACCGCATCTCACGATATCTGAATAACTATCGATTAACGGTCACTAATCTCTACACAAATAAATCGTTAGTTAAATTTTATGAGCACAACCATTTAATAAATTGTTAGTTAAATTTTATGAGCACAACCATTTAATAAATTGTTAGTTAAATTTTATGAGCACAACCATGTAATGAATTTTTAGTTAAATTTAATTGTTTTAAATAAAGTTATCCCTGTGTTTTGATAAATTTTCTGCTAACCATCACAAAATTAAATAATTTTTATAAAAACTCATGAATTTTTGTTCTCCTTTAATTTGGTTTATATTAAAATAAGAATTTTGTAATTAATATAACGACAAAATTACATATACATAGTTTGAAAGACACTACAAAAAATATGAGTGCCCTGTTCTGATGCTACTCGACGAAAATGGTATAATTGTATGAGCAAAATTATGAAATAAATTGTTAGTTAAATTTTATGAGCAAAACCATGCAATAAATTGTTAGTTAAATTTAATTGTTTTAAATAAAGTTATCCCTGTGTTTTGATAAATTTTCTGCCTAACCATCATAATTAAATAATTTTTATAAAAACTCAAGAATTTTTGTTCTCGTTTAATTGGGTTTATATAAAATAAAAATGTTGCTATTAATCTAACGACAAAATGAGATATACATAGTTTGAAATAAACTATAAAAATTATGGGTACCTGTTCTGACGCTACTCGACGAAAGTGGTGTAATTGTATGAGCAAAATCATGTAATAAATTGTTAGTTAAATTCATTATATCAAAAATGGTATTCCGGTGTTTTGATCAATTTTCTACCGAACCATTAAAATTAATTTTTTTCAGAATAAGAACTAATGAATTTTTGATGTCGGTTAATTTGGTTTATATTAAAATAAGTTTTTTGTAGTTAATATAACGACAATAATACATGTAGTTTGAATAAAAATATGAGTGTCCGGTTCTTTTGTCTTCGACTGTACTCGATGCGATCCGAGGAAAATCTGGACAGTGGGGATCGGAGAGCGTCAGGTACGTTAGCGTGGCATAGCATCGGGCAGATGTGCACGGGGGTAATTCAATCTTATGGAAAATTGGACTTTGGATTTGCGTCGGGTAGCGTTGCATCGGGTGTGTTTCCGGCTTAAAAGTTTGTATATACCAACCATACTTTGAATAAATAGATATATACCCTAACCATCCCTAAATGAGGTTTACGGCCCTCGTGTTCCCAACAATTTTCTAGTTTGTGGGAACTATAAGTACTAAAAAATGTCCTTAATTGGATAAAAATTTATGTAAATTCCAAGACCTTCCACCAATTCCTAGGAAGGGAATTTTCGGGATTGCATTAGGGGGAAGACAACAAAATTTCCCTTCTAAGTACTAGGGCTATGAAGAGGTCGATAAATTGGTCAAGAAAATTTCAATGAAAACACATATTGTCCTTGAACCCTTTTGTGACATACCCAACAACCTAAACGTGCATCCACCAGACAACTGATTAAAAATAAATCCTCATTTCCATAGGAATGTAACCCAAGACAGAGGCATGCGAAAAAGTTCATCAAAGAACCATCGCAGAAACTAACGGCAGAACTACTAAATCTAAAACGTGGGCTAGAATAATAGATGGACTGCTAACTGGTCACTGCAGACTCCGGAGATTTATGGCCTCGGAGTGGTAGAAACAAGCTGCGCAGATATTGCCAGGTTGAAGAAATATTGGAAAGGCAACCAATACAGGTCGTGCTGCTGAGGTCGTAAAGAGGCCGGCTCCTACTGATCTAATATTCCGTAATTTACTCATTCACAAAATATACGTATTAACAACGTATTAACAAGCGTAAACTAACTTTTTGCAGTACGCCATGGATTTTACCAAAAAATATTTTAATTTAATCAATCGTTAGTAATTTACTTCAATACTTGCCGAAAACCTACTTTTGACAATGAACAAGCCCTACTTTCAGTAAAGTAGTGTATTTTACTTTTAAGATGTTTCATATAAGCGTACAGTACCAAAAAACGCAATAAACAGTGAAAATTAGTTAAAATTGTTTAAATTTCAATATGAAAACTTTCTTTTTCTCAACCGTGGCTAATTAAAATAATTAATCAACACATCCAAGAAAATTCTGCCATTTGGAGGAAACTTTAATTAAACAGATTTCTTCCATTTAAAAATATGTTATTTTTTCCTAGAAAGTTTTGGACTCTGTTTATTGATGAGAAGCTCCCACAGCGTAGGTCATTAGGGCTACATTTTGACTGTAATTAATATATANAATATATATATAAAATATTAATATTACAAAAGCAGGATAAGGCGAATTTAGAGAAAAGGAAAATAAATACTCAGTTCCGTCCTCAAGCTTTCTCGCAATATTTTTCCTTTATTTGGGCGTTAAAACTATTTTTAATTGTATTAACTATTACTATTTATAAACACCTCTTACAATATTAAACATGATGTTCATCCGAAATGAATCTATGAGTTCAGCTTAGTAGAATGGACGATATGTATCACTCCTCCATTTTACATCACAATTGTAATATAAATAATGTAATGATGCGCTGTTTTCCTTTCTTTCAAATTCACCCTATCTTTGATAGTTTAAATAATTATACAAACATAATATTAAGAATTTACATTATTATGATTTTGTAAGATAAGTGAAGGGTCTTTTCTTATCTCTCTTCCCTTGATCCCTTGTAATTTGGCTATTATCATCCATTAATTGTATAATGTGTAGTATTTACTGACCATTAATAAATGATCATTTAGAGAACGTGAGATGCTACCAGACCGCATCTCACGATCTCTAGATAATCATAATGGTATAGTTTTTATTTTTTACCGAATTTGTCTTCTGTACAAACTCCAATATATTACATTATATTCCGTACATTCTTTTAAGCATTTAGATTCTAGAATTCTTCTTCCTACTTGTAAGGGCAGACTTCCGTTGTGGGATCAACAATTTTAATGAAATATTTTCTTGTGATGCTAGATCAAAAAATACTAGAAAAATTCCGAGCTATCATTCTACTTTGCCCTGGAAGCAGAGAATTTTTTAAAATTAATTTAAATACATTTTTACAATATTTTTGCTGTACAAAATTATATAATCAGTTGGTTTATATTAAATGTAGGATCCAAAATAATCAGCATTTTATTCAATCGGTCACAAAATTTTCAATGGCTATGGCACCCACGCTGTATTCAATATATAAAACATTAGAAAAACCAAAAGATTTTTCAATAAAGTAGATTACAAAACTTAAAAAATCCGATTCGTTGGAATCACCTTTTAATACCCTTAAATACGAATTTTCATCGCAATAAAAAATGAGCTGTATTCGCCGGGGGGCAATGTTTTTATGGATGTCCGGTGTTCTACTTAAAAATTAAAAATTCATCTGAATTTTATCCAATTTTAACGTTTGCTCAACCGTGAGAAAACAGACTATTTTATCTTTCGGGCTATGTTAACAAGTTTAGATTTTATTTCATTATAAGCAAGTCAAATAAGGAGGAAATTAAAAAATAGTTCAAAAGTTTTATTTATATCTCTAGTTATAATTTGTTTAAGGAAGGGTAGTTTGTGCCCTTACATACATATATTATATAAGGTATATAATAATTACAACATAAGTAGCCCATGATAATTTTTTTGTGGATGGGTAAAATCTAAGGCATTAGAAAAGTGAAAATATTTTAGGAATTTTTTTTCAAAAATTTGTATTGTTTATCAAGTATACAAAAATCTATATATGTGTTCATTTCTTGGTAAAAATGTTTTCACTTATTTTTCTACGTCGCTTCGTCACTACGTCAAAACTGTCAAAGCGTGGGTTTTGTAGGTATTCAAATAATTTATGACCAAATTTTTACAGGAATACCAAACATCAAAGAGAAAAAATCCTTTGTAACGAAAATTCGTATTTAATAATTTTAGCAGTTAGACTGAAGCGACGTTGGCCACGCGAACTTAGTTGCGTAACATCGGCAAACGATAATTGCAAAGCGATCTCCACCCTGTTGATGAACTAATGGCTCCCATCACTGGATGGACGCCGTTCATGCCTTGCACGCCATTTTATGTGTCCCTGCTACGACCTTGTGTGCACGTTCACACAAGGTACTAATAATTTAAACATTTTTGCTTGTTGCATATTTAAAGTGCAATTGTAAATAAATGAATTTAAAAAAAAGTTTTACAGGGTGCTTAAAACGTTCAGAATTGTTGTTTTCAAAAATATATTTTTTGTTCTACTTTACTCGCAGCCATAGTCTTTTGGTTTTTCGAACTTTTTATATATATATATCATCTCATTTGTTACGTTCCTGCACATTATTTTTTAAATTAAAAGTCCAAATTAAAATCTAACGGTATATAGTATTAATCTAGAAATACACGCACAATGGAGCTTTAAACCACATTTAAAAACATGGACTTAAATTAGCGAAAATATTTTTTTTCTCTTACATAACGCTCGGACAAATTGTCAAATATCAATGACATTTTCGTGTCAGTGAAGTATTGTGAGTGTGGTAAAAGAAACGTATTTTGGTCATTTATGGTCATGTCGGACAGCCCACACACTGTGGTTTTTGTCTGTCATGCGGCGTATCATGTATGAAATGTTGTGTTGGATCAACTACTGATTTATTACAAGACGACAAGAAATTTTATTGCAAACTGCACTATCCTATCTACGATTTAGCTTCTGCATGTAAATTTTATTAAGTGAAATAGTTATTGATTGTTGCTTAATGATTTCAAAAATTTAATCATATATGCGCGCCACGCTTAGCACTATCGCCAAGAGTTAACATTATAATTTAATTCACTAGTTTTCGTGGTCCGCTTGATCAATTAAGATCTTTCAATTAATTGAGGTTTTTAGTTGAGATAACAAAGTCAGTGTCACGAGCGGCATTCGAACCCACTATCTTCGACTAGATACGCCGCTTCTCTACCACCTGAGTTATCGTGACCTCGATCCACTCGAATTAGTGGACGTGGAAGTTAGTGAACTTCCCATCTCAACTCCACCTTAAAACCTTAATTAATTGAAAGATTATAATTTAATTTTTAAATGTTTTAAATCTTGCTGGCCCAATTAATTTATAATCTATATTAATTGTAAATTAAATGGGAAAAAATTATGGTTTACAACGTTGGTTATTAAGTAATGTGATAATTAACAATTAAACTATTTGTTCTGTGTCGATCCAAAATTTCCGTCAAATGTAAACCGACCTCCGGCAGACGGGCTCTCATCCTCTACATTTACTTAAAATTAGATATGATGTCATGTTTATAACTTTTTTACAATAAAGTATATATTATTGCTACTAGTTCATACTTGTTTAGCGGTCATTATTGACCATATAAATTATTCCAATTAATCTATTAATAACTATTAGTTCTGAGCCCCCCGTGATCTCGTCAGGTTTTCAGAACCAGATATGGATCCTATCCAACCAAACAGCGTCCTTATTATTCTTTTATTTCATTGCTGATTTTAATTTTTCTTCTCTACCTATGTTAAGGCAGCTTTTTAAGGCGAAATAGCAATCGATTTTGCAACTTATGCCACACTTTTTCGCGATTCAAACAGCAACAACAGCAACGGAAACATTTTCATTAGTAAAACTGACGCTGACTGTGGATCCGCCCTATGTATTTAGTTGGTCAGTTAATTCATCCGATCTAAGTTAAAGTAAATTGACAGTTGAACGATATTACATGGTTTATCGCCTGCCTATCATGTAGTCGTTATGAAATTTTGGCTTCTCTTTACTTACTGAATGTTTCAAATATACTAAAAAACAGCGCTCGTATTTTGTTGTTTATTTCAAATATTAATTATATTATATAAATTACAACATACTCGATAATTAAATAATATTTGCATATGATCGATTTAAGGATTTACTCTTAATAAAGCATGGAGAGAAAACCAGGTAATAAATTATTTCAATTTTAATCTATCTCTAAATGATTTTTCGTTGTTTTGGTGAATACTCGTTCAAACCATCATAAATGGATAATTTTACTAAAACTCATGAAGTTCTGATCTCGCTTAATTTTGTTTACGTTAAAATACGTATGGCGTAATTAATATAACGATAAAACCACACATAGTTTGAAATAAACTACAAAATACGTCCGGTGTCAGGTTTTGTCTTGAGTAATGGGATTTTTTTACTTTTTCGCTGCCAGTTTTACGCATTTGATGGAGCGTATGTAACTTTGTAGAATCCTTTTTTTTGCCGTGTCCATTGAGCCTGATTGATCTGTCCCCGAGGATGGCTCTTCTTGAGGCTTAACAGTTCTCCATACTAGTCGATGCCGCCCTGTGTGAAGGAGCCTAATATCTACAAATTTTCCCAATTGTTTGATGTTAGTCATATGAGAGAGTGCTGTTCAGATTAAAAATTATTACGGAATGTATGTATTAGTTTATAGAATATGTTTTTGTAAATTTTATAAAAACGAATTAATTTAAAAATAACATTATTGTATAATCTCAATCCATACCTTACTTAAAGATTAATTAATTGTTATTTGGTCAATCGGACCACTAAATCTAATGGAATGATTGTATACTATTTAATATTACAACATATTAATGCGTAATAATTTGTGTTTACTCATTTAAATTAAATGATGACTAATATGACAAATATATTATATATTAATATGTATCTACGTCATTCAAAACATGTTTTAAATATTGGAAAATTTCTTTTCGTACCAATACTTTGATTTTACCGGGATTATTTTAACCGGAGCAAAAAACACGTTTACACATGGATCAGTAATTTCTTCTTTTTCTTTGGAGAGTATACATGTCCGGTTTACTTTTAGGGTAATGAAAATTCCTCTGGCACAACTGGAAATCGAAAAGAGTACAGCAAACGCCCCGAAGTTTCAATATTGATGAAGCATTAAAAAATCTATGCAGAAAATCACTTTTGGATAAAACTCTAATGACACGTTTTGTACAAACAAAACATCCCCCTTAGAAGATTAAAACTATATATTTAATATTATTAAATTTACTAGTTTTCGTGGTCCGCTTGACGAATTAATATTTTTTAATTAATTAAAGTTTTTAATTGAGGTAAAATAGTCAGTGTCACGAGCAGTATTGGAACCCACGACCTTCGTCTAGATACGCAGCTGCTCTACCACTTGAGCTATCGTAACTTCGATCCACTCGGACACTAACTTCCCATCTCAACCCCATCTTTTGAATTTTCCCTCCTTTTTCCCATTTTTCAAATGTCGTGTAATCTATTTGATTCTCGGCGACAAATGTATCAATTTAATATTATTTTTAAGCAGTTAAAACATTATATATAATCCATTGTATTTAGTGGTCTATTCACCAAATTACTTCTTTCAATTAATTAATCTTTTTATGTAAGGTTTTGGTTGAAATGAAAAAGTTTGTGTCACGAGCGGGATTCGAACCCACAGGTTGTTGTAGGTTGAGATGGAGAGTTGGTTACAAGTGGATCGAAGTCACGACAGTTCAAGTGGTTAGAACAGCGGCGTATTCAGCCGAAGTTCGTGGGTTCGAATCCCGTTCGCGACACAAACTTTTTAATTTCAACAAAAACCTTACATAAAATGATTAATTATATATAATTAACATCTAAATGAAACCCAAGATAAACATATCGAACAAATTAAAAATATATGACTACTGTATCAAAAGAAGAAAACAAAAGATAATAAATAAATAAGCAAATACAAATATGAGAAAATTGTAACCGCTGAACTTAAAAAACGTATAGCAATCGCTAAATTCTTGAGCATTTTCGGTTCACTCGAACAAAGTATTAAATCAAAAGAAAATAAAAAAAGTCCTAAAAGCATTATTGAACTTCAGAGCCATTTATCAAACTCATTTTCTTTTAATTTCTCCTCCCACGCTTCAAGCTTGACCCTGCGTAGAAATTGTATCGGTCCCTCTTGGTTTCGTTTTAATTTCATTTCTCCTTTTGGCCGATTTCATTAAAATCAACTTAACCAGCAGAATTTCCAGGGGGTCTTTTGTTAGTAGAAAAGCTCTATATAAAGATCGTTTCGAGGTCTATATAAAAAAATAATTCAATGTACTTATTAAAATATCGAACAGTTTATATACATTTTTTTTATTATCAGCAGTTTTAAATTAGTCTGTCTTTTTATAGAACGTTCCCAATAAATTTAAATATAAAATGTGACTAATTAGACCGTAATATTGAAAATTTGTCGTATGAATTTCTCGTTAAAATATCATTAAATTAATTGTTAAAATAAATGTGAGAAGAATGATTTTACGTATTTAAGTATTTTTAGTGAGTACAAATACTTTGATTAAGACTAAAATTTCTAGCATTGTATAAATTTACTTTTTTCATACCCTACATGTATTCGTATAATTTAAATAAATGATAATTTAAATTAATAATGTTTTCAACTAATTTTATAATCGTCTCCACCAATTTATTAACCGTTTCATTCAATTTAATAATCGCCTAAACTAATTTAATATTCCCCCCTTTCGGGATTTTATAGTCAGGGAAGTTGCGGAAAACTTTATTTAAATAAAAAAAAGTGAAATTAATTAATCAAAAAATACAAATATTTAAAAAATGATAATTTTTAACATGTTGTTAAATGTTAACATCAATTAAAGGAGTGGCAGTTCTGCGACAGCCATTGGCAACTTAAAAGGACAATTGGTGCAGTCGATGCCCGAAATGGAATTGAAAGTGCAGATTGTTATTTCACTTAAGTGTAAGTTCTTTTGGTTTCAGCTAACTCGGTCCTCGCAGCTGTCTTAATCTTGGTTAACGCTGCTCTGCAGAGATGAGAGTTGGCGAGTAGGGCGGCGGCAAGAAAAGAATCGTATGAGAAAATGATTCCACAACCTCTTTTCCTTCAGCGTTTTTATGATCCTGGCATTGTTCAAGATAAGAAATGCGTTACATTATGAAAGCCCATCAAGTTTTGTACACAGATCAAGTAAAAAATCACAAAAAAGTGGGGCTGTTACTGGTTATCATTTTTAAAATATTTATATTTTATGAAGAAATAATTTTATTTTTTAAAAATTAAAATACAGGTTTCCGCAACTTCTAGCTCGTATTTATTCACTCCCCGACAATAAAATACCAAACGGGACGATTATTAAATTGGTTGAGACGATTATTAAATTGGCTGAGACGATTATTAAATTGGTTGAAAAGATTATTAAATTGGTTGAGACGATCATTAAATTTGCTGAGACGATTATTAAATTGGTTGAGGCGATGATTAAATTGGCTGAGACGATTATTAAATTGACTGAGACGTTTATTAAATTGGTTGAGACGATTATTAAATTGGCTGAGACGATGATTAAATTGGCTGAGACGATTATTAAATTGGCTGAGAAGATTATTAAATTGGCTGAGACGATTATTAAATTGGCTGAGACGATTATTAAATTGGCTGAGACGATTATTAAATTGGCTGAGACGATTATTAAATTGGTTGAGACGATTATTAAATTGGCTGAGATGATTATTAAATTGGTTGGGACGATTAGAAAATTGGTTGCGACGATTATTAAATCTATCGTTTTATCTATTTTCACTCTTATATCTGCTACCTACAGGTAATCATGAAATTATTTACACACTTACATAAGTTTTTTCATTTCAGAAAAGCAATTCGAAACAAATCGAATAACCAGCCAGGACTCAATTATGAGAAGTTGCTTATAACATTCTGAACCGACTGAAAAACCAATGAGAAATTGGAATGATTTAGTTCAGTAAAGTACCAACATTATAACACAATAGACGATAATTTATGTAAGAATAAATCTTTTACTTTTTCTTACTATTTCACGCTGTATATTTTTAAAACAAATTCATACTTCTTTTTTCAGCCTGTTTTTCTCCCATTAATCAACTAATGAATTAATTAATTTTGTTTGCTGGCCTATTACTAGGAAGGAAATTGTCTATATAGTTGGATCATTTTAGGAAATAATGCCTCCACATTCAATTTCTTCATCTATTTGGAATTTTACGTCTATAAAAGACAAACTTAGACCAAAAGAATAGAATTGAATAGAAGATATAAATCCCTCAAAAGACTACTTCAAAACGAATAGCTTAATATACACTTCATACTACAACCAACTTAGAAGATGGAATCGAACTGTGGGGAACCAATAGAAATAAAGCATCCCAACAATTCATAGAATCCGGTCACTCGAGTTCAAAAATCATTGCAGTTTCCAAATTTGAATCTAACGGTCACTAATCTCTACACATTTGAATCTAACTCAACAATCACAAACCTTCGAATCTCATTTATTTTTGAAACTGAAGTCGGTACTAAACCCCGGATCCTCATCAACACCTTTGACAAACAATTTTCAGTGTCAAACACTAATGCCTGTAACACCAATGGTCTCGCGATTTCCTATTGAGTTTTTAGTGTAATTAAAAGATTATAACTTTTCACTTTTTACAGTTTATAATATAAAATTGGACAGCAAATTGCTTGCAGCGCTCTAGCGCTGTTGTAACATAAAAATAATGTAACATAACATAAAAAGTAAATAATTCTATATTTACTTTATATGTAATTGTATGTTAGAAAATAATCAGCGACATGTTAAAATCTCAATGTTCAATGTTGAACAATCTGCACAAAGGACACCAATCAATGTTAAGGGTAAGTTTCGGAGGAGACAGAAATTAGTTTCACAGTTGTATCAATTAATCTGGAAATTTTCCTCTCGCTCACGATGTTCGAACAATAGTTATGCCATAGTTTCGTGTAAACAGGTAAAAGCGATAAATGGATGTTGGGGGCGGTCACTAGCGTCGATCCAATGGGTTGCGGTCTGGCTGAGTACAAATCGTGAGGTAGCAGTGCGCACAGGCCATCCTTCAAGTCAACTATGATAAATTGGAACAGGCTGTTCATACATCCAGTATGAGAATGCATGGCATTATTGGGTTACTGATCTTTGACGACAAATACTATTTTGGGTTGGTGTAAAGTGATGATTTAAGAAAAATCGTCTATTAAAAATTTTTTTGTTGGTTCCAACAATTGAGATATATTCACTAGTTTTCATGGTCCGCTTGACCAATTAATATCTTTAAATTAATTAAGGTTTTTAGTTGAGATAAAAAAGTCAGGGTCACGAGCGGGATTCGAGCCAGCTTTATTATTTTTATCTCAACTAAAAACCTTAATTAATTGAAAGATATTAATTGGTCAAGCGGACCACGAAAACTAGTGAATTTAATAAGTTAAAATGAAGTATACTTCACTAATGCTTTCTGTTGTCATTTCATTTGTCGCCAAGAATCAAATAGATTCCACGACATTTTAAAAATGGCAAAAAAGGGAAAATTCAAAAGATGGGGTTGAAAGTTAGTGTCCGAGTGGACCGTGGACACGACAGCCTAAATGGTAGAGCAGCGGCGCATCTAGCCGAAGATCGTGGGTTCAAATCCCGCTCGTGACACTGACTTTTTTATCTCAACTAAAAACCTTAATTGAGAAATAGTTAAATAATAATTATTTTATAAGGTTGATGGAGTATCGACTTTTAAATACCAAAATACACTGCTTTTCCAAAAGTTTTTTCTGTCATTATAAATTTCAAATAATGTAGGCCGCTCCGCTGAACCTACTTAAAAAAAAATAAGGATACACAATTTATTTCTATACCTTGGGAAATTAAATTAATGTTGTAATATCTGTACCCGTATATGTCTCATACTGTGTTGTCAAAGTTTTGAAAGGCCACGCTTAACCGTTTGCCATTTATTTGTCCGCATATATTGTAATTAAAATTTTTCAATCTATTACGAAACATTTTGCATAAAAAATATGCCCTTAATATCTACCAAATACAATAAATACATAGAAGGAAACCCAATTAAAACAACAGAACGCAAAGTCGATATATCAAAGTTATTAAAATTTTAAATGAATATACTTAAGCCTAAAAATTAACTTTCCCAAATATTTAAACATATAGCATTTTATTGTATATTTGGTTAAGTATATGATATTCAGACACTAGTAATAAGATGTAATTAATTATTTCAAGTATACTTTGTAAAGTCGTTCTGTGATTTGTACGAAGCCTGAAGGTAATTAAAAAGAAGATGTATTAAGTTGCAGGGTGTAAATCTTACGAAATCATCTATCATCTCGTCCGACCTAGGAGATTTAGGTTTTGAGGGATATATCCTTCTTTTAATCAGTTAACACCTGAAGGGATATAAAAGCTAAAATTCGTCAATAATATACTCAGTGTAACTACATTCGCATTCTCTTTTCTTCAAACAAGTACCAGTATTTGTAAATTACCCAAGGACCGCGTACATTAATTATTAACATCAGAAAATCCTTTTGTTTGATCTTCGCCGTTTTAACAGAGGGGTCCAATTTTCTGTAACTCTCAATAATTCAGCGGTTTGTGGCACCTAGCCTTCAAGCGTATATATTATTTATGTTAAGTAGCCCATAGTATTCGGAATACGAAATGAGTCGTAGTTAAAATTTTACGAGAATTAGAACGACGCGTGGTTCCTCAAACTTTGAGCGTATTAAATTTTAATTGTGCTGCCAAAAAGCGGTCAATTACGCGGTCGGACCCAAAGGACGGGGTAATCTTTTGTACCAGAAAATATAAGTTGGCCAAACTTTAACCAGTTTTTCAATTGGGTTAAAAATTCAAATATCTCTATTACCTAAATAATTATTCTTGACGTCTGGAAAGTATGTACAATGAAAACGACAATAATTACATGAATAATATTCATGAAGATTCGCACTTTTCAAAGCAGTGAAAACTATTGATTATAATTAGATTAACAGACCCTTTTCATTTGGAAAGTTACAATGTTTCAAAATTTAGTAGTTGATAAAGTATATAGCAAATATGAACAAAAGCGTTTAATGAATTTTTAATTTAACAAGTCAAGACAATCTCTTATTATTTTTTTACCTAAATCTCTTTTATTTTCTCACGATCTGCATTTCTCTATTCTTCGAATTGTGTTTAAACCATCCATTTTCTCCCCAGTAATGTATTATATTTCCATTTTTGATCTATTTCGTTTTATTTTGGTTTTCACTCACTTAAGTAACACAAATAAATCATAGTATAATAAAATCTACAGATAAAATAAAATAAATTTATAGCACAGTTAGTTTTTCCCAATGTTTCCTTGCCGTTTCTACTCTACACATAGGCGAAAAATATTATGTCCATTTTGAAATAAAGAATGAACAACACATAAAACTTAAAATATGTTTGCTTGTAAAACATATCCTGGACAAAGGAAATTCCCACTCAGAATTTATACTTGCTTTAAGTTTGCATTCCATCTAATTATGTATGATTTTTCGTCTACCTTATCAAGAAATTTATGTTCATATTATATTACTTTGTTAACCCACCTGCCTACCTAATAAAATATCTATATGTATTCTATCAATAATTATATCTTAGCTATCAATTTAAACTTTATCATCAATTTAATATGTACTTAATTAATTATTTATTTAAAAACATCATTTATATCTCAATATATCTATCGATCTGAATAATATTTTTCTAATATCAGCGATGAATATTTGACAAATCGACATTTTCCAATATATTACTTGGATTGCTTGCAATAAAAGAAGCACTGAAAAAAAGAAACTTCTTACTTAGCATTTTAAATTGCCCTAAATAATTATAATCTCTAATTTAAATAAGAATATTTATTTGAAATTTTGCTCATAAAATTCATCAATTCATTCTATATATTTATTATTTTTAATCTATTATCTCCTTTCTAAATATTTCCTTTTCTACCTAATAAACTATCTTTCTATTTATTAATTAATATATAATTGCATCTATCCATGTTGAATTTAAACTTGCAAGTTTATGACTGCTTATTTAAAAAAATTTATTATTATGCCTCAATATATCAATAAATCTGAAAAACTTCGGTTTTTGTAATATCAACGATTATTATTTGCCAAATCATTCCATTGAATTTCTTTTGTTGTTTACACTTGTTCGCAGACTAACATTAGGAAACCGGCTTTATCTGTAAAATTCATCGTGTAGGATACAACGTTATAAATAAATTTACTAGTTTTCGTGGTCCCCTTGACCGATTAATATCTTTCAATTATTTAAGGTTTTTAGTTGAGATAAAAAAGTGAGTGTCACGAGAGGGATTCGACCCCACGACCTTCGGCTAGATATGCCGCTGCTCTACCACTTGAGATATCGTGACTTCGATCCACTCGGACACAAACTTCCCATCTCAACCCCACCTTTTGAATTTTCCCTCCTTTTTGCCAGTTTTCAAATGTTACAAATAAACCAGGCTTGTCCCTTGAAAATTGGTTTAGTAGTTGCGACTTTCGACACCTAAAAGCAACTGCTCCGGTTTATACTTTCCTCAAAAGAAAGCGTAACTCAATTTTACCATTCTCTAGCGTTTGTTTTAAAATTATTAGCATTTAACGCAACACACATGTAAGATTTGTTGTTGAAGAAAAAACATTAAACCATTTTTATAAAATCATTTATGAAAATAAATTATGCTATTTGAGCTATAACTTATTACTTGTTTTCTTTCAAATTAATTGTTTCTGTATGGACAGCTAATTAATTTTCTGTGTTCAATTTAAAAGGCCTTAAATCGCATGTAATAAAACAAATCTTTGTGGATTCATCTTGCTTAAGTCATGTCTTATTGTAAATGTGTTAAATTTCAAATGATTAGGTGATGAAATTGGTTCAGGAGGAGGGCCGATTTATGTTTGAACAATAAACAATATTCCGAACATTTGTAAAGTTTGAACGTGTCACCTCCGGGCTTAAAGAGTAAGTAAAACTCTAAAGATCAAGCCCCAATTTTATGTTTTGCATTTAAAGGATCTTCCCATCTCATTTAGAGTGTTGGCGTAAACGGATTTCGTTGCCCCGAGGAAAGTGTTATGTGGGATCCGGCAACAGAGGCTGATTGCATGTCATGAAATGGCCCGGAGAGCCGTCTTTTGTTCCCCGGAGCTGTGCCACCAACCCTAATGTGTCATTAACCGGATCATATTAGCCCCTGCGTTTGTCCACTTTAGGACGCAGATGTGGTAGATTTCTCAACGGACGGCTTGCCCATATGGGCATTTATTAGCCGGAGGTCTACCGTCCCGTGGGCCACTTTGTTTTTATGCATCCCGTGATGCTAACACATAATTCAACCTTTTCTTTCATCGGGCCGAAAGGGAAAATATCGCTTTTATAACGCTTTCCTTGAGGGAGGGGCACTCAGGGGAGATTGCTGACAAAAATAATGAGAAAGGGAGAAGAAAGAAAGATGGATAGATTGAGAGAGAGAGAGAGAGAGAGAGAGAGAGAGAGNATTCAAAAGGTGGGGTTGAGATGGGAAGTTAGTGTCCGAGTGGATCGAGGTCACGATAGCTCAAGTGGTAGAGCAGCGGCGTATCTAGCCGAAGGTCGTGGGGTCGAATCCCTCTCGTGACACTGACTTTTTTATCTCAACTAAAAACCTTAATTAATAGAATGATATTAATTGGTCAAGCGGACCACAAAAACGAGTGAATACTATGAATGATAGGTCAAAGACTGTATGTGTTTTATACTTTCGGCATAAACTCAATTGAAATGCAATAATGATTTGAAAAAAATTCCATAAACAAAGAAAATTTTTCAATGAAGTATGCCATTATCTAGAACTCCTGACTATAGCTTCATGTTACCTTCAAGTAATGTAAACAATTATAAGTCAATTTACAGTTTTTTGAAAAAAATTAAACATAATAGATAATCCATTATATTTCGTGGTCCGATTGACCAAATAACTTCTTTTAATCAATTAATCTTCATGTAAGGTATTGGCTGAAAAGAAAAAGTTAGTGTCAAGGAGGGAAAATTCGAAAGGTAGGTTGAGATGAAGAGTTGTGTCCGAGTGGATCGAAGTCACAAAAACTCAAGTGGTTAGAGCAGCGGCGTATTGGTCGTGGGTTCGAATCCCGCTCGTGACACTAACTTTTTCATTTCAACCAATACCTTACATAATGGATAATATTTTTTTAAATGATAATTAATTTTTTGCTGTTTTTTAAAATAATTTTATTATTTGATTTGTAGTTGTTGAACAATATACTGCATGGAATTTTCTAAATTAAAATAATTTCGACCACGACATGAGTCCTCTTCAGTGTTAATTACCTTTGTCTATCCTATTAAAAGCCTTTTTGTTTGCTTTAGTTTTTAATATTAAATATAGTATATTAGTAAAATTGTATGTACATTCCAGTGGACTACTCAACTATGTCTAACCTTTTATTCATTTATTTCTGTAAGGTGTCAATCTTATCAATTCTGATATGACTACTTTTTGATTAACTTTTTACATTCTATAATATTACTATATTGGGCACAAATCTTTTCTTATTGTTTTTGCACATTTACATTATTTTTATAAATATGTATGCATACTTTGTCTACTCAATTTAAACTTTCTTCTTTTTTTCATTTAAATTACATTTTTTAAATTTACGTTTGTTACTATTTATGTGTGAAAAACTTGTGCCATTATTATTATTATTATATTTTGTAACGAGGGTTCACAATAGCAGAGGTCATATCAACTTTCGATTTGAAAAAAAAATTGTATGTATGTCGGGTTCAAATGCAGTGCCGCTGGATTCGAACCCTGCACCTTTACCTTACAACGATGAGTGACGGTGTCAAGGTGGTGTAAAATATATAAAGGAATATTTTTTTCTTTCTTTTATTTATAAATTTATGTTGAGTATTTGGTGTCTGAAAATATTATTCTAGTCAATTCCAGCAAGATGTTATGCGATGATGTTTATGACAGTCAATTTCTCGATTTAAATAGAGGAAAGGGAAAAAGCAGAACAGTTGGACAGACGGTTGCGAAAATTTACAGCAAAAGACAGGAACAGAAACCCATTTTGCTTCCTTATAGTCCGGTTGTTATCGGCAAAGGGTAATCGAGGAAGGAAAAAAGGCCTAAAATCCTCTCGAGCACCACGTCGGGGAAAAAGTTCTAATGGGCCCAGGTAAAAAATAAAGAACGGAGATAATTTCTTTTTGTCGGAAAAACCCAATGACTTACCCATCCCCCTTGCAAGCACCTTGGGCTCATATCCCCATGGGGCGACGATTTGTTTAATTAAGTAAACAAGGCTGGTGTTTTATGAAGGGAGGGTAAGTTTCCTAAATAGCCGGTATCTCAAACTACATTAGGGCAAGAAACTAATCTAAGACGTAGAAACCTTAATGATCATTATTGAGACCCTTTTAATTCATAACTGGCCAGGTTTTTTTATACATACCACGGTTTCTTTGCCAAGTTATATTAATTAACTCGTTAATTACAGTTGTAATCGTAGATCTTTCAGTTCAATTCGATAAAATAAATTAGACTTTTGGAATTCCACTTCTTCCCTTGCAAAACTTTTCTTAATGGGTTGTTTTAACGAATTCATTTTATGCCTCTAAATCGTGGTCGTTAATTGCTTGTGATGAGAAAAGACGTGTTAAGAACAAAACAAGACAAAATTAAACCCATTTGAACTTAATAGACCGAAGTATAAGGGGCACGTTGAGCATATTCTTTATTTTCAGGAATTTAGTGCAGTTTTTTATTGGATCCCTCTTGGTAGTGTGTTGCATCAACAAGAGAGATATTACTGACCCAGTAATATTATCTTCAGCACCCATCCAAACAACTTTTCATTTGCTAGAAATCTCTCTTCAAAAAAAACTTTTAATTTTTATTTGTATAAAATAAGTGTGGTGTTTAGTGACCGTTAGATAATGGTTATTTTGAGATCGTGAGATGCGGTCTGGTGTGACGTAGGTTTTAGAAAACCATTTTCTTTATCGTGCCAACGTTTGGATCTTTATTGAGATCATCTTCAGAGCTCAAAGTGTTTGTTTTCTATGTAGATGTGTCATTATTGGGTGTCGTGTTGAGTTTAGGGCTCTCTCAACACGACACACAATAATGACACATCTACATAGAGAACAAACACGTTGAGCCCTGAAGATGATTTCAATAAAGATCGAAACGTTGGCACGATAAAGAAAATGTTTTCTACACTACGTCACGCCAGACTGAACATCTCACGATCTCAAAATAATCATTTGTATAATATATTTGTTACAATCTGTAACCTTATTTACAACGTGTAGTTGGATTTATAGATTGAATGTATCGTGAAAGGAGTTAACAACCGTTGTTGTTCTCCCAATGCGTAGAATACGCAAAAACTAGTGAAAGTAAATTTTGACAGGTGATACATTTTACCTTAAAAAGATGCTGTTCTACCCTCAATACCAACACTGCTTCAATATCAAGATGGTTTAATTTGATATAAATAAAAACATTGAAAAAGTAAAAAAAATCGTCACGGTAATAATCATTCACTAACTCATGAGAGAAGGAATCAACCCATTCGACCATGACAACCTGAGCCACCTACTAACTTTCTTCATGCTATTTAAAATTCAACGGAAAGTTTTATTCATCATCAGGGTTTACCTATGGGATCGTCCTCTCTTCATTTTATTCCGAATTTTTTGTTGATAATCCGGAGAAAAGTTATTTAGGAGAAAGGTTTTTGGAGGAAGTCGCGGAATTATAAAATTTTTTACAATTTTTGAATACTCTACATGAGCAAATTTAGAATGAAAGTCGAAACTTAAAAAAACCCTGTATTGCCTAGATTTAAAGTACAAATCACCCACAACAAATCTGAATACGACATACCTTAAACCGACAACTACCGATGCGATGATCAATAATGAAAACGTGTAACACTGGTTTTTAAAATATTCTTTTTTTACGAGGATTCGCAACAGCAGAAGTCATGTAAACCCGCAGGGTGCCGGTGTTTTTGAAAAAAAAAAAAATTATAAGTATGTCGGGTTCGCATGCAGGGCTGCTGGATTCGAACCCGGGACTTTTACCTTACAGTGATGAGCACTGTATGTGCTCCTAGCAGCACGCCTAAACCGTTGCGGCCACCCACGCCCCGTCAAATTGAAATTGTTTTTTGTTTCATTTAGACGGTCCTTAAATTCAGAAAATTTGTTCCAATTTAGGCACGTGTTCTTTACCTCTTGTTATAAATTTCTGTGCAGCTTTGTCCTATATATTTAATATCTCAATCTTTAAAAGTTTTTAAATCTCGCTTTTGGACAAGTTGCCAACCTTGTCATTAGATTTTGAGATAATGTTTCTATGTGAACACGCACCTTTAAAAGATACTCTACTTCTCGTTTACAAATTAAATAACTAAACTTTTCTCTACAGTTACACAAGCAACGAAAGCCTAATGATTCATTTGTGGTGGGGTGGCTGATTCCGATTGTTACTTCTTTTAGATAAATATTTCTTGATATCTATTGTTATTCGCCGAAGTTTTGACTGCGTGTAATTTTTTTTGTAATTAGCGAGTGTTAAAATATTGGTGAGTTACCGTATATTCCGCCACCCAGCCAACCATACATAAACTCCAATCGAATAAATACATGCGTACAAATAAAATTTTGGAAGTCACTGGAGTACGTGATATTACTTTAGTAGTTCCTCTCTTTTAAACACAGTTATCCTAAAAAACAACCTCATTTGGTGGATCTGGGAGGTACTCAATACCGCACAAATCCACCGACCCACCCGTACAGGGGGCATCTCCGTGGCCTTTTGGCAGTTAGGACATGTCCATGCGTTAGCCTGGTATTGCCAATTCGTAATCGTGTTATCACTATCCTTGGTTTTTTTGTTATCGGGTGGCATTCCAATATGCTGTTTATATGAAAAAAGGAAGAGCACCCTAAATTAAGTGTGAAATATTGAGCAACCGTTCTCTGCCTGACACATACATGGGTTTCGACGCAAAAGTCAACCTCGCATGGCCTATTCTCAGTTGGGTAAGGTATGATCCCTCTTCTGCCGATCCGACCCACTGACGCTGCTCAGCGTGTACCCAAATCGTGCATTTTATGCCAACTCTGTGATTATATAACTTATCTGTTTGCGTTTATTGAAATTATGATGGATTTCTATCGCTTTCATTTACTTTTACTTTAGACTTAACTTAAAATTAAGACCTTGTAGTGAACGAGTTTTTGTTTTTATTAAGATTCCGCTTTTTTTGATGAAAACGTTTATAACGTGACGAAAATTTCTAAATTATTAGCTTTGATCAATTTTAAAAACAAACATTTCTCCTAATAAACAACGTGAAATTTGAAACTTCCTGGAAATTCAGTCTTCTTTTCCGTTGTTTTCCTCGAGTAGAAGTGCGAAACGGTTTATTTCTGAGAAAAATTAGAAGTGAATAAAACTGGTCGTAAAAGGATTCACAAAGAAACGGTGACAATTGTGCTTTGGATCGTGAAATGGAAGGGGACGTTCTGTTAGATTATTGTCTGGGATGAAGGGGGCGACTCAGAGAGGGCTGATTGAAAGCACACACAACAGTACGTGACGAGCAGAAGGACATAGTTTTGTTTTTCTCACTTAACTTTGGAAGTGGCAGAACGTTTTACTCAGTTGATTGAATGACAATGATACAATAAATACAGAATAACACAGTAAATCTTTCAATTAAACGGAAGTAAAAAAATTAAAAATAGAACATATTAAATCTCAATTATGAGGAGATTAACTGATATATTTTTATACAAAATTTGTATAGAAAGTATAGTTATATAGGATTTGATGATTGTTATATCGATTAATTTATTTTGCTTTTTCCTAATTTGTGAAATTTGGCTGAATCATCTGAAATCAATCCTTTTCTAAGGAAAGGCTTCGAATACTTTTATAAACCCTAGGAGAATGGTGGTAGCATATTAAATATTAATCAGTGAAAAATGTAAACACCATATAATCGATTATTTGACAATAACACGCTGCTGCAGGCCACTCTCTTTGTTCCCCCCAGAGAGAGAGAGAGAGATAGATAGATAGAAAGAGAGAGAGAGAGAGAGAGAGAGAGAGAGAGAGAGGAGGGAATGTGAGTGAGAGGGGAGGGAGAGAGTGTGTGAGAGAGGGGGAGGGGAGAGAGAGTAAGTGAGGGAGGAGGGAGAGAGTAAAAAAGAGAGAAAGAAAGATTTTTTAATTTATTTATTTGTAGCCTATACATACTCGGGGCCTTCGTCGTTTTACGCGACGTGGTGAATTCTCGGGATAGGAATATGTGGAGAGGGCTCTAGCGGTGGGGTTGGTATGAAATTTTTGGAATCGGGAATGGATTAGTTCGTGGACAAAAGGAACGTTGAGGTCTTTGTGGATAGTGAGGTTAGATACGTAAAAAGGAGCTTTGACGATTTTCTGAGGATTTTTGGTTGGAAGGACTGGATACGCTGGATATTGGATGGTTTGGCTGAACCCCACAATTCCACACCGTATGTCCAATGTGGTCGCAGTAATGTCTTGTATAAGGTCAGTTTAGTGCTGAAGGTCAACCCGGATTTTGGCCCTAGTAGTCTGCGTAATTTTGTCCAAGTCTTCTGTTGAGTGTCTTTTAAGTCTTGTGTGGGGATTCCATTTTGCTGTCAAGGTATAGTCCTAGTTATTTGACTTGAGTGTAAGTCGGTATCTCTTCATTGTTTATGTATAGTGGAGGGCAAGACTGCTTTTTCAAAGTGAAGGTACATTGGATACACTTTTCTCCGTTTAATCTTGTCCTCCACTTTTTGCACCAACCTTCGAAGAGCTCAAGGTGTTCTTGGATATTAGAGGTAGCTTGGGTAGGATTGAAGTTAGAGGACAAAATTGCGGTATCGTGCGCGTAGGTGGTAATGATGGTATTGGGGTGAGTAGGTAGGTCAGCAGTATAGATGGTATAAAGGATAGGACCAATTATACTCCCTTGTGGGACACCGGCTTGTATTGGCCTGATCTCAGAGAACTCGTTACCGCACCTTACTCTACAGCAGCCGTCTGTTAGGTAGGATTTCAGGATAAGGTAATAAGGAGTGGGTAGGAAGCGTTTGAGTTTATAAAGCATGCCACACCCTGTCAAAAGCTTGTGCTACATCTAGGAACGCACCCAGGCAATACTCTTTGTTCTCAAGAGCAGAGGAAATGGTGTCCATAACTCTAAAACCTTGTTGGGTCGTAGAATGATGTGGGCGGAAGTCGAATTAGTGAAAGGTAATAATATTGTAAGTATCTAGGTAGGAATTAGTCGTTTTAAGAGTAGCCTTTCAAGGATTTTGGACATTGTAGGAAGAAGGCTGATGGGTCTGTAGGAGGATATCTGTTCGGGAGGTTTATGGGCTTCAGGAATAAGGATAATGACGAAAAATTTCCATAAGAGGGATAATAAGTAGTTCGTAGGATGGCATTATGTATGGTGGTTAAGAAGACTATGGCCTTTCGTGGTAGGTATCGAAATATGGTGGAGGTGATAAGGTCATGCCCAGGAGAGTTTCTATTTGAGGATTTGCGAATGTGACATTTTACTTCAGAAGGATGAAAAGGTTTGAGGGGGAGATGAAGTGGAAGTGGAATATTAAGGTTATCCATTACATCTTGTGTGTGAGAGGCATCGCTTATGTTTTCATGACGAGTAAATGTTGATTCTAAATGGGCTGCGAATAAGTTTGATTTCTCTTTCTCATTCCTGACCCAGGATCCATCACGTAGGCGGATGGAGGAGTCAACTGATTGATATTTTAATAAGGTTTTTGTAGCGGACCGGAGGGAGTTGTCATGTGTGGCAAGGGTTTCGAGGTATTTATTGTATTGAGAAGATCGGTAAGAGGTTAGTTGAGTACGAAGAGTCACAGTTAACCGGTTGAGAGTTCTTTTAAAGGAGGGATAACGGTTTTGTTGCCATCGTCTTCTAGCCTGACGTTTGGCGTTTAATAGGGAGCCGGATGTGACTTGGGGGATCATCATTACGGGGGAGATGGTGGGTTGAGGCTTATGCAAGGGAGTACTGTATAGTGTTGGTGACGTTCAAAACAGCAGCATCAACCTCGTCGGCTGATTTCATGGAAATTTTTAGGTTTAAAGAGGTATCTTGGAAAAGTTTCCAGTTAACTGTGTTTTGTAAAAGAGATGGTTTTATAGGTTTGGGGAGTGGAGTTATGGTTTAGAGTAAGTAGTACTGGGGAGTGGTCTGAGGATAGGTCGTGTAAGCACGGGATAGTAAGAGAAAGATAGATAAATAAATAGGTAGATACATAGATTGGTAGAATGATATATAGATAGATAGGTGGGTACGTACAGAGAGAGAGAGAGAGAGAGAGAGAGAGAGAAAGAGGGAGCGGGAGAGAGAGAGCGAGAGGGAGGGATGGAGAGAGAGTGAGTAAAAGAGAGAGAGAGAGAGAGAGAGGAAGATAGAGAGACAGAGAAGAGAGTAAAAGAGAGAGAGAGAGAGAGGGGGAACAAACATGAAGTTTGTTATTTAACAATTTAATACATATTAAACTTCTCTGCCGTTGCTAGCTTAAGAAATTTATTAATTGTCTGAATCATTTTATCACATTCGTAAAAAAAAGCAGATTATGGAGATCATTTTGAGGCATATTTTATTCAAAATTATATACCAATTCACAACAAAAATACATTTTAAAAATATTTTATTGTTAAAAAATATGTACACTCATTATCATATACGACTATTTTTTTTCTTTTATTCCTTACAATTTTATTGGTAGTGTCGGAGTGCGTTTTCAATCATTTTAGTCTGCATGTCGATATTATTATGTTTAGACCCGTTGTAACTTGTAAATATCACACATAGAGCCACGACTGAAGATGGCGAGAATCGGGTATGCGAGGGTAGGCAGAGCAAAATGGTTCGACACGAGCAAACCTCAGGTTCATCAAATCGCCAAATGTCAATAGGAAATCACACTTTTTTATTTTGATTACAATGAAAGTGAAATAAGAGTCCCTGAAAGGGAAATTTTATTACAGAAATTTCAGCAAATACTTATCTGCAACTGATGAAGCAGAGGATAAATACGTCATATCAACTCGAGCTGCATAAAATTTAAATTTAGAACAAAAAGAAAAAAAAAGAATGATACACGTTGCACTGTAGTGAATGTAAATTAGGCCGTCTACTATATTTTGAGATCAGCTAATCCATCCGGCAAACACCCGGAAACTTGTAGGTGTGTTACAAGTTTCTCACACTACGGCGTGTGCGATTAATTAAAACGTTTCCCCAAGAGCCTACAAAAGCAAGTCTCGCTAATTATTGCCTAAGAAAGCCAGGCAAAACTAATTTCGATACACTTTTGAATACAATCTTTGACTAGCAATATGTGGCTGCGGAGACGAATAAAAAACGACCTAGCCTACTACATCTTGCTTTTTTCGACAAATGTCGGTGTCTCAAGGACCTGGTACAATTTACTGATATTTGGTGTAGAGTTGATGGTACGAAATGCTTTTCAATGCCACCAGTTCCATTTTAACATCGGCAGTCG
Source organism: Cimex lectularius (assembly GCF_000648675.2). Classification (NCBI taxonomy): domain Eukaryota; kingdom Metazoa; phylum Arthropoda; class Insecta; order Hemiptera; family Cimicidae; genus Cimex; species Cimex lectularius. The sequence continues at coordinate 858,773 of NW_019392875.1, read as the reverse complement.
TCGCTGAGAAGTTCCTTGTATACTATCTTGTATGATCACATACCCCCAACAAAAAAACAAAATTCTACACAATGTTTTTATTAACAATACATTTTTCTGATTTACCTAGCCGGTAACTTTTTCTCGGCTGTCCGCTGAAATATTAATACTTCACCTTTATTTTTACGAGAGTTCGCAACCCAGAGGTTATATCAACTCTCGGGGTGCCGGTGTCTTCGAAAAAAAAAAAAGCCCATTTGTAAGTATGTCGGGCTCGAATCGGCCGCTGGATTCGAACCCGGGACCTTTACCTTACAGTGTCTTTACCTATTCTTGTTTGACTTGTTATTTCATATGCTAGTTTGTTTTTGTCTCAGTTCTTCTTTCACATATAAATTCAATTTAATAAAGCCAAATTGTTTAATCATAAAAATAGTGTAGCAAAACGATAAGAAGAACCGGATGGCCAATTGTTACAGCAATCGGCGAGAAGACAAATTGCGCTGTTGATCCTTTGCAATTGGGCCGGATAAATTTCAACCGCGGGACAAAATCATGCGGCCCTGCGGAAGTTTCAGCGGCTTTCAACTGTTCTGCAAGTTAAAATGCGAAATTTATTCACATTGAGAGTGCTGTTCAAGGGAGGAAGGCGCCGTGGGGATGAGGCTGAAGTTCGGAAGTTGTCGGTTGTTCCGGTTGTTCTAGGAGGGCCCGATGTCGGTTTCCATTCGCGAATTCTCGCCGGAAAACTTTTGTCCCCAATGGTTTCCCGATTATGAATTAAATGAAGGTCCGACGGGACGGAAAATAAATGGAAATACGGTCGATCGTGGATCAACAGTTAAAAGAAAAATCCATGATACATAAAATCGATAAAGTGGCAGTGTGCGAGTATTCGTGATCGTGCTGTACTTTGTAAAACAAAATTTCTTACCTCACATTATTAAGATTATACTGATGATTTAATAAGATTATAAGAAACGACACTCAAATAAGATGATAACGAAGAGACGGACCACAAGACGATCAATTCTGACCGAACTCCTGTCAAAAGTAAAACTGACTAGCCCCTTTGAAGAAAAATGAGTTATGTGTTCAACTTTCTTCAACGTGAGGTACAAGAGGGAAATCGATGCGACGAGATATTCGGAAAAATAAATTGAGTGAAACGGGTGCTCGAGTGAGCAAAAACTTAAGAGAATTGCCCTCGCAAGCAAGTTTCGCTCTCTCTGCAAAAATGCCGACCGATCTCAATTGAACCATTACGCCTGCACTTGTTACAAAATCTAATTTTGAATTAGAATTCTGAAATATTTTTCTACCTTGAAAATGTATATGAACTATGCCAGTAAAAGTATTATTTTTTCTTCTTGTCCTTCACTAGCCATTCACCTTAATCCTCAGAATCTGACTGACACTGTCCTTCTGTCTGTCTTGTCTCACACTTCCACCTTCATTTCTAATTTTTCGATTTCCAACTTTTTCGAAAATCACGAAAATGGCGCTAACTTTAAAACGACTCCACCGATTCACAGGAAACTCTACAAGGTTTAGTACCTTATAAAATACATGTAACGGCAAAGGATGGCCTCAGTGAATAATTAGAACTGGAGAAAAAAGAAACCTTTGGTGACTTTTCTTAATGTCATCCGTATTTTTCTCACTTATAATGATAAACAAATCCAAGAAGTGTTGACATAGTCTGAAAAGAGAAAGGTTCAGCTTTTCAACCCTTGTAATAACATTTAATTGAGATGAAATCCGGGGTTATGAATTGTAAGCCCAGAACAACGACCATCAGGGGAAGAAAACTTGCCCCCGGCTAATCAAGACCAAAAATGTACATTTTTAATTACTATAAAAAATTTGTACTTAAGGGCTCTTAACAGTGTTTAAAACGAATAAGAATTATTTTTCTTAAAGAAATATTTCTGGCTTACTTTAATGTCGGCGTCTTTAATTTTGTTGTTAATATATCTTATCTCATTTAATACGATCCAACGTATTTTTGTATTATCTTTGATAAAACAAAAAACAATTCGATTGATATATCCATAGATATATAAAATCCATGCACAACGAAGATAGAAAACATTTTATTACAAAATTGGTAAATTATGTTGTGTACTGGCTCTAGTGACAAGACATGTTTCTGCTATTTTTCGAGAAATTGTCACCAAAAAAATTTCATAAAACTCCGCCTCGTCAGTATCTTGTTTTTATCTTTTTTTAATTAATTAAACTTATTTATTAAAACTGGTGTTATTAGATCAACCATTAATTTTACAATAATATTATAGAATAAATAAATGTTTGCATTCTTTTAAGCCCATTGGTACAATAAGATTTACATTTCACTGTTCATTTTTAACTACACAAGTTCATATGGCTTTGTTCTTTTTAATCTTCTGACCATGTTTCGGTTATGTAAGAGTTCGGTCGCTTCCACATTACATTCTCGTGCTGGCTGAGGCGAGCCTGGTTTTTGGCGGCAAAGGTTTGTATTTCCGCCGTGATTTCAGGGATCTTAAGATCCCTATGTAAGTCCTTATTCCTTATGTACCAAGGTGCATTAACCATGCTACGTAAGATTTTATTTTGGAGTGTTTGTATGATTTTGATATTGCTGTGTTTGGTGCAACCCCATAGTTGAATACCATATGTCCACATAGGCTTTATTATATAATTATATATAGTAATATTTTATTTTGTATAGCAAGGTTGGAGCCACGTCCTATCAACCAGTATAGTTGTCTATACCTTAAACCTATTTCTGTCCTTTTTTTCACGTGTTATTTCCATCTCACCATGGCATCTAAGGTCATACCCAGATATTTATCTGCACTGGTGTATGGTATAGTAGTTCCATCGATTGTGAGCGACGGAACATAGTCCACTTTTTTGTTTGTAAAGATTAGATGAACTGATTTATGCTGATTTAGTTTCATTTTCCATTTTTTTGTCCATTCGTTTATCTTATTATATGCATTTTGGAGGATTTTGGTTGAATGGATGATAGTCGGTCCTAGTGATATCACCGCTGGGTCGTCTGCAAACGTTGCAATTTTTACTCCATGTATTTTCGGAAAATCACTGGTGCATAACAAGTAAAGCAGTGGACCTAATATACTACCTTGAGGCACTCCTGCATTTATTGTTTTTAATTTTGAATATTGATCTTCTTGTTTGACTCTAAAGTCTGTCAGTTAGGTAGGAACTGATAATATCGACATATTGCTTTGGTAGCATACCTTTTAGTTTATTGATGAGTCCTTCGTGCCAGACCTGGTCAAAAGCTTGTGAGACATCAAGGAAGATAGCTGAACAAATTTGTTTTTCTTCTAGAGATTTTTTATTACGTCCGTTGCTCGGTGAATTTGGTCTATTGTTGAATGTCTTGTTCGGAATACAAATTGGTGGTCAGGTAGATAGAAAATATTATTTTATAAGAAAATTAGGTAAATTATGTTTTTACTGGCTCCAGTGACAAGACAAATTTTTAATATTTTTCGAGAAATTGCCACAAAAAAAAATTCATAAAACTCCGCCCCGTCAGTATCTTGTTTTTATCTTAACATAAAAAATCATTCAATTAAAAAAAAAAAAAACTTTTGCGAAATTAGTATTAGCATTGGCAGTTTGATCGTTTACAAAGACAAAACAAATGAAGATGGTAAAATATAGAAACTTTATTGACGGACCTACAAATAGTGACGTACGATACCTGAAAATATTCGATACTACTCAAGTATCGACAGAAATTATTCGATACTAACGAGTACTTACTCATATGAGTACTTTTTCGTTTATTCATAAATGATCAACTTACTATTGTGGACTTGGTTAAAATACGCTCATGCGTTAAAGTAAGTTTTTCTTTCATTTTTAAAGTATTTTTCCTTCAGTGGGTACGTAGGTAAGAACAGGGAAAAGCTGCCAACACATTTCAACATAATTAAGTATAGAAGTTTTATCGTTATCGAGTTTTGAGAAAATTGTTCTACGGGTGTTTGGTTTTCAAATGTTTGAAATGTTAAGACGTATTCCCACTGAATTCCCCTGAGTTTACAAGATGACAACAATTCAGTTTTCTTGTAAAATAACCGCTTGCCTTACTTTTGGGAGGAGACATGATTAGGTACTACGAGAAGGAAGGCGAACACATATTAGGAACTTGAAGACAAAAACATTTTATAAGAAATTACTGAAATTGAAAGTGCAAGGTGCGATGCGGGAAATAATTTTGAGTTACCAGAATTATCAGCAGAGTACCAACCACCAATTAAAAATCTAGATTAACTTTGTTGACATATCACGCTAGTAAGCGCTCTTAACATCAATCAGCCCAGCAGACATCAAAAACTCAATGGAAACGTTAAGTTGGAGTGAATGGCAAATTCGCTGGGACAATATGACCGAAAAGTTGAAAGTAGTGAAACCGAAAACAAAACCCTGGGTCCCGGAAAAAATGGAAAAGATAGGCAGGATTATACTCAAACGATTGAGGATAGGCCACACAAGGCTGACGCATGGCCACCTCTCCATTAAAAAAGAGACCCAGGGTATGTCCTCTGTGTGGTGCTGTGGTGACAGTGAAGCACATCCTAGAAGAATGCGAAAAGCTGGCACGACACAGAGAGCGGTGAGACCTACCGATATCTCAAAAATTCTAAGGCATAACAGCGACCATAAAGATCGACTTATGACATACTTAAAATCAATAAACGCTTAGAGCCGCATATAACCCCCACATGTGGTTCACCCCCCATTTTATTGTACGAACGTATTTATTAGCGTGAGTGGTTTAGCATGCATGGGTGCGGCTGTGATTGAATATCAAGTAACTCACAGGCCCACCGATTTAGGTTAGTTATAATACATTTGTAGTATGATTGTGGTAAGGGTCGAAAGCTCTTGGTTGCAGTAATACTACCGAGATGCTGCGTCCTTTCTAGTATGATCGTATTTATTAGCGTGAGAGGTTATGTGTGAATGGACGTGGCTGTCGAGGAATATCGAGTACTCCACAGGCCCGTCAAAAAACCTTAGGATTAGTTTTATGGATGAGTGGAATTTGTACATACCATTTGAATGTATTTATTCGCGAGAATAGAAGGAGGTCGGCAGGATTAGAACCATCTTACCGAACTCCACTTTAGTTGCAATATTTGGAAACTAGGTTTATTAGTATGAATGTGTATTATGAATGTGTGTGTATGTAAATGGTCAAATTCTTCAATTTACCACATGTGAAGGGATACAAAGAGAAATGCAAAAAAAAACAAAAAACCGTAAGGTCCATGTAGAAAAAAAACAGTATCTAGTCAATTCCCAGTTTGATGTGAGGTAAGTTTCGAACGGTAAATAACAATTCAATATTACTTAAACACCCGACGAAAAAAACATTTGAGTATATTTTCCGATACTACAAAAAGTATTCGATACAGTACTTGTATCGACTGACAATATTCGATACCAAAATTACTCGCTATCGAATGAAAATATTCGATACTTTACTCATATCGATTAGTATCGCACGTCACTACCTACAAACAAGAGACCAGGATGAACGTAAAACACAAAATCCCAGGTTCACACTCCGCAGATCTCAACAAAACATCTCACAACAGAATTTGTCTTGATTTCCATGTAATCATAAATGTTTAATTTTTTATAATTGCTGAAATTAATTATCAACTGATAAAATAAACAGTCAAGGTCAATCGATCATGTAGGTTCCTAGTTGATTATCTAATCTCGCACCCGTTCTGACTTTACATTTAATCATTATATTGACATTATATTTCATAAATAATGGCAACCAATGTCGAATGTGAAAGTATTGAATCAAATCATAGCAATTAATCAAATTCGATGGGATGGATATTGAAATGCAAAAGGCATTACACTGTTGAATGTTCTAGGGGCAAGTTTGTCATTGAAGCTACAATGTATTCAGTCCACCTTCACGATAATTACGCGATTGAATTGCATGATGAAAACCATCTCTCCCGCTGTGTGACAAGTTTGATCGTTAATTGTTTATAATTTACCCTAGTTATTTTGGTGAGGATAGTTTCAAAATGTTGTCATTTCCTTTCCTGTACTGTACAGGTTACAATAGCTATAAATAACATAGTAATTATATTATTCATAACGATCAAAGTTGAAGCTCATTAGAAAGAAAACTTTTTCATAAGAAGAAAAGTTAAAAAATAAAAAAATAAATAAAAAATTAAAAAATGCTGAAAGGCATGACCAAGATTTAGTAAGTATTAAATTACTGGTTTATCACACTACAAACCACAGGGGGAAATCTCACAATATATTGGAGATAACATAGAAACACAACTTGTAATGGAAACTTAAAATAATAATACATGGGCTTACTTCGTTTGTAGTTATTAAATATAATTTTAAGTAGTCAAGGTTTTAAATAAAAAAGTCTGAATGGATTTTTATTATATGATGTAGTATGATGATTTTCTAAAAAATTTAACGATGATTTTTTAAAATCTACTTTTAAAAATAGTTTGATAACAGAAGTATTCGAAGAATACAGCTATTTTTTAAAATTTAATTTTTCTTATTCATTCCAAAAATAAAACGTTTATTTTTTAATACTACTCTTTATTATTCAGAAGTCTAAGTTCATATTTCAGTAGAAATCAGCTTTGGAGAAAAAATCACAATGTAGAAATTAATTTTATTGCAAAAATGACTTTGTGAGGAATTAATTTATATCGTTGTACCATTTGTTATGAAAATAAAATATGTTTGACATCACTATTGTAATATATATCCGTGAGAGTAGATGAAATAAATAATAAACAATATAATGTAAATGATACATTGTTATACAAACTATCGAATGTCTTTGTATGAATATATTTTATAAATGGAATAAAAAATTAAAATTGCTTTTTATCCATAAGAAATTTTATATGTTAAGTTATAACAGAATTTTACGCGATGTTTGGAATAATTTTGCTAATGGCAATATTGTTAAGTCTTCTTATGTTTTTAACTATTCCAGGGCTAGAAAAAGTAGCTTTTTAAATCTTATTTAGCTAATAGCTTTTGCGCTAAAGTGGTTGCAGGGAATTTCACAGAGATCGATTTCATGCTTTTATCGCAGTACGGCAGTTGTTTTTATCACCGAGTTAAAAGTTTAAGATAATCGGTACAACCCAAGTTTTTATTTTTATTACAATCGGCCTTTCATTTTTAGAATAGCATCAGATGTTTCTGTCTCGCCCTATAGGGAACAATATAAAAGTAAACTCAGAGACTTCTATTCAGGCGTGAGTATGTCAACAACGTCTGGGAATATTGCTATAAGTCAAATCCCGTAACTTCTTTTTTAAATCCTTCCTCGCCCTAGGACATATTTGACATTGAACATCGTCAATTCAATCTCATGCACATCTGTGTGTAAGAGAGAGAGAGAGAGAAAGAGAGAGAAGGGGAGAGAGAGAGAGAAGGGTGAGAGAGAGAGAGAGAGAGAGAGAGAGAAAGAGAGAGAGAGAGAGAGAGAGAGAGAGAGAGAGAGAGAGAGAGAGAAGGAAGTAAGGAAATATAGAAAGGGAGGATGAGAGACAAATACAAACATGACTATGAAAAATACCCTGTTGTATTTGTTTTTTTCTTGGTTAACATAAGCGACACAGATAATATTAATATATAATATTAATACTTGGGTACGTCGAATTATTCTCTGTCGATAAACTAGCTCTAAATGTAGGGTAATTCCAATTTTGTATGAAGTTTCATAAATAGACCCGTCCGAGACTGTGACCTATAAACGGCGCTACACACCAACAGTTCGGCGTTACTTACAAACATTGCGGGTTTAGTATAGTTTAAAAATATTTTTGTATACATAACTTTTCTACTATATAATAAAAAATATAAAACTTTGGATAGGATATCATTGTAGGATTATTTTTAAGAATAAATAATTGTTTAACCACATATATTGTACGGTTTTAACCGTCGGAGGACCACCTGGATTTAACCGGGAGGCGGTGAAATAATAATAAATAAAATAAAACAGTTAAAAAAAAGAATGTCTTTTTCAAAATGTTCAAGTAATGTACGATGACGCTAAAAATATTAATATTAAAGAACGGGAAAGTAGCTTTAAAGTACGGGTTAGATCATTGGGAACCACAGTCGCGGATTTCAATGATGTGGTAGAAGAAATAGCGTCCACTAAATTGGATTTAGATCCGAACGCCGAAGTAGATTTGAAGGCGGTTGGAAAAATGGAGGAGCTACGTTGCTATATTGTGCAGGTGGCGGAGGAACTTCCTGGCGTAAAGATGAGGAGAAAACAGTGGTTGGCAAGAATACTTCAACGGCTCCTTCAATTAAATTACCGCGTTTAGAATTGCCGCACAAATGAAATGATAACAGACTCACTAAGCTGTTGTTGTGGCAAACAATTAAAGGTGGGCAGGAAATAGAAGGATCCAGGAGCAATGAAAAGTAGGGTATTTGGGTAGGACGGCCCACTTACAGGAACCAGCAACGCTGGCGTTTTGGTGAAGCGTAAAATCAATCCAGAAGAACAACTCCAAGGAATGTTGGAAGAGATTTTAGAGAAAGCGGTTTGTATTAAGATGTTTGCGGGTTTAAAAAAAAAAATATGAAGCGAACTAGGCTCGGTCATAAAAGCGACTGGTGAGTCGCACCATTTATAAATAAATGGAAACTTGTTTCGTAAACAGGTTTCGACCTTTATCGGCCTCATGCAATCAGGCGCGAAACAAAAACTATATTGTTTTCTTTCGATCACAAACTTCGATAATATGTAAAGTAAATGCTTGGATGCTTTGCTTCCAGACTTGATCTCTAGTGTAGAATTAAGGAACTGATATAAATCATTCCCCAAAGCCAAACGCCTTGCTTCTAACGGATATTACATGCATTCGCCTGTACTCGAAGATAGAAGGGTAGGAGGATTGTGAAGGCGACGCGCTTAGTCCTTGATATGTCTTAGTTTCCCTTACCCAACTAATTATCAAACTCTCTGATGACTCTGGCTGTCTGTCGGCGTCATCACAAATCTATGATTAAACTCGTCCATTACGAGTTCGGTGAACAACGGTAATTTCATAACGGAGGGGAGGCAGTCTTTGGTGGATTTCTTGTTTGTCAAAACACCCGTCACGCTACGGTAGAATCTGTTGAGTGATCACCGATGCGTTTGATTGACAAGTTGAGGAGGTAGATTTAAATCTGTATAGAATGTGAATTTGTGTCGGTTATCTTGAGTAAAAACAGGATTCATAAAATTACAAAGTAGAAAATAGATGTGTTCAATTGCTTGAAAGAGGAATTGCGACAACATGTTAAAACATTCCTTAATGAGCCATCTAGTTAGACTGCAAAGCCACTTTTATGTAAAAAAGTCTCATTATTAAAATATTTTGTACAATTAGGACAAAGATCTTCGTACGATATTACTTTTAAAAACAAAAGAACTGTCGCTCTACTTACAAGCGTTGAGTTTGTAACTGATTATTATTTTATTAAATTTATGACAAACACGCTACAAAAAGTAGCAATACTAAATTCTAATGGTAGAAGTTCAAAATAATTGGCGCACAAGTACAGAGTGCCGTACTACGCTGTAATTGGTCTCAGTCTTTTTGAAGTCTCTTTCAACTTTTCAAGTTCAACTATTGTCTAACTGAACAAAGAAAAAGTTTAAAAACGAAAACAAACAAATGTTTTAGGCTGAACAATTGATTGTTGTAAACAAAGATAAATGAGCTATATTTTTTAACGAACCAGAGAACGAGCGAGATGATTATAGTTTTTTTATATTTATAGTTATTATATAACTTGTTAAGTTTATTTTTTATTAAGAAATTATGTTTAAATTAAGCTAAAACAAAACAAATCGTATCCATTTGAGGAATAAACCCTTCACATCGGCACATTTTTAACACTGTTTAATCAATTTGACTAAAATTTTACATGCGAATTTTAAATCTATGCCAAATGGTTATGACTAACAAATTTGTCCGAAGGTAGCTTTAATTTGATAAGAATTAGAGTTATAGAAAAATGATTATTCGGAAATCGTGAGATGCGGTCTGATGTGACGTAGGTTTTAGAAAAACATTTTCTTTATCGTGCCAACCGTTCCAATCTTTATTGAGATCTTCTTCAGGGCCTGGGATTTACAAACATTATTTAATTTAACAAATACATGTAGTATGTGGAAAAAAGTGAATTTATACAATGCGTGTCAATCACTACACATTATAGAAAAAAATGGTCAAACTTTCTTTCTAATAAACTATACATTATTTTTAAAAGTTCGTGCCATATCAGTTCTAGCACATTTACATAATGATTCTACAAATTAGTTATCAAAATCAGGTAGTAAAATATTGATGAGTAGTAATGTTAGTTGTAAAGAGTCAAAAATTCAAAAAATGCGCAGAGAAAAGGTAATTTCAATGAAACTGGTGGCCTTTTTTCTATGGTTTAAAAAATAATTATCTATCGATCTCCTGGTGGAATTTCTCTAGAAGCTTTTCTAACTTAATTTTTGTTTTAACTAGTGAACTTTTTCAATTTTTTTCTTAGATGGGTCATGTAAGATGAGTTTCAAAAAGACAAACCGGAACACATTATCTTTACCCAACAGGGCGTCAAAAAATTATATAAGATAAGCTAAAAAGCCAAAAGGAAGTTAGAGGATATTAAATACGAGAAAGTGAAGGATGAAAGTCATAATGACCTACATATAATTAAGTTCTAAAGTTAAAAAATATTTTATTGAGTATTTATTAAATTTATATATTTATAACTTATATGTGTTTATTTTAGTATGATTTTGTTGTTTTATTAAATTTTTTTAACTATTTGCATATTTTTGGTAATTATTTACAGATTTCTTTAAATTATCCATTTTATAAATATTTTTTCAATATACCTTCAAAAATGAGTTCGACGAAAAAACAACCCGAAGGAAAAATATTTTGACGATGGCAAAAATAACGAAAATTACACTGTTGATACTCCTTGCATGTATTCGTTTCTTCCAAAGCAATGAAAGCTCAATTCAATCATTTTTAGCAAATACCGCCGGGGCTGGACAAATTGTTCTGAGAACTCTGTTAGATGCAAAACATCTCCAAGGATGTTTTAAACAAATAAAAAGAAAATAGATAAAAAAAATTGGTCTTGTCTCCACTAGACATCCTAATGTTAAATTTTGTCGTGGTTTTGCAGAAGAAAGTATACTGACTTGAAATGTTTCTAAAACCATGCCCAATTTGTAAACAGTAGAAATTCCCAATGCCTTTGAATGGGTGAATTACAATAGTTATTCTTGAATAATTAAACTATTCAATTTAGAAGGTAGGCTAATTTATTGTTTTGAACAGAAAATGGATTAAAAGCATATTTGTATTAAATATAAATGTTTAATTATTTTCTTCCTAATTATGCGGTTTAGAAATTGATAAACCTATTAAAAATTATATACTTTATATATTCAAAAGTGATGAATGCATTAAAGAAATTTCAAAAAACCAATGGGATAAATATGAAAAGTGTAGATAAATATTTTAATGGACTTTATTTTTTTTTCGAGGGTTGGCAACATCAGAAGGTATATCAACCCTCGGGGTGCCGGTGTTTTGAAAAAAAGCTCATTTCTAAGTATGTCGGGTTCGAATGCAGGGCCGCTGGGTTCGAACCCGGGACCTTTACCACTTAATTCATTAGAAACGCTATAAAACTTCTAATACATTCTTATTTATATGTCAGCAATAACTTTTAAAATTTTCACAGTAATTCAAAAGTAACAAACTTTATGAAATGTTCTTGACTCGTTCGTAGCACTTTTTAAATTGAAATTAGTACTCATTAACATGTCATTAGCATATTTCGAATGGAAAGCTATTCTCCCCCCCCCCAGAAAATTTTATGCATCGATAAAGTTGCAATCGAACGGCTCCCACGGTCAGCATGAGAAGGTACACAAACTTCCGCGGAACCGGCAAAATTGCCGATTGCCGGGCAAATTGGCAAAAACACTGGCAAAAGCTTGAATCCTAATGAGCGGGCCGCTTAGCAATTATTTCTCTTGAGCGTTATCGCGGCCAAGATTCAGTTTACGGGAGCTGAGCCGGTTTGGAGATTTTGGTGATAGGTGAGGGCGAAAAGGAAACATCTTTAGAAGGCGTAAAAACCGTTTAGATATATTGTATTTAATGAGCAGATAAATGAGCCAGATAAGAGAAGTTAGAAAAGGAAATGATGCAATTACCTTTGGGGAATCATATATTTCAAGTCTCTTACATTATTTCTTGAAGAATCCGTAAAATACGAAAAGAAATCGTTATTTTTAGATTTTCGCTGTCTGTCGGGCGAAACAAAAAATGTACAAATAGTTACAGAAAAATGTACATTTTGTAGGTAGAGGTTGAAATTGGATTCCTATTTTATCGCTTAGATAAACCACGATTGGTTGTCTTTCTTTGTTATTACGCTAAAAAAATTAGTTTTAAACATTTATTTAATGCCAGAAATTATTATTACAATAACGTTTATAAAGAAAGAAATATTCATTATCCCTTCTTTAATGAATTCCAGTCTACCATCACATACCTTTACTTTTGCATTGTTCGAATATTTAATTAAACAGAAAAAAAGACGGACAAGATATTAATGATTTTCACGCAAAATAAGCCTATGATGATTGTATTTATGTGGTTTTTATAAAACAAACATTTGTTGGTTATCACACAGATTTTACATGTAAAAATATATAAAATAGGAGTTTTTTTACACTTTTTAATTAATATTTTAGGGTGTTTTTCAGCCATAACACCCCACAGAAAAGGGTATTAAAATGAATATTTTAACACTTTCAAATGGAATAGCTAATTGTTGAGCAGGAGACAAGGGATCGTCCTCATCGGCTGAGGATACGCGGTTGACACACGTCCAAAGCCCACTGAGAAAGGTTGCTCGATGTGTCCCACATAATAGAGGCGTGCCATGTCTTTGCTCCACACAGAGAGCGTGTTGGCACGCCGCCGGATTTAAGAAGAGTTCTCGGACACGGTAGCGAACTTCAGGGTCCCCTGTGCCTCCTCATCCACGTCCCTCTCTCAATCCAGGTTCCTTCATTCTTCTCTGTGACCCCTCACAACCATTGGTAACAAGGGGGGTGTCCGGGCGCAAAATAATGGTGTAGCCCTAAGGGCGTGGCAACCTCTCCTAAAGCTCAAGCTGTACTCGTGTCGGCCTTGGGGCGGCGGGTGCCTTACCAGAGGTACACGTGGGTTAGGGTACCAGATCCCGTCTGCATAGAAGGGGGAGGGTGTACTACGGGGTAACAGAAATGTTCCAAGGTTCAGCCTCTGTTACATTTGGAATAGACTCGTAGTTGGTCGTGGTGACGCCCCTGGTGGGAACTTAGAGAAGAGGCTGTCTTCTATCTGTGACCTTCGCACGAAACTTGTGTATGACCATCGTTATACACCCGGCCTCACGGGATACGGCGGATCGGACGGCAGCGTATAAGCGTTGAGGATTATGCTGAAAAGTCCCTCGAATGCGTAAGTAGTGGCGGATGGGAATGGGTAGTGAATCGGCTGCTCATATTCGAGTTTGCTTTGCACGCAGGTGTAGGCTGAGCTCGATTGGCTGCTTTTACTGTAGGCAGCCTTCTCTAGGGGGTGGTTAGCAATTCCCCTTCAACAAAACCGCGGCCGTTGCGAATCCTATAGTTTCTACGCTGGGGAAGCCTCAATACTCTGTGAGAAAGAGTGGCCTTCTCTATCTAGGGAGTGCGCGGGAGACCAGGCTGATGAATTTCGGCTTAGGTAGCCCTTTGCGCGCGGCATACGGTTCGATGCTTAATGTGGACCCAACCACTCGGAATGGACAAGCAGGGAGCGAGGTTGACTTGGCCCCTCTGAGCTGCCTCTACACCAATGCTGCGGCAGTAACACCCTTCTGTCGTATGCGGAGGTGCGTCAGCTCTCTTGATAATCAAAACGTCCGATAAGGCTGGAAGGCTAGGTGAGGACGTTAAAGGTCCTCATTGTCCTTTTAAGGACGACCAAGTATACGGGAAAGCAAAGGTCTCTTGTGCCGCTTTTTAGGGTAATTGGGAATTGGAATTTTTTAAAATTATATATAGCCTTCAAATTTGGGTTTTGTATGAGTGAGTGTATTTAGTAGAGTGAATGGTAAGGGGTTGATGGTTTTGTGTGAATGCGTATTGAATGTGTGTTCAATATTTTGCATGCGCTCGGGGCTGAAATGACCAAGCTGAAAAAAGATTTTAAGACGTAAAATAAGAAATCTTCCATATATTTACTTCCTGTTGTATGCCAGTTATTAAAAGCTTTTCAAATAAATGTTTACATTTTTTTTATTTATTGACTAATTATTTAGTATCATATATTACATCAAATTGGCCATATTCGATCACTAATTTATGCGAGGCGCAATAACTCACGTATTTTCATGCAAAATGGTGATGATTTTGATGTGGATTGTGTAAAACAAACACTTGTTGGTTATTAAACAAATTTTACACGTTAGACTTTTTAAAGTAAAATAGACTTTTTTACAACTTTTTATTAATTTAATACGTATTATAATTGTATCGAGATCTGTGAGAGAGGACGTCTTTTTAAGTAAGTCGGTTGTTTGTTGTAATTTTTTTTTTAAGAGGGTTCGCAACAGTAGAGGTCCTATAAACCGTCAGGGTTCCGGCGTTTTTGAAAAAAGCCCATTTGTAAGTATGTCGGGTTCGAATGCAGGGCCGCTGGATTCGAACCCAGGACCTTTGCCTTACAGTGATGAGCGCCGTGTCAACTCCTAAACCGCTGCGCCCCCCCCCCCCTGTCATCCCCACCAGTCGGCATCTATGGCCATTACCGGCGCCTCGCATATTAACAATTCTCGCATTTTCGAGTAGGGTATTTTGGTACCTCACTCTGTTCGTTACTCGTCACCCGCCCCCTTATAAACTGTTAATTTCCCTCAATTAAAAGAACACCTTTTACACATATTGACAGGTTACCGAGGTACTCGATATTCCGTCAGTAACCTGTCCTCACTCATAACAACATACACCCTATGCTAATCCTAAACTGACATTTGGCTGGCCGTCATAGTACTGCGCATTCCGACGACGACCCGCCCTCATTTATACACACCTACCCTGTTTGAACATATAAACATACATTCCATCCTTGCTAATAAATACATTCACTCCAATAAATACGCTTATCCGCTACACACAAACTTCCTTGTTTGTTGTAATTGTTTCAGTATTGAGTTTTCAAGAGAGAGTTAGATCTATTCTCTAATGAACAGTATTTTAAATAATCGGCATCGTTGGTGGTTAAAACCTTTTAAATCGTGTGTGGGTATTCCAGGTGATTTTCCAAATAAGCCCATGGTAGTGAATTACATTTTTGTTAAGAAAGGGACTGATCCAACGCAGGGTAAAACCTAATGGCGTGGAAATTTTGTAGTGTTAAGTTGATCTACTATTTTTTGAACAATTGTTCAAGGGAAAATAGGTGCGACTGGGAGGGGGGGGGTCGTTGAGCAATAACGCAGTCGGAGTTGAAGGATTGAATCGCAGTGTCATCAGGAAATTGGTGTTGCGCTGGGAAGGGATAACAGCAGTACTATTTGATTTAAAATTCAAAATCTCGAAATAACTATACAAACTATACAAATAAACCTAAATTATTGTATGGAACTACAGTATTTTTAAACTTACAATCATGCCATTGGCCCTCTTTTTTATTCTTTATTATATTTGGCCTTGCAATCAATCCACTCAGAGATTAATAATTCCGTTTGAAGTGTTGATATACATGTATATTTTAAAAATTACGAAACACCTCTAACACTCGCAAGCCGGTTTTTTAAATTTTAAATGTAGCTCGTATCATGCTTGATTATTTAACGCAGATTTAGCAATGCATGTTTTTCTTTTTTCCTCTCGTTCGACCTAAAAATACACGCACGAATTTTCAGATAACGTTTTAAAATCCTGGTAAGAGAAACGGCTCGTTTAATCCATAATCCTCTTTTCATCATCGTCTTAAATTTTTTACTTTCTGTAACCTTTTTTAAACTACATTACTCGCGTTTAATTATCTAATATTTTAATGCATCATTATTTGTGTACGACCGGGTATCTTTTTATGAGCAATAAATAACACTAACACACACATCGGCTGTGAGAGTAGCTATGGAATACGATTATGCAGTACACACAGACGGAAGTAAGGATGGGGAGAATGTCGGTGGTCTGGTCGTCACACGCACTCCGAATTCTGCCAAAACTGAGGACTGCCAGAAAATGAAAACAATCTTCTCTAGACTGTCAGTTGCATAAAGAGCATAGCTCGGAACTATTATTAACCCTACAAGAATATGGAAATAATCACGAGTGCATTCATTTTTTCATTGAAACATGCAAATTTTGTTTTTTGCCCTCCATAAATTGATATTTCTGTAATTTTATGCAGCGAATAGGGTAAAATAGATAGGGTAAAAGAGTGAGTGATAAAATGACAGAGAGATGTAGTGAGAGAGAAAGATTGCTGTAAGGATAGATATATGTACAAATAAGAAATAAAACGGATAGATAAATAAAATGTCTCTCTCTGTAGTTATATATAGATATTGCTAAGCAAATAAAACTTTAGGATTTATTACAACATATAAATATTTCCATGATCCAGACGCACTTAAAATTTTATACAGTTCCCCCGCAAGACCAATATTAGATACTGTTCACCTCTTTGGGCTCCTTTCGATCCAACCATATCAGTCGTATAGAAGCAGTTCACAAAAGATGTTTACGCATGATACATTACAAAACAACTGGATTATACAGAGATACATCATACTCATCGCTAACGTCGGATCTGAAATTGACGTCTCTTCTCTACAGAAGGAAATTCTTTTGATTGCATATTATTATATAAGTTATTACATTCCTTAACTGATTTTCGATTACTGTTAATCTTTCATGTTCCATCTTATCAATCCAGAAGTCGTATAACATTCTTCTATCTAACATATATAGACACAAAATTGCCATTGGCATCAACTGCCATCATAATTATGCCAAATTTTGTTTTATACCAAGAACTCCAGTATGTTAAACCCCTTAAAAAAAGTGTACATATAATGTTGTTGTTGTATATAATGTAGTTCAAGTAAATTTAAGCAAATATTATCATTAATAAATTAAATGTGTGGTGTTTAGAGACCGTTAGTTAATGATTATTTGGAGATCGTGAGATGCGGTCTGGTGTGAGGTAGGTTTTAGAAAAACATTTTCTTTATCATGCCAACGTTTCGATCTTTATTGAGATCATCTTCAGGGCTCAAAGTGTTCGTTTTCCGTGTAGATGTGTCATTCTTGTGTGTCGTGCTGAGAGTACCACAAACCCCTTGAGCCCTGAAGGTGAACTCAATAAAGATCGAAACGTTGGCACTATAAAGAAAATGTTTTTCTAAAACCTATAAAATCAAATATTGTATCATTAATGTATTAAATTAATATCTTTCAATTAATTAAGGTTTTTAGTTGAGATAAAAAGGTCAGTGCCACGAGCGGGATTCGAACCCACGATCTTAGGCTAGATACGTAGCTGCTCTACCACTTGAGTTATCGTGACCTCGATCCACTCGGACACTAACTTCCCATCTCAACCCCACCTTTTGAATAGCGGGTTCGAATTCCCTCCTTTTTGCCATTTTTCAAATGTCGCGTAATCTATTTGATTCTCGGCGACAAAATCGTGGGTTCGAATCCCGCTCGTGGCACTGACCTTTTTATCTCAACTAAAAACCTTAATGAATTGAAAGATATTAATTGGTCAAGTGGACCACGAAACTAGTGAATTAAATTAATATTGATTTTGGTTATAATTACATAGTTTTAATTCATATTTCACATTGTTTCTATTCATTTTAAGTTGTTTGTTTTTTATTATAAACATTTCTAAATTTATGTACAGTTGTAATCTTTATACTTGTATTGCATACATTTGTAAGTGGGAAACCGTAAAATAAATAAATAAATATATATATATATATATTTATATATATATCCATCTACCTATCTATCTACCTGTTTAAATGAATTCTACCTTATCTTTCTCCATGTCTTGAAATTCCTCTTACTTTTTTCGGCCTACGACCCAAACTACCTTCTATGCTTGTCTGCCTTCCAACTGTGTGATTATAAATTTTGAATTCGTACACCAGCGTTAAAAGATATACTTGATGATGGTTATTACTTTTGTTTATATATTTTATATAATGTTGGGCATCATCAGTTGTTAAAGTGTCAATGATTTATTCACAGATTTTTTTTTAAATACGAGGCACAGCTCACACTTTGCGATTAAGTTTGATCCGAAACTCGTATATACTCTTAAATCTCATAAACCTCATTCAAAAGGGCTAAAATCTGCTCTTTTTCAATCTCAATTTCTTTGGAATCCTTATTTCTTTAACCGAATCCAGCGATTCAATTTTACCGTTAACAATCCTTCACTCGCTATCGAGGCGGGGGTTGGTGGTGGTGAATAATTGATTTGTAAGCAAACAGTAATCAAAGGAGAGGACCATAATGGGAATTGGACGTTAATGAATAAAGGTCGGTGGCCATAGCGGCGGGAGTAAAAACGAGAAACATTCATCAGTCTCCCATTACGAGACAATGAGCCTAAATAAAGATAGAAGAGAAATGGAGAAATATATCCCCTTCATCTTGGCGAGATGCGTTTTTGAGAACGGAAAAGATTTATTTTGGCAGCTTTATGCTTGGAGTTTAGCAGTTAGGCTCAAGACGTTTAAACGTCTTTTATCTCAAAATTTTGTTGTTTTTAAAAAGGCATACTTCAACATATTACTTTTTACTACTTTTTAAACAATCCCTTCATAAGCGAAGAAATTGAAAAAAAGCATATAATATTTGTCCTTAGATTTTAAGGCGTTGGATTTCATGAAATAATGATTAGGTCTAGTCTCTACGTTGTCTTTATTTATTTATTTTTTTTTTTAACGAGGGTTCGCAACAGCAGAGGTCATATAAACCCTCAGGATGCCGATTTTTTTTATTTTTTTTTTAAAATGAAGCCCATTTGTAAGTATGTTGGGTTCAAATGTAGGGCCGCAGTATTCGAACCCGGGACCTTTACCTTACAGTGATGAGCGCCGTGTCAACGCCTAAACCATTGCGGCCACCGACGCCCCGATTTATCTTTATTGTATGTTAACATTATTAAGTTATGTAATGTAATAAAAATAGAATTATTTTACATTAACATATATTAATTGCAATATGACTTATTTAACCTCATACTAATTAATATTCATGTGTTTATTTTGGGTTAATCGTTTTCATAACATGCAAGATTCTGAAGACATGTATAAAGTAATTAAAAGTAATACAAATAAGTGCACCGTTTGCTGAGAGACATGCTAAACGATTTTTTAAAGTGTTATGTGTAACATATAGCAGCACAACAACAATCATGTCAAAGGATTTAACGAGAGTTACTTTTGGAGGCTCTTCAAGACTTACGGGTTATTTTTGGGTTAATTAATTTCCTGTTGTTGAGAGCTTGTTCCTTCTCAACTTGGAAATTGAGTAGGTAAACTAATTTGCTGATGTTTTGAATATGAACTAATCATTCGCCTGTTTATGCTTTGAAGGATATGTCGGTTTCAGCTATCCTCCGAAATGATATTATTCAAGTGGAGTTTTTATAAATATTGTTCCAACAGTTCAACGAAAATAAGTCCAATCCAATCTCATGGCGACAGCGGTCCAATTACTTGCGAGGGCTCGCTAAAAAACAGTCGTTTTCTTTCTAAGTGCACTTGTAGAAAGGAAATTCAAGTGGCGGAGATCGCTGAAAATATTTTTCCGGAAGGATGAAAAAAAGTTTAGGATTAAAGAAAAATTGGTACATTTGTCGCGTTTGTTGCAACATTTTCATTTTCTTCTGTATAAAACAGGGTTTTGGGTCATATACCAAGAATTGTGCTAGATTTAAATTTTATATTAATATTTCATGTTGTTTTCTTCTTTTTAATTTCACTTCATGTACCTTGGTCAGACGAATTATTATTATTACTGATTATTCGGAGATCGTGAGATGCGGTCTGGTGTGACGTAGGTTTTAGAAAAACATTTTCTTTATCGTGCCAATGTTTCGATCATTATTGAGATATCTTCAAGGCCTGGGATTTATAAACATTGTTTAAATTTTACAACTACATGTAGGATGAGAAAAAACTTAATTTATACAATTCTCGAAATTTTTGACTCAATCAAAGTATTTGTACTCACTCGAATTGTTTGTTTTCTGTGTAGATGTGTGATTCTTGTCTGTCGTGTTCAGAGTGCCAGTGAGATATTGCTGTTTTATGTTAATATACATTGGATTTTGAAGAGGTGGGGACGGACGTCGGGATAGAAAGACATTTTTATATGAGGAGTCGGCTTCTTTGAGGAAAAAGGAGTCGACAGTGCCGACAATAGGAAAAAATGGGGAATAGCTCGGCCTGATTATCTTTTCAGGATTCAACACGACAGACAAGAGTGACACAACAACACGGGAAACAAACACTTTGAGTTACTACAAATGCTTTGAATGAATCTAAAATTTTCTAGCGTTGTATAAATTCTTTTTTTTAATCTATAATTTTCTATCATTGTATAAATTCATTTTTTTAATCTAAAATTCTTTAACGTTGTATAAATTCATTTTTTTCCACATCCTAGATGTATTTGTAAAATTCAAACAACGTCCCAGGCCCTGAAGATATTCTTAATAAAGATCGAAACTTTGGCATGATAAAGAAAATGTTTTTCTGAAACCTACCTCACACCAGACCGCACCTCACCATCTCCAAATAATCATTGGCTAAAGGTCACTAAACAACACGCAGTATTGTATAAATTAATTTTTTTCTCGAATCCAAAATTTTATAGCTTTGTGTAAATTCATTTTTGTTAAATCTAAACTTCTCTAACATTGTATAAATTTTTTTTCTTCACATCTTACATGTATTAGTAAAATTTAAACAATGTTTATAAATCTCCGTCCCTGAAGAAACACCACAGAGTATTGTTTAAATTCTTTTTTTAATCTAAAATTTTCTATTATTGTGTAAATTCATTTTTTAATCTACAATTCTCAAGCATTGTGTAAATTCATTTTTTTTCTTCACATCCTACATACATTTGTAAAATTTGAACGATGTTTATAAATCGCAGGCCCTGAAAACGATCTCAATAAAGATCGAAACGTTGGCACGATAAAGAAAATGTTTTTCTGAAACTTACATCACACCAGACCGCACCTCACCATCTCCAAATAATCATTGGCTAAAGGTCACTAAACACCACACAGTATTGTATAAATTCATTTTTTTTTCTTCACATCCTACAAATATTTGTAAAATTTAAACTATGTTTATAAATCTCAGACCCTGACGAAACACCACAGAGTATTGTTTAAATTCTTTTTTTAATCTAAAATTTTCTATTATTGTATAAATTCATTTTTTAATCTACAATTCTCAAGCATTGTGTAAATTCATTTTTTTCTTCACATCCTACATATGTTTGTAAAATTGTAATTATTAACTAACACACATTATTATCAGTATTAAAGCCTAATGTTACTATAATTTCTTAAAGTATCTTTTAATTTCTCATTACAAGGGATGAAAAGTTTTTCTGAAAAAATCTTCGAAAAGAGTTATCATCCCTTGTATTTATAACCTAGCTTGGTTTTGTCAGGGGCCTTCACTGAGGGAAAAAATCACGGTACGTGAGATGAAGGCTGCATAAGGGGCGTATTTTACGAGCAATAACTCAAGAAGTATTTGATAGGTTTTGGCCAAACCTTTATAATAAAAAAATAAAACACTCTTAGTGTCAGATTACACTGTAAATCATAAATATTTTATTGTGTAATTAAATCCTTTCTTCAACGTTTATGGCGTTTTTAATAGTGCGTGAATAAAGGGAGCGATGCCGGAGGGAAAACTGTCTGTTGTGAGCGTTTTTTTGTGTGCCGGTTTTGTGGTTTGCTGATTTGTAGTGATTGTGATAAAACGAACGAGTAAAATCCTGGCCCAATTTTACTACGTAAGCGCCCAGATATCCATTGGCCCATTGTCTGTCTATCTGCGCTTCCAGGCCTTCCCATACAAAAAGCTTTGAATACTGTCATGCCGTAAAGCGTAAAAAAATCGGTAAAAGCCTGATAAAGCCTGTCTTCTTGATCTATCAACAACAGAACAATTGACGGTGTTAAAATTAATAGTTTTCATACTATAAAATACGTGCAGTTTCAAGTACTTTTTTGCAACTTTTAATTGGCTTTAAATTAATATTTTTCATATATTATTTATGGAGAAGCAAGTCTTGCTTTGGACAATAAGAATAAATATTGAGACCATGAGGTGCGGTCTGGTGTGATGTAGGTTTTAGAAAAATATTTTCTTTATCATGCCAACGTTTGGATCTTTATTGAGATCATCTTCAGGGCTCAAAGTGTTTGTTTTCTGTGTAGATGTGTCATTCTTGCGTGTCGTGTTTAGAGTGCCCAACAACACGACACACATACACTTACGACATCTACGCGGAAAACATACACTTTGAGCCCTGAAGATGATCTTAATAAAGATCGAAACGTTGACATGATAAAGAAAATGTTTTTGTAAAACCTAAGTCACACCAGACCGCTCCTCACGATCTCCAAATAATTATTGACTAACGGTCACTAAACACCACAAAAATAAGAATAAAATTTTGTTTCAACAATTCGAAGATGTTAAAGGTGCTTTCTTTGTATTTTGTTTTGTTTATTCAAGTTTCAGTAAAAAATGATCAGCTTTTGATTTAAAAAAATTAATCTTTCTTTCTTACACATAGTTCTAACCGTCTCAATTTTATTTTCTAATTAGCAATAGGAAGTCTGCCAATTTCCATTTATTTTATTATAGAAGAGCTCAACCAATTTTCTATCACATGTCTACTTTTACTCCAGGGAGGGTTCTTTCATCATAATTTCATAATTGTGTATCAAAGAAGATAGATTTGCCAGTTAATCCGAGACAAAAAGTAAACGTTTTAAAATTGCAATAATAAATCCGGCAATTTCTATTTCTTTGATAATTAAACCTTTTCTAACTAGAATATTTTCTTAAGGAAAGAAATAATGCTAACGATGAAATTGTAAAGTTTTAGCAATCGTATTCATTGCAGTTATCATCAACTTTATGGCAAAGTCGTTGCTTACCACCTTCTGGTAATTTGAGGAAAAAAGCAAAATCTTAATTTTACAAAAATAAAACCGGCAATGCCAAAGGCAGCGATCGTATGCTCATATTTTAATAATTTAAACACCACACACTAAATAACTGCGCTAATTGTTCTTAAAAACTGTTTTACAAACAAACAAAACAAAACAAACCGAGCAGTATAAACGTTGAACCGGAACAATCAACTGGGATGTTCACACCATTTAAGTCATGTTTCAACATGAAAAAAAATGATTCATGACATCAACTGAATTTTCGCGACTTGAACGACAAAAGTTTTACTGGTTCCAACTTTTTAGTTGTTGAACCCTGTTGAACTGAAGGAACTCACGACAGATTTGGTTGAACAAGATACGTGCCTATCACACCAGATCTGCGCCATCAAACTACCACTTTTTCCAAACAACTGTTTATTTTATGAAAAAATAAACATGCACAATAAAGGTTGAAAAGTGGAGTAGAATATTTCCTGACCGGGAAACATTTATTTTCTTAATTCTAAAAGAGTAATTAGGATTGTCTCTTTTCCCAGCTTCTTGTTTCTTTTTTTAACTTATTCCGGTTTCTATTTTTTCTACTAACAAACAAATCTCTGTCCGGTATTGTTATTTCTTATGATTTCACCCTTTACTCATTACAAGTTTTTTAAAGGTTTCTAAAACGGCCATTAACTGTTCGCAAATTTTTTTTATTCTCATGTTTACTGAACCAGCTGTGAACGCACACGATTGTAAACTGGTGGAATTGAGGTCAATTTAATAAAAGGACAGTACGAATTTTTGGCCGCCCTGGCCGATTGGTTATTAAGGCGTCCGATACACCAAAAATATTTTGTAAAATATTCTTACCAAGAAGTCCGCGACAAATACCATTTTCTGTATAACAGGAATTACTTTACTATTAAGATTTTTTACCACCTTCTCTGGGTTCGATATGTTTGTTGGTTTTTGTTATGGTCATATTGCCATTTTTTTGTTTTTTTAAATGTTATCAACTTTATAAGTACTGTTTTTATGTAAGGACTTAGTTGAAATGAAAAAGTTAGTGTCACGAGCGGGATTCGAACCCATGACGTTCGGCTCCATACGCCGCTGCTCTAACCACTTGGGCTATCGTGACCTCATTCATTTCAACCAAGACCTTACATAAAAACATTAATTAATTGAAAGAAGTAATTTAGTCAATCAGACCTTTAGTTATAATGGATTTATACGAACTACTTGTTTAATTATTCAGAAATCGTGAGATGCGGTCTGGTGTGATATAGGTTTCAGAAAAATTTTTTCTTTATCGTTCTTTATCGTGCCAACGTTTCGATCTTTATTGAGATCATCTTCAGGACCTGGGATTAACAAACAATGTTTACATTTAACAAATACATTTAGGATGTGAAAAAGTGAATTTATACAATGAAAAATATTATTTTTTATATTCAATCAAAGTATTTCTACTCACTCAAAGGTTTGTCTTCTGTGTAATTGTGCCATTCTTGCGTGTCGTGTTGAGAGTGCCAGTGATTTTTGATACTTTGATTGAATATAAAAAATACATTTTTCATTGTATAAATTCACTTTTCCACATCGTAAATGTATTTGTTAAATGTAAACATTGTTTATAAATCCCAGGCCCTGAAGATGATCTCAATAAAGATCGAAACGTTGGCACGATAAAGCAAATGTTTTTCAGAAACCTACATCACACCAGACCGCATCTCACGATTTCTGAATAACTATCGATTAACGGTCACTAATCACCACACATTTCTACTTGTTTAAAATAAAACTGTTTTATGTTTTTCAAATTGCCAAAATCTTAGTTGGTTTCATGTCTCTGGTTTCGTGTTTTATTTTCCTGGCATTTCTATTTTAAGAATTGTTACTAGCCTCACAAAAGAATTAAAAAATAATTTTATATGATTTGAACAATTATTTCTGGCATAATATTATTTTTAGAAAAAAGGACAAACAGTATGAAGATTGGTTTGCCTGCTATATAACTATTATATATTACATACGTCAAAAATTGTTGTTTTCATAAAATGGTTATGTAATTGTTTATTTGTCTGCATAAGAAATTTCAAATTGACGGAAAGAAATATTTTATTAAAGAATTATTTTTGCAATGGGGCGTCGGTGGCCGCAACCGTTTAGGCGTTGACACGGCGCTCATCACTGTAAGGTAAAGGTCCCGAGTTCGAATCCAGCGGCCCTGCATTAGAACCCGACATACTTACAAATGGGCTTTTTTCAAAAACACCGGCACCCCGAGGGTTTATGAAACCCCTGCTTTTGGGAACCCTTGTTAAAAAGAAAAGTTAAAAAAATGCTGCGACGAAGCGGGTTTTATTTATTACGATTCGTCGTACTCGTATCCTTCAAAAGCAGTCATGAACTATGAGAATATGAGAACGCGCTCACAACATTAATGGATTATGCAAAGCTTTAATCTAAATTACAATCTTTTGCAGATTCCGTTTGTACGATTGGGTGTACCCACTCAATAGTAACATAACAATTGGCTAGACCAATCACTCCTGTTCTGCGTGTTGATCCGTCATTACATCAGCAAAACTAATTACACAGTTGTATAAACCAAAAATAGATTAGACGTTCTTGAAACAGTTTTGTCAACTTTTAATGCACTTAGTAAAACAAAATATTTACCTTAAAAAATTCTAACGCCTAACGATGTACAGGCGTGTACAAACTCAATTCAATTTCACGACGTTTTATTTCGTCATTTGTTACGCTTCTTTTTTAGAGAATATCGAACAAATAAACCCAACAGCACGGCAGGATTTTCGACGTAAAAGCGGTGGACAACTCCCGATGGAGATAGCAGTTACCATCTCGTGGGAGGTGGATTCCGCGGGGAAAATTTTTCCTCGTATGTCAGGTAGCTGTCTTGAGCAAAGTGTGCGGTCGCGGAAGGGGTTTTCCTGTAGAGCAAGACCTAATTTTGTGCTATGGTTGTGGTGACGCTGGAAACCTTATTTATAATACATAAATTACATCCCGCATTCCATTCTAGAGAAGACGGGAGGGAAGGAGCCGCCCCCTTTAAAACAGAGCTCTCGCGAATCCTAAAATACAACCACCACTTTATGATAAACTCCTTTAACATCTATTATTTTATTTTTTATTTAAGTACCGTTATAACTGAAAAAAGTGTTTAATTTGATACTTACATCCAAGAATTTTATTCGTATAACAGAACTGATGAAATATGCAGTCAATCTTAAATGGGTAATGCAACGTGTTTCATGTTTTAATGACATTTAGAACATCTTACCTGACCAAAAATCGACCAAACAAATGTATTTCGCAGCTAACAAATAAATTACACATATAATTTTTTGAAAACTCCTTTTTTAATGCAACAAGTTGGCATCTTATTTTAATAAGGTTGACTAAACATTCACTAGTTTAATCAGATAATAGATTTATGTGTGTAAAAACTTTGAACTACTCTACAGACAACTGTCTTACGCCAAAAATTTGCCGGCTTTGCTCCGTGGAGACGAGCGAGGTTATACTGTTTAATATTTAATTGAAAATGGGCGCCACGCTGTTTAATATGTGAAACGCAGACAACGAACCGCAAAAAAAGAAATAAAATAAAATAAAATTAAAATTAAGTAAATAAAGAGTTATGGTGAAATTAACCACAAAGTAAGGCCTAGGTTTGTGCCTCGTTAAAACCTAAACAGGCTAGATATACACACTCTCACAAGTAATAATTTCATCAGGCCAATGAAAGATATGATTAATAAAATTCTAAGTAAATAGTACACAATATTTACATACTCAAAAAAACGCATTTATTATTAAGGAAACTAAAATACAAATCACACAACTATGACCAATTTGGTGTAGCGATGGTCACTGGATTGGATGTGGCGTTGTGGACCGCTAAAGGAAAATAAAAGAAGTGCCTACAGCGCAAAAAAAAAAAAAAAAATTAAGACAAGCATGCAACTCAGAAACAATGAACGTTACACGGCAAAGTAAAATAATGATAAAGTAAATAATAATATTAAAAATAATAAAAAGAAAAACTTGTATACGACGAACTGGTGAAGGCTACTGTCTCTCGGCTGGACAAGTCCGAGGACTCCAGGCAGGACGTCTGGGTCGAAACAGCGACCAAGGAGATGCTCAACTTGCAAGTTCGACTTTTAAAGATGTTAACAAGGTAAGGGCGGCACTTACCCACTGGTCCTTTTGTAGGCGGTGCTCGATGCGTTCCTAGCCAAGACTCAACGCGGATCCACTATTTTAACAAAAAACAAATTGACAATCTATAAGACAGTATTAAAACCGATCTGGATGTACGGATTAGAACTGCGCTACACTTTTCAATATGAAAAGAATACAGTCCTTCTAATCGAAAGCCTTCAGAACCGTAGCCAATGCACCTTATTACTTCTCCAACACGACCATTCACAACGATCTCAAAATCCCTTTCACGTAAAAAATAACATTTTCCACTTTACACAATCGATTCTCTTCTCACCACACTCGAGTTTCCTAATCCTTACCAAATAGAAACCTCCTCTATAATCCCACCTGACGACTGAAGAGGAGATGGCCTAGCGACCTACTAAATGAGGATTAGCCTCACATAGTTGGAAGAATAATAATGGTTATTAACTCCCCTAACAGATTATGATAAATATAAAACGTAATAAAACTTGAAAGCTTATATAGGCAATGTAAAAACGATTAAATACCTTCTTTTCTTGTTGAGAAAACTTTACTTTTAGAATACTGGATTCTCGATAAAATTTTGTATGTATAAACTACCCACTTTTTACTCCTTTGCTGTTGTCCACTAAATCTACATTCAAGGGCAAAAGTCCGATATTGAAATATGCATTGTATTAACTAATAAAGATAATTAGATAATAAGATTAGGTTATAATAAATTAAAATTTAATGTGTGGTGTTTAGTGACCGTTAATTAATGGAGACCTCCATCTCTAAATAATCATTAAAATTTATGCCGATGAGACCAAACGGATCTTACTTGAAACATCAAACCATCTGAACCCTATTGAATTTTTACAAATCAATAAAATAAAAATAAAGAAGACAAAAATGCTAATAATTAACCACATTTTATCCCAACTGCATTTAATTTATTAATTGTTATGTCTTTTTGCACTTCATTAAGTTAAACCTTTTTATTTATTTATGTGTTGGTTGTTTTTGACAAATCCTGGCTATGATTCTAGATTTTAAAATTTACATACCATAGTTGTTTTGCTGTTATTGTTATTTTATTGATAGTCAAATCTGAACTGAGTGCCTTATGATGCAGTAAATTTTGAGGTTTCTCCACACTTTGTTCACAAAATAAATTGCAAATGTCTTGTACCGTTTACCTTCATATAAATGTAAATTGTGATTGTATAGAAAATGTACAAAAATATATTTAAAAAATCACAACATTTCTACCAATACTTCATAGAAAAGTCATTAAGGCTATTGTTCCGTTGGTTTTCCTGTTAATATCACCGGTATAAAAAAAATCAGACTTGAGGGCGCACAAAATTCCTGTTTATGTTTCGTAACTTTAGCACTTGAGAAATTATTTTTCAATTCTTCCTTTTTGCCAACTGTCCCGCAGGGAAGTGTACTTGGCCCGTTTTTGTTCTTAATGTATGGAATGGATTGCTCAACAACCAGGGAGAAAAACTTCATATTTTTGAAATAATTTGGCTTCTCTCATAATAATTCTAGATATAGATCTACATCCACAATTAACAAATGCTGGAAGATAAATACATCCTTACTAATTTCGCCTTCTATTGCACTCGTACTCCTTAAAGGTAAGAAATTTTTTTTATAAGGTGTAAGATTAGTGTGAAATGTAAAATCATATTTCGAATTAAAGTTAATTCGTCGTTAATTATCAAATTTGAGGTTTTGTTTTATTTGAAAAACAAAATAAAACTTATCGGGCTATCTAGTTCTTAGTTTGGATGACTAGTCCGCGAAACACTCATATTAACTTTCAATTAATTAAGATTTTTAGTTGAGAAAAAAAAGTCAGTGTCACGAGCGGGATTCGAACCCATGATTTTAAGCTAGATACGCCGCTGCTCTACCACTTGAGCTTTTTATCTCAACTAAAAACCTTAATTAATTGAAAGATATTAATTGGTCAAGCGGACCACGAAACTAGTGAACTCATATTAACAGTCATTAATATACAGAGCAATGGGCGAAAAATGAAATATATTTTTTTAAGAAGAGAAATATCACTGACAATAAAACTAGTGGGCGTCGGTGGCCGCAACGGTTTAGGGGTTGACACGGCATTCATCACTGAAGGTAAAGGTTCCGAGTTCGAATCCAGCGGCCCTGCATTCGAAGTCGACACACTTACAAATGGGATTTTTTTTCAAAAACGCAGGCACACACACAAAAAAAAATGGCAATATAAGCTTACAATAAAATTTCACATTAATCCATTGAAATAGAACAAAATAAATTCACACAAAGGGTAACCCTGAGGCCTCAGTGGTACACAAGAAACCCACGATGAGATTCTTGCAAGCAGAAAAGTGATTTAGACATTAACAACCATCGAACTTATTAATCCAATTGAAAAACCTATTTATGTTTTCAGAATGAAAAAGTGGTCCGGGTAAATAACATATATTATCGAGAAAAATAAATTGTAAAGGTAATTTTAATTATTTTTTTACAGGTTTAATTTAACCGATTTCTGTAAAGGCTTTTTTTAAAGCATGTCAGCATGCACGCGTTCATCCATAATAATTTGTGATCTTAAGGCCAAATGGGACCTTTTCGAGCCATTATGACCAAACGCCATGCAACACTGTTCAATAATATGAGCCATCTATTTTGTTGTTAGACACCGACTCGTACCAATTAAAATGTTGAGAACAGGTGACAAATTGTCTCCTTTTAATTAACAAGCCGTGAGTCCTTGGAGGTAAATAGGACGTAGCTGGTTTTAAATTAATTGCCCAGCCGAATATCCAAGTTATTATCCTGGAATTAGCTACCATTGAGCTCGAATCACTGGCAGAATTGGCAATTGGCCTTACCCCCTTTCTCGCCAATGTTGGACCATATCACGCTGTAAATCACCTCAGGTAGTGACTTGATTCTGGAAGAAAATAAATCCTTTCCTTTTTACTTATTTATCTATGTAACGACCAATTTTCTCAAGAACTACGCGATAAGAATGGATTTCCAATAAAACGCAATTTATGTGATAAATAATAATGAAGATTAATTAGTATTAGACGATATAACATGATATAGCATAAATTCTTTAAGAAACTTGACATATTTGACTGATTTTTTTCTAATGTAAAGATAGCATCGTTCCTATGTAACATCTATATAAATAAGATGCATATAAAACATGTATGTAATATAATATTTTTTGATAATGTAGATAGTCGTTTATTTATTTATTATTATTACAATCAGATTGCAACTTGACTATTTTTTTCTGTTAGAAGTGCGAAAGACACTGGGCTTTAGAACGTTCTACAACATTAACAATGTAACAATGTTGTCTTTTGCTTTGCCTGCTTTGGCGTTAGCGGGGAAAAATTAATTTAAAAAATCCGCTGTCACTTTTGACTAATGGTAAATTTTTAAATTCACTAGTTTTCGTGGTCCGCTTGACCAATTAATATTTTTCAATTAATTAAGGTTTTTAGTTAAAATAAAAAAGTCAGTGTCACGAGCGGGAGTCTAACCCACGACCTTCGGCTAGATACGCCGCTGCTCTACCACTTGAGCTATCGTGACTTCGATCCACTCGGACACTAACTTCCCATCTCAACCACACCTTTTGAAAAATGGCAAAAAGGAGGGAAAATTCAAAAGGTGGGGTTGAGATGGGAAGTTAGTGTCCGAGTGGATCGAAATCACGATAGCTCAAGTGGTAGAGCAGCGGCGTATCAAGCCGAAAGTCGTGGGTTCGAATCACGCTCGTGCCATTAACTTTTTTTCATCTCAACTAAAAACCTTAATTAATTGAAAGTAAATGTTTAAATTGAATGAAAACTTGTTCAAACAATTTAAGTCTTGTTTATAGGAACGGTGCTGTTTTTATATTAGAAAAAAAAAAATCAGAAAAAGACGAGTGAAGTCAAGTTTCTTAAAGAATTTAGGCTATATAATGTTATACTTCTAATACCATCCTGTGGTACACATATGGACCTAGAACACAGGAAGGTACAGGTGCAAGAGTATTCGGTTCTGGAAATACTCAGAACCCACTGGAAAATACACCAGTATCTTCCAAGCTGAGATTCAAGCAATCGAGAGATGTACTCAACTCAACCTGAATAAAGGGTACAAAAACAAGAACAACTATCATGTCAGATAGCCAAGCAGCCATCAAAGCACTATGCTCAAATATCATTAGTTCAACGATGGTGCTGAACTGTAAAAACCAAATATTAGGTACGCAGAACAAAGTCAGCCTCTGCTGGGTCCCAGGACACATGGGAGTGGAAGGTAACAAACTGCTACACAGCTGACAGGACTAAACCCTTCTGTGGCATAGGAACCCACACTATTAACGGGTATCTCAGTCAGAAGGACAAAAAGAAAATGAAGGAACAATGGAATTCACTCAATGGACACAAGCAATCCAAGAATCTCCAAACAAATTTCGGAAGAAAAGAAATTACAGAATGTGTCAAGGGAAGCAGGAACAAACTGAGAATCCTAATAGGATTTCTAACAGGACACTGCAAGCTAAATGGACACTGAAAGAAGATTGGAATAATCCAAAACGACACATGCAGATTCTGCAAAGTGGCGGAGGATCCACCAACAGATCTACTAACAAACTGCGGAGCTATACTTGCTCGAAGGAGGAAGTGTTTTGGGATGTATAATGTGACCATAGAAGAGCTTCAACCACTGAAACCGGGCTTGTGAATCAAGTTTCTTGATGAAATAGGACTCACCGATGTACTTTAGGCAGAGAACGGGGGATATTACATCTACATCTATAACTTCTAATACATATGTCCAACTTATTTTTTTTTAGCAAGAAACAGAGCTGACTTTTTTTTTCAGAAAACCGTGAATGAAATTCTGCATTTTGGAAGTAAATGAACGCTATCGTCTTTGCATATTACCTCTGTGCCGATCAATTTTAACAAGAACTACATGTTGAGAATAGATTGTAAAAATCATTAAGACGTTATTGTTGTCGTGAACTTGAATGACAATTTTTGTCTAGAAAATCTAGAACTATAATTTATTTCTTTTACCAATATTGCTGATTGAACAAAAGTAGAAATAAATAGCGACTGTTTGGCTGCCAACGTGAGTTTGATCTACTGAAATGAAATTGCTGTGTTAAATAAATAAATATTTAATTGTACCTGTACGTGTATTTATAAATTAATAACTAACTTATAATTATAATTTATTTAAATTAGATGTTTTCGTTGTTCGCGTAGGTTACGTTTTCAAAGTTTTACCTAACTTAAACAGAAAAACTCGAGCTTTTCTATAAGAGAAACACGTAACTCTGAGGATGAGCTTATACTACTTGGTTCACATTAACTCAACTTTGTTGACTTTTGAACGAAAGCCAACAGTGAGCATAATATACCCAGGATGGGCTGTTGAATATTAATGACGGAAACTTTTAAGGGTTTATTAACAATATTGAGATGACTCGCGAAAATTTTCCAAACGTGCCCGCCTAATGCCGTTTTGCTTTGCCGTGGAACGGGCTTGAATTTTGAATCATTTCTTCTTTACACGATAATAACACGGAACGGATGGCGGATCGGTTCAATAACATCGAATATTCCGTTTTTGTAATGATGGAAATGAATAAAAGAACCAGATAATATATTCTTCTCTAACCGTACCTGGAACAGCTAAATGGTTATACATACGGAATTCACTGCCTTTAAAAAAAAAATAAATCCGGCGTTTTTACTAGAAACTCCGTATTAAAAATAATCACGCAACATATTTGCTTGAAATATATTTTGCCTAAAATATATACGTTCAATTTTCTTATAATTGTGTATTCCTCCTTTCATCATAATTAAATGTTGCATATGTAAAACCAATTTATGTAAATTCATTAAGGATTATTTAGTTATACACAGTTTTTATACAGGGTGTCCTATTTAGATGGCGACTTATTAAAAAAAAGTGTTTAATATTTTTAGTCTAGTTTAAAATTTTTACCTTTTTTGATGAAAAGTAATACAGGGTACCTCGGGCCCAGTTCAACTTCAAAATTTCAAATACGACTCTATACAAGACACATCATTTTAAAAGATTTTTTACACTGAAAACAATGGTGAATTTGGGTTTTAAATTGGTCATAAAATGACAAAGTTATGGCAAATAGTCTGAAAAAATTCATTTGGTATCCTATTTATTTATTAAACACATTTCATGTTCGAACTGCCTGTGTTGCGTAAAGATGCAAAGATTTGCTTTTTTAACCACCCATCATCGGTGCTCAGAGTAATAAGAGTCCGGGGAGATGGATTGACAAGAATTTTCTATCTTTTGCCGCATTTCTTCAGCCGAGGTTGCTGGGTTATGATCGGCTAGACACTGTTTTTTAAATCGCCCTCACAGATAATAATCAAAATAGTTACATTTTTATATAAAGAATGAAGAAAATATTTTACGTAATTTATATCTGATCACAAATGAGACGTATAATTTCATGCAGTGGTGTAAGCGAGGCATGATGAAATAAATAAAATAAAATATGTTCAAACCAGACTTCACTTCGACTATTTTAGGGAACACGATATTCTTCGTGGTAGTTGGGAAATTATCTCCCTTCATTCACGCTAATAAATCACACACAAAGATATACCAGAATAACACACACGAGTACACGATATTCCTCGCGCTAGTGTTACAGCTTCCTTACTGTGGCTGCACGTGCGTTGTTTATTTACAGTTTTTGTAAGTTTACAGATGTTATGTTGAACGCCACGGTTTTTTGGAGAAGGATAAATACCGAACCAGGATAAAAAGGAAAAGGAAAGTAGAACAAACAAAAGTAGAAAAAACGAGAAAGAGGAAAAGGAAGCACAGATACGGTTCTCGTGTTGAACCCTAGACGACCGATGTAGCACTTCTTGCTTCTCTTCTTCCTGATGAAGTTGCTCTTCCACCCAAGGTTGTAATATGGGAACTAAATCATAAAGTTCTTCCTTCTTCTAGCGGGGTTAATTCGTTAAGGCAAGAAATCTTATCCTTAGGGTTTAAACTACGATAAAAAATTGAATACGAATAACAACTATTCTAGTTATTACTAAATTTACATATTCTTTTTAAATTAAACTAATAGTAGACGGAAACTAACAACTAATGTGTTTAGTCCCGAATTATCAGGCCTGATAACGAAATTGAAAAAGAATTAACTTACGGGATTACTCTTCCACTTAGGCTGTGCCGTGTCCGCCGGGATCAGTGATGGACACCACTGGGATCACATCCGACACAAGCCACATACTTTTTTTTCAATCTTTTATTGTCCTCGCGGAGACCACCTCTTACTCTGATGGCCTAACTCGAACTGACTGCCGCTTTCTTTGTTTCCAATCTGGAACCCGGAGCCCTCCGGGTCACGATCTTGGAGTCCGTGAAACGCTTTCCGCTTCTCGTGCTTCTCGTCTCGGTTCGACCCGCCACTATTTAAGTTTTATTAAATTTTTTCCGAGAAGAAAAGAAAAAATATAATAGTGGTTGGAAAAGACCATTCCTTCATTCACCCTAGTATATTACTTTTACATACACCAGATTTCATTCATACTGCCCCAGAATACTCGCTATTTTACGAGGTCTTTGCATCAGTATATATATATAAGAAAGAATAACATGACATAAATAAAAACTCATTTTTATACAAGCCAACACACATCTCATTCATTTGTGCCTGAATATAAGATATTTCTCGGGAATTGAGAGGTCTGCATCATATCATTCCTAATCAGAATTGCAAGTGGTTAAAGAAGAGTAAGGGGGCGGTGACTTTATCATAAAAGTCTGTTGTGACATTGATTTTTTATTATCCTTTTCATTATAAGCAGAAAATAAGTAGTTTCAACAATCCCTTTGAAATGATTGGTTTTATCAGAATATTCTTATGTACATATAGCGGGTTCATATATTTTTGTTAAACATTTTATTATGGTATTTGTAGAAGTGTCACTTTATAGCGCAGTTTTACAATCTCAACTGAGGAATGGCAACAGTTTTAACCGCGATGTTTAATATATGTATATACCGGAAGAAATCGTTATACGCTTTAAGTGAAAGCAGACGGGTAGCTTTCACAGGCATGGCAATAAAAGAAGTGGAAAGTTTTGTACGTCCACGTTTAGGAGGATCGTTCGGAAAAGCTATAACTAGTAACCAGACGCCGTTAAACTTTATGATAACGGCGAAACTCATATCGTAAACTTTCATTGCCCCCGCGTTTATCTTGTTATGTCGAGAAGAATCGGGATGCGGAATGTTGAGTGTTTTATTTTTTAAATGAATTTCAATTGATTAATAAAATCGTTATACATTTATTCATAATGTATCCCAAGATATCGTTGTAGTTTTGCGGAACTACAGAAACATATAGTCACTCCCTATATAATCTAAATTAGTCTGAAGAAAAAGTTTCCAGAAAAATATAGTTTTGTTAAAGTATTACATAACATTTTATTATGGTTTCGTGGTCCGCTTGACCAAATATATTCTTTTCAATTAATTAAGGTTTTTAGTTTGAGATAAAATAGTCAGTGTCACGAGAGGGATTCGAACCCACGACCTTCGACTAGATACGCCGCTGCTCTACCAATTGAGCTATCGTGACTTCGATCCACTCGGACCCAACTTCCCATCTCAACCCCACCTTTTGAATTTTCCCACCTTTTTGCCATTTATCAAATGTCATGAGATCTATTTGATTCTCGGCGAGAAATGAAATGGACACGGAGAGCTTTAGTGAAGTTATATGTACTTCATTTTAACTTATTTAATTCACTCGTTTTCATGGTCCGCTTGACCGATTAATATCTTTCAATTAATTAAGGTTGTTAGTTTGAGATAAAAAATTCAGTGTCACGAGCGGGATTCGAACCCACGACCTTCGGCTTGATACGCCGCTACTCTACCACTTGAGCTATCGTAACTTCGATCCACTCGGACACCAACTTCCCATCTCAACCCCACCTTTTGAATTTTCCCTCCTTTTTCGCCATTTTTCAAGGAAGCCTTTTTTTCATTATTTTCTCTCTATATTACTCGCTGTTTTACTTAATAAGCAACAATACAATCATATAATAATGCAATAACAATGTTATAGCATTTAACATATTGTTGATTATCTGAATAGGTATCTCAATATAATTGTTGTTAAATTTTGTAACATGAACGCAGATCTATCTGTCCATGGATTATGCTCAATTTGCTCAATTACTGGAAAGAGTAATGTAGTATTACATAGCTGTATGTACGATACCACTCGCAGATGATTGGCCTTATTAAAGGCTGAAGTGCCAACGTAAGCCTTTATTGAAAATTTCTATGGTCTGGAAAATTAAGCTTATCTCCCGGAAAAGCAAAATTAGACGAAAGTCTAAACTATGGGTACAAATGGTGAAAAATAAATATATATATAGACTTATGAGTTAATTTTGTTGTGCTTCCATGCATTATTACTTTTCTGTCTGCAGACTACGTTACTAAGCAAATTAAATCAATAATAATATTGACTAATATTATCTAGAATATTTAATTTTTGGTATTTCTATACCTTTTTAAAAAGGTGTTTTAAAGACATGTAACCTATGAAGTTACGGCATTTTGTGCATTTTTCTGTAAATATTTTAATTTAACATTATTATTTTTCAATTCACTAGTTTTAGTGGTCCGCTTGACCAATTAATATCTTTCAATTAATTAAGGTTTTTAGTTGAGATAAAAAAGTGAGTGTCACGATGGGATTCGAACCCACGACCTTTGGCTAGATACGCCGCTACTCTAACATTTGAGCTATCGTGACTTCGATCCACTCGGACCCTACCTTCCCATCTCAACCCCACCTTTTGAATTTTCCCTCCTTTTTGCCATTTTTCAAATTTCGTGTATTTGATTCTCGGCGACAAATGAAATGGTCACGGAGAGCTTTAGTGAAGATTTGGGTTCGAATCCCGCTCGTGACGCTGACTTTTTTATCTCAAAATTCAATTCCGTTAGTCGTAAAGTTAAAATGTATGAAATGTTTTATTTTTCTAATAGCATTCTGTGTTGTTCTAATTAGCCTAATAAGAATACGTATTATGGAGTGGAGTAGAGTATGAATTATGGATGAAAAATATTTTGAAACATGATGGGGGTCCGAAATTCTGGAGGAGACGGTGGGAATCGAACTCACGTCCGCGGGGTCAACGAGCCGAGATTATGACGCCCTAAACACTCAGCTACCGCAAGCCTCCAGACTAAAAGAAGTTACTATGGTTTAGAATCGTCAATAGAAGAAATGAGATTAATGGCGGATATGTACAATGCTTGATAAATACACAACATTCAGATTCATCTTCGCTTGATGAACCAGATATAATAGAAGGTAAAATAACTGAATTTTTTGGTTATGAAGTCGAATCTAACTTTACAGGTTACAAGAAAGATTAGATCCTCATCAAGAGTCATATACAATGTAGTATATCACTCAATTTTTTCCTGTCAAGTTTTTTTTAATATAACTTGAAATTTTTAAGACTAATCGGTCTTTTTCAAATTTGTTGATTTATGTTAGAAAACATTTCTATGTGTTAAAAAAATTAAACTAATTACATTATTTATTTAAACTTATTTGGACACGTTCAAATCGCTGAAGTTTAAAACAAAATTCAAATACCGGAAAACGAGGGAAAACTTTCTAACATAAACGAACAAATTAATAAATTAGAATTTTATCGACAATTAAAAAATCAAAGAAATTACAATGAAATTATGTACATAATTAATCTGTCTGTAATAAAGAATTAACCTTTCTGATGAAAAACTTAAGATCTTTGATT
This sequence comes from Cimex lectularius, assembly GCF_000648675.2. NCBI lineage: Eukaryota > Metazoa > Arthropoda > Insecta > Hemiptera > Cimicidae > Cimex > Cimex lectularius. The sequence continues at coordinate 820,345 of NW_019392875.1, read as the reverse complement.
CTGAACTACTGACAACTTTTTCTTTTCTTTCTTCAACTTGCGCACTTTCCCCAACATAATATAAAAGAAAAGTCTAGTAATTTAAATGAAAAGGTTTCTAAAATATAGGCACCCAATAACTTACCCTGGAAAGAATCATCGGCAAGGTAATAAAGAGGGTCCTATTTCAGGTTGAGAAACATTACCCGGGAAATTTATATTCTTAGGTAAGTGAAAGAAAAATATTTAAGAAGTTGAAAACGGCGGGTTTTGGCGGCGATCCATTTTTGCAATAGCTCATATATCATACTTATTTGCTCTAGCGAGCATTTTAAAAATTATGCGTGAAATTAAAACAGAAAATAATCTCCTCAATTAAGAAGGGGCCGTAATAAGTGAAGGCTAATTGTAAAAAGACAACTGCCTGGTTTTGAAAACCAACTTAGGCCTAAAATCCTGTTTGTGGATCCACGTGGTCTTTTTAAGTGGGCAGTGTTTTATTCTAAATCCACCTCCAGTAGAAAGTTTCACCCGAGTCGAAACTTTGTTAAAGCGAACCTTAAATTAGGTCACATAAGGGCGCCATTTGTAAACAAAACTCTATTCTACTTCAAGCTTAGTTTACGACACGGTACGGAGTAGCCTTATTGGCTCAACTTACTTTTTAGCCGGATCCGTCCTATTGGCTTTTTCTCTCCCTTTTTTACTTCTTGTTTATTGCTCAATACGAAGGTCACACGTGCAGAATAAGCAGGCGGTTATAGAGTAATAAGCGTTAGTGATTCTAATTTTTTCGATAAATCTTTAAAACGGCAACACCGTTATGGAAAATTTTATGAAATGAAAGGTACTTACATAAAACTCTGAGGGTCAATTCTCTGGCGGCTACTTTTCCAACGCCGTTCGAAGCCAGACAGCGGTAGACACCGGCCTGATGTCGGTTCACCTCTCCGAGCAGTATGGTGGATCCATTCGTAGGCCTTAAACTCGGATTGTACGTATTGTTCGTCTGAAACAATTGTTACCGTTAACACTCATGTAGGATCGTCTTTTATCTCATTCACGCTAAATTCGCTCGGCACACTGGTACAAAGATAAAAGATACTTTTCAAGATTAACTAAGAGACAAATATTTGCTTTGTCAGCAGTGGCCCGTTATTGATCATCCTTGTTCTTGCCGTTTGTTCAGACATGCACAAATAAAACGGGAGATAGAATAAGAGAACTTAAGAGGAACTTTTTTGGAAACGCTTCTTACTTTTCATCCTCACAAAAGACACGTAATCTTATATCGCCTTTTTGTTTACATAAAAACCCAAAACTAAATTACGAATTCAAATACCAAATATTATTTAAAAAAATAATTGCCAACAAAATACACAAATATGTTGAACTGATCGATCCCTTTAAAGGGTCCGTCTACTTTAGCTGATGTTAATGTCACTCTAAGTGTTCACATCCTCAGAAAGAAAATAAATACACAAACATAATGTGTGGTGATTAGTGACCGTTAGTCGATGATTATTGATTAGATCGTGAGATTCGGTCTGGTGTGATGTAGGTTTAGAAAAACATTTTCTTTATCGTGCAACGTTTCCATCTTTATTGAGATCATCTTCAGGGCCTGGGATTTACAAACATTATATATAACATAACAAATACACGTAGGATGTGAAAAAAAGTGAATTTATACAATGCAAATTTATATTCATTAAAGTTTTCTACTCACTATTACTACTCAACAAACACTTTGAGTGAGTAGAAATACTTCGATTGAATATAAAAAATATATTTTTTTGCATTGTAAAAATTCACTTTTTTCCACATCCTACATGTATTTGTTAAATTTAAACAATGTTTGTCAATCCCAGGCTCTGAAGATGATCTCAATAAAGATCGAAACATTGGCACGATAAAGAAAATGTTTTTCTGAAACCGCACCTCACGATTTCCGAATAAAAACAAACAATATTAACGTTGATAATAATAATCATAATAATTGTAATTATTGTAATTGCTAGAGTGTATATAACCTCTCCTTAAATCTGTAGGTGTTTATAACTTGTAAATTATTAATGTATGGAACGACCTTTTGTTGTTATAATATTTGTTCTATCTTCCTAGATAGAAGCTCAAGAAATATTAAACTTCCTTTAAAAATATTTCGCAGATAAATTTTTAACTGTGAATACCAAAATTTGTGGCTATGGCATTCACTGTTCCAAAAAAAAAAAGGTTTTGTGTACAGAAGTGATTATATTGCTTTTGTAAATAATTTGAATTATCTGGGTGTTCCTTTTTCTCCTTCAGATTAATTCTCACAAGCCAGAATATACTTTTTGGAGAAAATACTGCAGCTCATACTCACTAGTTGGATTGTTTAAGTGTGTAATGTGATAATTGTACAAAGTGCAAGTTATATCACTCTACCTCTGAAGGTATGCTGCTACAATTTGGGCACCTAAATATACTAACAAAAATGAAAGGGACAGGTGAAGTTTTTAAAATAAATTTTACCAACCCCAAAGAACACTCCAGATCCATAGGTCAGATTATAATGTGGAAGGACCCATTTAAAATTAAAACGTATTTAAAAAATGAATTTTTCTTTTTTTTTGGACACCTGGATCTGGGGGAATTTTGAAGGCCAGAGTACTGCAGATTTACAGCCTATTATACTCCTTTGGCTCCATTTTTGGGAGCACGCAACCAAACGTGTATGAATTGAGCCCCCGATGTGCCTATTTTCCTCCATTAAGGAAACCCTTTTTAGAGGATCGGGACCGAAATTCAGGATCGTTAGAACCGATACCGCCCCGGACGTTTCATTGATGTGCCGAGTCAATTTTCACTGCGCCCCTTATGTGTCAGGAAAAATTCCCAGAGGCCTCTAGGTGGGAATCGAACCCACGACCGCGGGATCTACTTGCCGAGAGCCTGACGCCTTAACCACTAGGTCCCAAGAGTAAGGTTGGTTGGTAACAGCCAATTTTTAGAAGGCTGGAACAGCACCTGATCAAACAATGACTTCAAGATTTTTTAGATAAAATAGATAATAATAAAAACTCTTAACTGGTTTGAAAACTCTCTCTTATTGATAACAAACATATATTTCTGGTTCAAGTGTTGAAATTGGTTGAGGAAAATTATGAAAATTCGGTAGCTTCTATCGAATATAATCTAATTAGCCTAGATTTAGAGTCTATTCTGAACAGCCCGTATATTAGCTATTATCGTTCATTATGGAACTTCAATTTAAATGATCCAAGGTAAATATTTCAAAATTACGTTGTAAATGCACCTGTACATAATCGAAAATCTTGCTTGATTCAGAACTACCTGTCATCAAGTTAGTATAAGTCGAATAGATGGCTGGAAAGGACTTTCTTATTTTATATATGAGACCTTTACGCCAATCTTTATCGAATGTTTGGGCCACATCTAGGAATACAGCCGTGCATATTTATTATTCCTGAAGTGCTTTTTCAATGGCTTGGGTCAATCGTAGAATGCTAGCGTTAAGAGCGAAACTGATGGTTGATATAATATTTTTCTCTCTAATTTTTAAATAAAACACAAACCTACTGAAGATAGCGGAATTTCTAAATACGTCTGATAGAAGAAACCAGCAAGGATAGGTTGACCAATGATCAGTAAAGATTCAAGTCTGATTCATCACTCCGCAGGCTACATAGAGAAATCTCCAGCATCCCCTACCAATTCAATCAAATGATCATTACCTTTGAATTTGTTCATTATCAACGACTGAAGGAGATGATCAGCTTTGAGTTTTCAAATCAAAATTTCAGCTTCTGATCCGAGCAAACTACTTACAATCAACGCAATACAACTACATATCACAAATTTTCCTACCAGTCTCAGCTGCCACTTTCCCTATGCCACAATAACAAAATGACGAAAATGCACTATTTTTCCATTTTAAATTAGCAAAACCCTTCGTAATAATACGAAATCTCGAATAAAACTGACGAATAAAAACACTTTAATTAATCCCTTTTAAGAGTGTGCAACCAATATTGAGTAATAATTGCTTTATGTGAAAGTTAGCAATGTCGATAAAAACAGTTGAATTCAAAGGCAAGCCAAAACAATTTTTCTACTACACCAAGGCAATTGGGAAAAGGTACAATGCAAATATATTGATGTTTACCAATTGACTTGTCCCGGAATGTAGGTCCACGCAGTAAAGTCTGCCCGTACGGCATTGTGGGTTTAAGTTCCTCATGTGTAAACACAGGTAGCATTTCCACCGGGAAGACAAAGTTCGTCCGAAATTGATATTTAAAGCCAACAGATAAGTCGGAAGCGTGATTCTAATTTGTAGTCGAGCGGTGTTGAAAATGGGTCGGAGCTAATACCATAAACCTCGATCCTTCTAATGCGCCGGTATATACGGTTCTCCAGATTTATGTCATTTGTTTCTGAAAAAACAAGGTACACATCGAATCGAGAATTTTAATTGAAAACTAATATTACTGCCTTTGCACGCAAATAAAGAGAGATTTTTTAATTTTCCTACAGACAGATAAACCCCATCCCCAAAGGTGGGATTTATAGGCTAAGATTGCATTTTTGTTTTTGTGTTTTAATGGTTGGACTTTTCCTTTGTTTTTTGAAATAGAAACATCAGGAGCCTTTAGCTCAGTAATGAACCTGGTTTTCAAACAATAACGTTAATATCACTGGCGATAATCTAAAGAAACTGTTTTGAAACTATACTATTTACGAAGTTTACTAATGTATAACTATACATGTACTAAGAGTATGTACATACCTAATTGTAAACTGAATGAATTTGGGATTCTTCTGTTATGTTCATTTAGTTAAAACCAATAAAGAAATTATTACTTTAGCCGGATTTCTATTGATAACGCCATTTAAAAAAATATTCATTTCAGTATAACTCAATCTAATCTTATTGCACATACAAAATTATAACTAAAATTCATGATCTGAAAGAGCATAAGAACGCTGAAGGTTATCATTACTGCTGTGCGTACCAACGTATCATAAAGTAACAAAAATTGACAAATATAGTTTTTTGATAGTTTTTAATTATGAAAAATAGAGATGTAATGTATTATGGTATGGTATGGTGAAAAAGGATACTAGGAAGCGGGGTTTGCACTCCCAGGCACTGCAGCCTTCTGGCTTGTTGTACCTTCCTAGTTTCTTAGTTCAGTGCAATAGACTCAATCTTTACTTTTTAGAAGTATCAGGTCATTGACTGTCGCTGCTGCAATTTGATTCCCTAAGTTTTTTCCATACGTTAAGTTAAACCTCCATTGAGCTGTTGCTTCGCATTCGAAGATGATAGGAGTGGCTGTTTCTCCTCCTCATTACATAATCTGCAAATGGGATCATCGCTGTATATGTCCATGTTGTGTAGATGTTTTCTCAGATGCCAGTGGCCGGTTAGTAGTTCTACCACTCCTCTGAGTTTGGCCCTCTCCAATTGCAGCAGTGTTTTTGCCAGTCTCGGTGAGGGTTGTTTCATCATAAGTGTTTGTACACTTATTGTGTCTAGCACCGGAGTTTATCCACTCCTCCTTTTGCTTTGTTTGGATCCATTCTGCGATGGAGGATTATATATTTGTTTTTGTTATCCCAAGGTTCGGGGCTATGTATGATCTTGCAGATCCTCATCTGGCCAGACTATTTGCTTTTTCATTAACCAAAATTCCCCTGTGCTTTGGCACCCAAGATATCATCAGGTTGTTGTGTTCCCCTGGTTTGGAGATTTTGGGTGCATTCACTGACTAATTTTGATGTGAGTCTTTTACATGCTAATGCTTTAATGACTGCTTGGCTATCTAATCTTATGAGAATTTTTTTGTCAGTGTAACCTCTTTTAAGATTTTCCTGGGCTCAAGCATTGATGGCATGCATTTCTGCTTGAAAGACCGAAATGTACTTCCCTAATGAGTTTGATTGCTCATGTTTTGGGCTTGTACAGAAAACGCCTGATCCGGTTCCTTCGTTTGTTTTGGAGCCATTTGTGTACCTGATGCTTTCCTGTGTTCTGCCTTTCCTTTATAGTCCGTTGAGACTTTGTAGGAAGTTGTGAAGACTGTTTCCGGGATCATATCATGCATCCATTTTTAATAATGGGTGTCTGATTTTGTTGATTATGGTTGTATGCGCGAATTGTTTATGCCCTTTCCAATTTAATGTTTCTAGAGCCTAAGTGAGCTTTTCCTAGCTTCTCCTTGTATGAATATTTCTTATGGAGGTATGTTTAGCAAAGTTTCTAATGCATTTGTAGGGGCTGTTCTCATTGGCCCTGTGATACATAGGTTTGCTAGTCTTTGTAAGCTGCCTAATGTTTGGGTAGCTGCTTTTTGTTGAGCTTTGTTCCACCAGATTAGTGATCCATAGGTTATTCTGGGTCTTATTACTGCCGTGTATAGCCAGTACGCTAGCGTATTATGATATCAAGACTATTTTTATATATAACAATATGACCGTTTTATATTTCGCATGAATTTAAAGGATAGAAAGTTCGTACATTTTGTTTATATCCATTATATTTCATGGTCCGCTTGACCAAATAACTTGTTTCAATTAATTAATCTTTATGTAAGGTATTGGTTGATATAAAAAAAGCTAGTGTTACGAGCGGGATTCGAACCCAAGACCTTCGTTTGTTTATAATTGATCAAGAATTAATCCTCAATTGTAATAATAACAATTAATATAAAGAAATGGCAAACCCGTAGCTAAGCAGTTTTCACTAATTTTGATATTCCAATCCTCGCAGTCTGTCAAGTCTGTCAGATGCGTTTCGATATTTAGCTATCTGCAGATTTATCCGCACACCACTGAAAATGACGAACACCCGAATACCGATTAACAGAATAAAACAATGAGAATAGGCCAACGAAAATGACCATCAACCACTTTACGATCAACTCTGTTCGTGCGTATGTAAGTACATAAATGTGTAGATTTGAACTTATATAAATCAGTAATCAATAATAAATGAGTATAAGAAATTTGCTTTTGGAAATTTTGTTGTTACAGTTACTCGTATAAATTAAATGTGAGAGTAATCGCACAAATCCAAGGCATTGGCGGTTTTTTCTCCCCAAGGTTAAACTCGATTTCAAAGTATGCCCGTCCCGTCTCATTCGTAGTCTAATACCACTGCCTGGAGCATGCCGTGAAACCATCCGCATATGGTAATGTCCTAACAAGTTGCCTCTGAGTGGGTGAAGTCAAAACAGGAGCCTGAACATTTTCCACACCCACGAGGTGAGCATGACTTTCAGCCAATCATATACCTCTTCCGTTTCTTTTCGACACCAGAGACGATAATTTCAATTGGAGGGAACACCGGAGTAATCGTTGTAAAATTGAGAATGTGGATTTAGTTTGGATTAGTAGGACTTCACTGATGAATATTTTCAATATTTTATATAAACATCAGAAGCCAAAAAATCATAACTAACATTCACGTTAAAATAATAACTCCCATTCAAAAACTCACAACACCCTGAGATTTTTGTATTTTACGTGAACATATGGTACGTGAATGAAAAAGCCCCAGAAGTGCAAAATAAACTATTTGCTTTCAATAAATTGAATATATGTTGAATATAAATTAAAAATAATAACCCAAAACAACTTTTTCATTTGTTATTGTTTTTTCGATTTAAAATGGTATTGAATTACAAGTATTGCCATCTGGATTTAAACTGCTTTCATCCTTTTTGTCATACTCACAAAACGTTTTTATAGAAAATTATCAATATAGTATTATTAACATTACAAAGGGTGACGTTTTTTACCTCAGTTCGTCGAAGTTATCTCCTAATGGCTCAGTGGTTCTCGGAGGCATTTTTCAGCAATCGATTTAAACTGCAATCATTAACAAGTTCCTACAGGGAGCTTATCCACATGGCGAAAACCTGTCTGTGACCCGATTTTGTCGACAACTACTCACACTATTTAAATCAGACCTTTTGCACATTGTTCAAAGTAATTTATTACACGACATACACATCAGACAGAATTAGATTAAAAACTAAAAAAGTATTAATGATATCAATTAGCGTTTGTAAACAAAAAGTATAATATTATTTTCATTAAAAACGTTTGATACGGGACAGATCTGGTTGAGATTTTTTAAACGTAGTTATTCCAAGATGTCACCGACAAGCTTAGACAAAAAGCTCGATGGAAATCGGTGGTACTTTAGAGTAATCGATTTAAAATACAACCGTTAAAATTGATATGAAATAAATTTAATAACAAATTTAAAAAAACTCTGTATAGTAAAAAAGCAAGATACTCTAAGATAGTACTCTTTTTAATGTTACATGTTTGTCATGTTATGTTTTTTCTAAAATTCACTAGTTTTCGTGGTCCGCTTGACCAATTAATATCTTTTAATTAATAAAGGTTTTTAGTTGAGATAAAAAGTCAGTGTCACGAGCTGGATTCGAACCCACGACCTTCGGCTAGATACGCCGCTACTCTACCACTTGAGCTATCGTGACTTCGATACATTCGGACACTAACTTCCCGTCTCAACCCCACCTTTTGAATTGTCCCTCCTTTTTTTTCTAAAATGTTAAATTATGATCTCAAAATTAAAATCAATATCATTTGTAGTCCTTGTTATCTAGTGTTACCTTATGTTTACTTCTACATTTTTTTTTTACCTCGGTTTTAATTTATTGCCTGAAATCGGATTGAATTTCATTAATTTTTTAACCAAGGCGCAGCGTGCTTCTGAACTATCGAATGTATATATATTCCAGACATAATATAATTTAAAACACTGATTTTTATCTAAACGTCTTTCCTTGAATCCCTAGTAAAAGTTAATATTAATGATCGGTTTCGGTCTGCGACTCGGTGAACTCATGTTGAACCGGTGCAGGGTCACTTATTGAGTTTGTCTCCATTCGCGGGTTTTGGATTTATTCAACTGCGTTTCGGCATTGCGTCATCTTCAGTAAAATCCTTCCTGAGCTGAAGTTTGAATAACGCAAAAACGAGAGTGGACGCAGACCCAGTTGTGAACCTGTGCCGGTTCAACATGAGACCAACAGTTCAGCAATACTCTTAAGCATTGCGCGTTTAGTCTAAGTTTTCTTACGTCATTTATTTTTTATCTAAAACTGTACTTGTATTATACTGGGTGTTCGGCTACTCGTGTTATAAACTTTGACAGTAGATTCTACATTCAAAATGGAACCAAAAAGTCGTAATTGACTATGGTCCGAATGTTTCGGAAACAGTTTCGAAGTTATTCTTCTTTTACTGACTTGTTAAGATTTCACGACCTTGCTTCAAATAAACAATTACAAATCCAAAACTGAATGTGCACAAATGCGAAAACTACGTTAAATTTCCAATAAGATGTGATAAATACTAAACTTGTAAAAGTTAGTGAAATAAGCGTTTTATTAGCCAGAACTTTGAAAAATAATTTTTTTTTCAAATCTTGAAAAACTTACTATGGTGATTCTAAACTACTATTTACAAACTTTCATTTCAGAAAACGTACTCCAAATAATATTCTTTTTAGTAGTGTAATTGCTTTTTAATTATTTTTTCAAAGGTGGAGAAATTGATGAAGAAAGGAAAAAACTGTGGATGACGGATTGATAAGATGGAGAGATGAATAATAATAAAAAATAAAAAACTTAAGGAAATTTTGAATGAATGAATTAAAAAAAGGTTTTGAATTTTAAAACTCTTTCATAATAATACAATAATTCTTTTATCAATGTTGCAGTCATGTTGGTAAATAAGTAAACACTTCTATTATTTCGGTTTCGAACCCAAATTAAAAACCGTTCGATAAATTCATTCAAAATTTCCTTCAGTTTTCTATTTTTTATAATTATTAATCTTTCCACCTTATCAATCCGTCAACCACGGATTTTCTTTTCCTTTATCAATTTCTTCATCTTTGAAAAAAGCAATTAAAAAGCAATTACACTGCTAAAAAATATTAAATGGAGTACGTTTCTGAAATTTGCTGGTCTCTAAGTTTGTAAATAGTAGTTTAGAATCACCATAGTACGTTTTTCAGTTAAAAAAAAAATGTTTTTCAAAGTTCTGGCTACTACAATGCTTATTTCACTAACGTTTACAAGTTAAGATTTATCACATCTTATTGGAAATTTATAATTATCAATGGTATCAACGGATTTGCCCTCAACCTTTCAGTTTTGGAGTTGTCATTGTTTAGTTGAAGGAAGGTCGTGAAATCTTAAAAAATCAGTAAAAGGAGAATAACTTCGAAACTGTTGAGATTCGGACCATAGTCCATTAAGACATTTTGGAATTTGGTTCCATTTTGAATTTAGAATTTACTGTCAAAGTTTATAACTCGAGTAGCTGCGCACCCAGCAGATTGGATTTCAATTTAGGATTGTGGAATTGTGGATGTTACAGAGAAAGCTGGGCAATGGCAGCCGCTCTGGATTAATAAAATGATATTTATCATTTGAAAGGTCTCTTACCCATATTCTTTTCAGACGTTCAGGTGGTAATTGTAGGGAATGAAGTAATCGTATTTGTGTGTTAGTAGGAATTTGTAATATACTATGAAAACGTCTGTAATGTGTTTTGATGGATGAAAAGACTTCCAATTACTGTAAATAATGTTACCTAAAGAAAGAATTTTAAATAGGGATCCATTATGTTATCTATTTCCTATAATACTGCTATCCGGAGCACTGTGCGACCTAGCTCGTAGTCCGACTCGCTAACCCCTCGGTTACAGCGATCCCTAAATAGAGTTCGTCAATTCTATTTAAATTTTAACTTTTTATTAAGCGTCGGCAGCACTTATTTTAAAAATAATCTATCAAGAAAAATAATGTTTTTTGGTCGTTCTGGATTCAAACTCATAAAAAAAGAGCACCGATATAAATCATTTTCCAAGTTCATTCATGCCGAAAGAATCAAGAAAGTTTAGAAAAACACTGAAGCGTAAACTCTTTTAACAAGACAACTTATTAAAAAATATAGGCGGATTAGGACCAGGGTTAGTTGAGAAAAATTACCATTTTGGACACTGGAAAAGATTAAGCTTTAATCTCGTTTAAAAATCCAATATAGGGTGCAGATTTTGATAGGCGTGCGACCGGGGGATTACAATACGTACAATATTGCGCCCAAGGAGCTTGGGATTGCCGAATATCCCTCTCTTTATTTTATAGCAGAGAAGAAGGCATTTCTTTGAATTTCTCTTCTGGTAGTGCGAATCTAGGAAAACGTAACTGCCGTTTGTGCAGACTTTAAATAAAATACGGGGTGGAAAGAGTAATAGTCGAATAAATTTCAAGTGTCATGTTACGGCCCGCACTCCGTATGAGGGTATATTTTTTTCTAAATTTATATATGCGGCCGAAATTTTTATATTTTTTTTACATTTTAATTTTATTATTTATATTTTTATTTCAACGTTCTTTTGGGGAGGTGGAGATATAGTGTATTGAGGGTTATATACTTTAACGTTTAACATGCTACAAAAATAAAATAACGGCAGTTGTGATAACGAAATGCACTTTTTGCCTTCACGTAACAACCACTTTGCACATTTCTAGTACCTACTGGTAAGAAACAATGAATTCCACAACGCTTATGAACAATTAAAATAGAAATATCGTTGATCATAAAAACAAAAACAAAATAATTAACGAAACCCCCGTTCGTTATAAGATGCAACAAAATAATTGGATCATAGTAGAGCGTAGAAATAAGACTTCTAAAATTTTATTCAGAAAAACAGACTTGTTTTGCACATAACAAAAACAATTATTCCGCTCCTTAAGAATTTTTCATCACACTTGAGCTGGTTTTTAAAATCTACGTTATATTTTAATTTCATCTAATGAATAAAAAAAAATTCACTTCTCTGCAACCAAACTTCCTGGAGACTTGCGGATTTCGCAAAAAACTGCTTCGTTTGATATGCTTCCGTACAGTATGATAGTTAGGTTGGGCAGTTTTGAAACCCAAAAAAATCTCTGTACTTGCTACTGCACGTGAAACCTTGTATTTCTTCCATAGAGTCTTCTGCTGGTTCCAATCTATCTTTTCGGATCGTTCTCAATTAAATCGTTGTTTATGGAATTGTCATGAATAATAACAGAACTGTGATCTCGCTTGATTGTATCTGAGATTACTTGACAATTAAAAAGGTACCAAAAAGGATGATTTTTTTAATATACCTAGACTTTATGCAAGACATTCATTTCGCTACCTTTTTGAACTCCAATGTAACATGTGTAACAGTGTTTAAATAATTTCATCTGATGGTAAAGTATTTATTCAAGAAAGGTTAATTGTTTTGGTTTGATTAATGTTAATTTTGTAAATGTTAATAAATAGGTCCTGATGATGGCGATTAAATTTCCGAAAACTTGGCGAACCCCTCTAAAACAAACAAAAAAAACCTCAAGAAGATTCCGGAAACATTTAACTATTGCAGGTCGATCAACTTCAACTTTAGTTCTCAATTAGTTTCCGCACCAAATCGGCCACATCTTCTCCCATTTCCTTTATTTCTGTAGTCTCTCAATGTTCAAGAAAACTCCGCTTCCTTTTGCTTTTGGAATTACATTAATGATTTTCCAACGTCTATAAAATATTGCACCCATCACCTTTATGACGATGATGTACCAGCTGTAATTGTACGAATTCAGGAAGACATAAACTCAATTAGCTTCTAAGCTGCAAAATTCGCTTACCATGAATGTAGAAATGTCTCAAAATGAAATTTTTTAATAAAGTTAATACATTTTTTTTATATAAGTGGTATTTATGATAAAAATTTAATTTCTATTTCTATTTCCTAACTCAGTGGACCTGCGCACAATTCCAAAGTATGAAAGTGTTCTAGGATCATCGATTCTTTAATCGATAGAAAGGCACCCGAGCCCGAGGTCCTGTTCCTTGACCTAACCCCATTAGGTTTTTTTTTTTTTTTTTTTTTTTTTGTTTTTGGCNATATATATATGTATGTGTTAATTTAGACACAAAATATATTTACATATTCAAAACAATAGCGTCCTCATTACATTCAAGGACGTCTGAAGAAGATAAGAATTTATAGTGGTAATAGTTTAAATGTTTTCATACACGCATGATAACTTTCATTTTTAGTATTCCTATGTTGCAATAACTTTTAAATCACGATTCACACAAGTGTTCATGGTAAATTTTTAAATATATGATTTATTCAAATTGAAAATGATAAAACATTTTGATTTAAGAAAGAATTTATAAATGGTCAAGATCCAATATTTAAATATCGGATTCAATTTTTATTTTTAAATAATATTTCACCGTTAAATTAAATTTATTTGATATGAATGAATTAAATTAATAGCTGTAGAAGGTCCAGTTAGACAGTGACCGGTTGCATGAATCTTTCAGCAATGATAAATGTTCTATCAGTATTAAATTATATATTAGACTATGTTGAAACATTTCTACCAAATTATAATATTCTGTGTCGTAGAACATTTTTGTTTTTATGTTAACCAACAATGAAATTATTACACCAAAACTAATATTTTTTTAAATCTATAAATAACGATTTGTTGAAATTTATTTTATACTTATAATTTTTATTAATATTTTAATTTGTACAACATAATGATACAATATATTATTATATTAATTCATTACAACAAAATACTGCTTTTTTTGTATATTTTAATAAACATTCTGTAAACATTTATTAGGTTTTGTGGTCCGCTTGACCAAATAAATTATTTTCAATTAATTAATCTTTAATTAAAGTTTTGGTTGAGATCAAGAAGTCAGTGTCACAAGCGGGATTCGAACCCACGACCTTCGGCTAAATAAGCCGCTGCAACACTTGAGCACTCGGACACTAACTTCCCATCTCAACGCACCTTTTGAAATTTCTGTCCTTAATGTCGTGCCATCTATTTGATTCTCGGCGATAAATGAAATGGCCACGGAGAGCTTTAGTGAAGTATACTTCATTTTGATTAATACATTTAGCGGTTCGAATCCCGCTTGTGACACTGACTTTTTTATCTCAACCAAAACCTTAATTAAAGATTAATCCTGTAAACAAATTAGGTCAAATATGGTCACCACTTGGATTTGACATCATTTTCGGGAAATTAGCCTTACAATAGTCATAAAACGCTTATATACAAATTTTTGCGGAAATTGGTGTAAATTAATTTTTCATCTGCTAATTTCATGATTCCTAGTGCAAGCTCTTAAAGCAACCATCATATGCATTTTATAACTGTATGAAACATTAAAATCGGACAATTATTTCTTTTAAAAAAGGAAGTTATATTTTCAACTCATAATTTTCCTATTTTGAGTATTTTCTTATAGTAATCTTGTGTATATTTTTATGTTCAGACTTCGTTAAAAAGCTAACCTTACTCATCTTTGAAATGGTATGTATGGTATGGCTTTGGTAAAGACATATTTTTTTATTTTTCTGATGACCTCCAAAAATCCTGCTGTCTAGTACAAGCTTTGCTTTTTGACAGCCGGCAGGGATGTACCAAATTACTATTATTATTTTTTTGTAAATTTATATGTAATGTACATTCTTGGTGATAAAGATTTCTGATATAGTAATCAATGAAGTTCTACTGAGATGCGATTATTGCTAGTTGAAACTATTAATATTATTATTATTATGTTTGAAGTTAAAATCCTTATAGCCAATGTTTGAATTATAGCCGTTTCAATCAAATATTGCGATAACGACTTCTTAAAAATCGGAAAAAATTTAAGGATAAAAAAATCGATAAATTTAATTCAAAAATCAAATAAATCAAATTCAAAAATTTATATCAGGGATCTCTAGAGGGGCTAAAACGAAATTTCATATTAGTTTCACAAAACAACTATTCTTAAACCTAGTTTTCTTTAAAAAAATATTTGGTTTTTGGAATTTTTTGGTTACTTATAAATTTAGCTTACTAGCTTCTACTATATTAGTATTGCATTCTACTTTATTAAATTTTATTAGGCTTGGCTTTATTAGTTTTATTAGGTTATCGTGGTCGGCTTGACCAAATAAATTATTTTCAATTAATTAAGGTTTTGGTTGAGATAAAAAAAGTCAGTGTCGCAAGCGAGAAAAATGGCAAAAAGGAGGGAAAATTCGAAAGGCGAGTTGAGATGGGAAGTTGGTGTCAGAGTGGATCAAAGTAGCGATAGCTTAAGTGGTTAGAGTAGCGGCGCATTTAGCCGAAGGTCGTGGGTTCGAATCCCGCTTGTGACAAAGACTTTTTTTATCTCAACCAAAACCTTAATTAATTGAAAATAATTCTACATACTTTTTTGTATTTTTATAATTGTATATAGTTTATTTGAGCAAATGGAACGGTGAACTAAAAAATAATAAACAACAGCAAATTTCATCTTGGTGGATACATTTCCGACATTTTGGAGTGTAGGATCACCAAAAAAGATTGGTCCAAACACCAACCTGGGCGTCCCCTTGTAGGTTTAAACTAAACTTCTCATCGTTTACAGGAGTGATCTTTTCCTATGGTGTTAAGAATGTCAGAGATCGCATGGCATCTCGATCCGTTAATGAGGGGCATAACACTCTTTCTATGTGGCAGATGAATGCTCGAAAAGAGTACCGCTCTCTGTTATTCGGCTTCCGGTGGAATCATTACAGTAGGCCGTCAGTCCCTTCCCTCATTAAGCCCCATTGTACAACTGGGATGCCATTTCGACCTTGGCCCATTTTCAACTGCAGGGTGTAATTGTGCTGATTAAAATTTATGAAAATTCTTTTTCCCTCTGCCACTTTTCCAGCCGGCTCATGCTGATTGCCATGCAAAGATAACTCAATGTTTAAAGAGAGAGAATTTGCAAATTTTGTCCTTTTTACTTTTCTTGTTATTTTCCTCCTCCATTTTCCTTACTCGCCATTAATTATTCAATATTCAAGAAAACATTTTCCTTTCATTATTTGCGATACTTTTTAATTAGTTTTATTCTTTCTTGAGCAGATTTAGCAGCTCGGATGAAATATTAAACGAACGATTGTCTGAACGGGTCAAAACATTCTTTCAAACCAAAACATTCTAAGTTCTGAGGAGCAAAATTGTTTTTGCTGTAAAATTCTTAGTTATTGTTATCCTGCGATTTTTTTATAGATGAAAAATGTCTTTTTGATTGGGCATTTTGAAGGTGTTTTTTATATCGTGGGGCGTCGGTGGCCGCATGCTTAGGCGTTGACCCGGCGCTCATCCTTGTAATGTAAAGTCCCGGGTTCGAATCCAGTGGGACTTTACGTACAAAACACCGGCACCCCGGGGATTCATATAATACCATAATTGAAAAAATTAAAACCACCCAACAAAATAAATTTTAATTGAGATAGAACTATTTCACACAACACCAATATGGCACCACATGAATAGCACCACATTTTATGCCTTGAAGATGGCCCGAATAAAAGTCGAAACGTCGGCAAAAATTGAAAAAAGGTGTTTTTCTAAACTACCTCATTCTTAACTGCTTCTCACGAAGCCAACAAATTATTTAATTGAGATAATTAAATATATTTTTACTAAATAAAATTATTTGAAACCATTTGATATTTTTTAAAATCGATATTGTACAGACTGTACATTTCACGCTATTTTTTCAAAAAGGCGAAAAGCTAAAACTTTATTTAAAAATGTCATTGTCACATGAAATGCCAATAATGTAGGGAGCATAACAGCCTACCAAAAACACTACCAAATAATTAAAACTCAAAATGTTTAACATAAAACATAAAATATACTTAAAAAATATATGAATTTCAAAAGAGCAATAATTTTTTAAAAAGGTAATTGTTTGTAAAAGGACATTGTAAAAAATCCAGTCAATCATGAATAATCATTTGAATAAATGTGTCACCTAGATCAAACCATTTTTTTTATATTTCCTTCCAGTTGGAGTATGCAAGATTCATCTGATAACTTTTCCAATAGAACGTTGCAAATGTCGCGACCGGGTACGAGAGGGACAGCAATAAAACTTTATACATCTGAACAATCATTGGAGTGGTGCGGAGGAAAACAGAAAAATGGCCTAATGAAATAGAGTAGGCCGGGGAAACTCGATTATTGCAACCCTTTGAAAAGAAAAACTCTTTGTCAGACTTCGAGCCTGATAGGCGCTGTTTTTATTTTGAATTTTAATTGAGTTAAAACCTCACGCCCCGTTACTAATTTAAAATACAAACACAGTTGATTTCCGTTTTTTTTTTGGAAATAAATCAACTTTATTGTTTTACATTTCTTCACTTTTTTATTCGATTTGACAATTGAGTCATTACATAAAATCATTACCTTTTGTACTATATGTAACGGTTTCTTAACCTCTACATAACCTGGTAATCTGGAAATAAAAACTTATGACCTAAACTTAAACAATCCGTTCAGATGTACATATATATAATATGTAATATATAATTAATACCGTGTGTAATGACCTCTGTTGGTTAAAACATCTGTGTATCTGTTAGGCAGACTGCTTGTTGGTTGCCACTAATTTCATGAGGAATTTCACTCCATATGTGTTGCAACGCTGCACTCAGTTGTTTCAGGTCAACTGGCTTTGGATGGTGATCGAAAAGCCTTCTCTGCAACGCATCCCACCTGTGCTCAGTGGGATTAAGTCTGGATACAATGTGGTAAGGGGCAGATGGGAAATTCCCTGGTTTTCTAAACATAGATGAACAATTCGAACAACAACCTCAATAAGGTCTGGCATTGTCATCCAGAAATCGAAAATCCCTGCCAATGAGATCCCTGGTTTGAGGGATGAATTCCGCGATTATTTCTTGGACATAACGGACTGAGGTGAGGTTGCCTTCAACAGTATGGAGTCCAGTTCGTCCTACAGTGTAAATCCCAGCCCAGACCACTACACCGCCTCCTGCAAACTGCACCGATGGGAGAACGAACAGGGGGCATTGTACACATCTCCTGTCTCCGAAGACACTTCGGCGCCAGCTATCGTACAAACAAAATTGCGACTCTTCAGTGAATATAACAGCATTCCAATTGGTGTTCTGTAGGCGCTCGCTGCACCATATTCTCCTGAGTAGCTGATGGCGGGCGGTTGATGCAGGTCGTCTCAAAGGGTTAAAGGGTGAGACCAACTTTCTTCAAACGATTACGAATGTTTTCTTGCCAAAACATGTTGTACTTCATTTTGGATCTGGCGGACACTATGAAAAGGGTTCCGTCTTGTAGCAATGATAATATTTCTGTCCTCCTTTAGCGTCGTAATACTCTGAGATCCATTACCTGGCATCCTATTGGCACGTCCATTTTCTGGCCCCGCAGACCACTCTCTGAGAAATGCCTCTGCGATATCCGCTTGCCGGTGACCTCGATGGCTCATTCTCAAAAAATATTCCGAACTTCTGGCTCGAGATGGTGTATTTCCACGATTAAAGAGAATACAACTGGATTAAAAAGGAGAAAAGACGAGAAAGGGTGTTTGTTGACATAATGAGGAACTTCAATTAATTAAGATTTTGGTTGAGATAAAAAAGTCAGTGCCACAAGCGGGATTCGAACCCACGACGTTCGGCTAAATACACCGTTGCTCTACCACTTGAGCTATCGTGACTTCGATCTACTCGGACACTAATTCCCATCTCAACCCCATCTTTTTATTTGGTCTAGCAGACCATGAAACCTAATAAAACGTAATAATGAGTAATCTTCAAGTTCACTATTGTTATCGGGTTGTCCGGAAAATAATGCAGGATTTTAAGTTTTCATTAAAAAAAATCTATATAAAATATTCTGTTTACGTTTACAGGATTACNTGGGAAATTATTTTGATTAAAGAACATTGCTTTAAAGTAACTAGTTTCTTTTTTTTTGTTTAATACCAAAATCCTGCATTATTTTCCGGACAACCCAATAAGTAAATCCGTTATGTTAACGTTAACGTTTGTTTGTTTTTGGTTTTTGTATTTTCTATTTTGTTTTGGCCAACTAAAAATAATATATCGGTTAATTTAATTAAAATTAATGGAATAAAAATAAATTACAAATATCCTTATTCATTTTTGAGCAATTTATATAAAAAGATGACAAAAAAGCCTATTTGTTCTGTAGTAAGTAGTAAAGTAATACTGAAGAAACCGCGTATACGACGGTGAAATGGAAAAGGGGAGTTTTCTTTGGGCGAAAGCAATCTACACGGAGTTGCTTGGGTGATCTCCATCAATTAGCAACAATCACATTTCATTACGATCCATCCCTTCCAAGGCCTTCCATTTCATCAACGGTTTCGAATGCTTTGATTGCCTCGTAATTCACTTTTGTTTTTCTATTACCCATCCCTTTTCAATTCTTCGCGAAAATCAATTAACGGTTTTTCAGAAAAGAGCCTATCAAAAGGTTTCGTTGCACCTGAATGTGGTCCTTGCTTTGGAAGCCGGAAAGTGAATAATTTGTAAGACGGCTTTCATAATTAGAGGATGTAAGTTGTTTTAGACCTCGCTTTCAAAACCCGAAACTTCGATAATGGATCATTAATTTATTTCATAATTTAAACAAGAAAAGCCCAGTACAAATAACCGAATTTGAAAAAATCATCTCTCTTGTACTTTTTTGAGGGAATGACACATAATAAACGTGCGATTAGAACCGGAACGAGAAAATGAATATTGGCCACTCGTTTTCCGTCGATGATCGGGGAGATATACTCCCATTTATTTTGATCGGGGGACATAGTGCTGCGGCTCATGCCTACTCCTGCCATGTCCATTTTGCCTTGCTTCCATGTTTGCATTTCAAATCAATTTGGAATGTGATGAATTGCCTGAGCCGCCAGTACTTTGACCTTTTTTTAAGAATAATTTGGCATCTGAATTCTCGGATAGTTTTGAAATTTTGTAATCTCGTTTCGTATTTTTTCAAAAAATTCGAGTCCATATATATATATATATATATATATATATATATANTAGAGAGAGAGAGAGAGAGAGAGAGCGTATTGAGTCAAAGGTCGTGGGTTCGAGTCTCGCTAGTAAAACAAATGTTTCTTTTTAATCGTGTTTTCATAAAAATTGGAAATAATAATTAATAATAAATAGATAACTAATTAAATAAAAAGAATAATGACTTAATTGAATAGAACACTCTTAGTAGTAGTTTTGTTCAACTTTATTTCATTATGAAAAAATGGGGGAGATAGAAAAAAATCAACTCTCATCACAAGGGTCGATAAATCGAAGATAATATAATGTAAATGAAAAGTTATTTTGGTCAAAATTGAACCAAAACCTTAATGAAATGGTAGAGCGGAAGCGGGAAGATTTTTTGTGTTTATTCAGAGGACAAGCTTGAATAATTAGCCGGCAATTATGTAACAGTGGGGTTGACCATTTGAAATTCAGCACCGCTCTCTTCACACATTTCGTGGTTGCACCACCTTGCCGTAAACTGTTGTGAGCTTTTTGTACCTAATTCCATTTCAGTAACGCAATCCGTTTTCATTTTCCATATTACAAGTGTTGAAGTTTGTAAATAGTACCTAATAAGAGTTACTTGATTACGCAACGATTGATCTTTGATTGTAATTAAATTGCTTGTACTAATTTAATCTTTATCAGCAGTGAGCATTTTTAGCAAGATTCTTTGTTAATTTTGAACAACTTGCCGAATTGCAATAATTTTTCTGGGGCTTCACAAATAAATGCTTTTGTTCAGAGATGATCCAAGAATTTAACAAATACATAAATAAGTAGATGAATATACAAAAATAAAAAGTTAGTAAATTATAATTTATGGCCATTTAACTTAATAAAATAGTTATATAATATAGAAAATTAGTACATGGGAAAGACAATTTTCACAATCGTTGAATTGTGCTGGAAACCAACGGTGCACGAACACACGGCCCGACTTGTTTAAAGAGCAGTAATTAAGAGTAGTAATTTGAGTTCAGCAATCCACTAAATTGTGGAGTTTTCAATTATTCTAGTTAGCACAGTCGAGATATATTGGATTAAAATTTTACTTGAGAATTAAAATACATAAACAAAAGAGGTCATACAATATTTTTTAAAATATATTTTAAAGCTAACTGATATTTATTCAAGAAGAAACGCCAACAACTACTTTAAGACACGGATAGAAATTATTGTTATCTTTTCTTTCCAATAATTCATAATCTAAGTCGAGCTAAAGAAAAGCAATTTAAATGAATCCATAAAATCTTTGGCTGTCGCTGAAGGTCGGTAAAAAATCCGAAGTTAAAAAAAGTTGTCCATAATTTAAATGGTAATATTTTCAATAATTCCAGTATTTGGAAGTGATTTTTATTTATGCCAACGTACGTCGTTGCATGATCAAAATGCATATTTATTGTTTTATGGCCCTCCGTTCTGTTAATTTGACATTTTTTCATTACAGTTAGGCTAATTCAATAGCAATTAATTATTTAGAAATGACATCTAACACACCAGCCGTATTATCGTCGTCGTTGAGGGCCTAATTTCTTGAATTATTGTGCTCCTAAAATTTAATTAACGACATATTTCTGTTGTTTACTACCAGAAAAACCTATTAAATATTTCCAGATGTCTTAACAATATCGATTACCAATTTAAATATAAATTACCGAATATTAAACAAGTTAATTACATTTAGTTTTTTATTTAGTTTTTAATAAAAATATTGATCACGACCTTTCCTACTTTTCCACATATAACCAACTTTTACTAGTAAATTTCCAAATTTTCGTTGATGGGAAAGTATGGGTAATATTAGACTGATTAAAATATAAGTAAATCTTTTTTCTTGTTTATTAAAATTTAAAATTTTGGTTATTAAAAATCCATTTTTCGCTGAAATTTGGAGCATCCTTAGCTATCGACAAACGAGTCCCAAAACATTCATGAAACTCTAGCCTCTCTTTTATATTTGTTTATCATTAGTCAGAATAATTTTGGAAGCCAAAAAACCTTAAAGATTTTCTTGTTGACAGGAGGCAGCTGAATTTTTTTCTATTGTTAGCGACAATAGAAACAAATGTCATTTCATAAGATTTGATTATAAACCGCGAGATCATTGGGTTATGAATGTTACCATATTAAATAATACCCATAAATATTTTGCCCTTACACGTTAAATCTGATAATGTAGATATTAAAACTCAGAATCGTAAAAATGATTATTAAGGAAATGAAAATGTCCACCTAATTTTTTTGGTCGATAATTTAAGAAAGATCTCTTCAATATACAAATCATTTTTACAACTAATTGCTTCGGCTAAAAAAAAGTTTAAATTTCTTTCTTCTAACGTATATCCCCTTCTCTTTGAACTGATTTCGTTGATGAGATGAGATATTGAGGGCAATCAGGTTTCCAATGTTCTCCTGCCAATTGGCATCCAACTCCTCAATGTCCAATGTCAATCAAATTTCTAGAGCAATGCGAGCAGTTTCAGAATTATTGTGGTCTATTCACGATTCCAAATACCCAATGGGAATGACATTTGGCTTCTGTCTGGATAAAACTGTAATAATTTGCATTCATAAAAACATTTGAAAATCGGGAGGCGTCGAGACACCTCGTATATGAAAACTATTTTTCATACATAAACATCAAGTAAATTTATAAAGATAACAATCATTATAAAGACAAAGTTGACAATAAACACAGATAAACCTTTATAACTAGTACATTGTGCACTTATATTGTGAAGAATAGGCTTAAGAATAAATTTAAGCAAGTACAACATAATTTGTTTTTCATTTTCGTTACCACTTCAATTAAAAGCAAACGTAATTATAAAAAAGTATTCTTTTTTAGCGTAAATAACAATAAACTTTTTTTTGTGGTGCAGTTTTATATAATAAAATACATTTGATGATAATGTGTGGTGTTTAGTGACCGTTAGTCAATGATTATAGGGAGATCGTGAGAAGCGGTCTGGTGTGACGTAGGTTTTTAGAAAAACATTTTTTTTATCGTGCCAACGTTTCGATCTTTATTGAGATCATCTTCAGAGCTCAAAGTGTTTGTTTTTGTAGATGTGTCATTTGGCCACTCTCAACACGATGTGCCATTCTTGTGTGTCGTGTTGAGAGTGCCCAAATGACACATCTACACGGAAAACAAACCTTTGAGCCCTGAACATGATCTCAATAAAGATCGAAACGTTGGCGCGATAAAGAAAACGTTTTTCTAAAACCTACGTCACACCGGACTGCATCTCACGATCTCCTACTAATTTGTTGATAATATTAACATTAATTTCATTAATTTTTCTGGGTAAGTATTTGATGATAATATGTATCAACAGTAATTTCATATGTTTTTCTGGCTAAGAATTTCATATTTTTTCTCATTTTAATTTTATCATGTACGGTGCAAATCTATTGAGGAAAATTTATTTATGTTGGACAAACGGAACCATTACTTAAAAAAAAAATTCATTTATTAGTGTATTAATATCGGGTATTCCTTCCTAATTTTCAATACACTTTTTGAGTTTTTTTTTCACTGCACATTTCCTTTTCGAGTTACGTACTATATAAAACGTTATTGTTGTTAATTTACACGCTAACTTTAGGTGTTAAAGTTTGAAAAATTTGTAGCTTTTAGACTTATAAATCAGGTTATTTATGCTTAATTAAGTAAATTAAAAGATTGTTTAAGAGAATTGGTTGTCAAAGCTTCTATCTGCAGTTATTTTGATATAAAACAGTAATTTTATATTATTTTCCACATCTTAGAAACGTGTATGTAATTATGTAGTAGTACTATGTTCACGTTCTTCTGAAACACAAAAGGCACGAACATACTATATACTTCTCTGGCTGTCTCTTTGTCAGTCGCTCTCTCTCTCTCTCACACACCCACACACACACACGCACGCACACACACAAACTCACATTGGAAATAATTATATGTTTGAACCCACTGTTTTTACCGAAAACTTCATCCACTACCTAGGGCTGTAGATAGGCAATAGACAAGCGACTCACTTTGAATCCTTAGAACATTAAGTTCTAATTTTTAGCAACTTAAATAACAGAACTCTATCAGTGATACCTATTACTTAAAAGACAACTGGATAGTTAATGTAAATGCTCTCTTGACAACAAAATATTTTGTATCCAGTCAATACTCAATGAATATGGACGTAGGTCTACTTCCAACCAAATCTTAACCCAGCAATCTCACTGCCTTAGTTCCACAATGACCAAAATGTTCTCTTCATCAAAGATGTTTTAACATTCAGCTGCAAAAAATTCCACATTAAGCTTTAATCTCCCTCTAATCCTTAAGTCCCACAAGTTTCATTCTGATCACTTCCCCAATAATCTTCCTCGAAGTCTAAAAAAACGGTGGCGTCTCTTAGAGAGTGGGAGTGAATAAAATTAAACAATGATTCAAGATTTTTATCACTGGAGAGCGTTTCGATTTATTGTTATTTTTATCTTCTATGTGATCTATATAACTTTTGCGTCTGAAGATATTTTGACCAATGAAAAAAATACAAAATAACTTGAAAAAGTTTGTTTGCAATAGAGTAAGAAACTGTTGAACGGATCAATATCGATTACTTTCTATTTACAGTGCGTATATTCTTGCTGCTTTTTATAGCGAGAAAGAACTTAGCCAAAATGTGATCAATGTTATCAGTGCATCACGACTTTATCCACTTACAGACCTTTTTTGACAGAATGTGTTTGAATTGTAAAAATGTGAAGACTTTCCACGTTCATCTGTTTTCATTTTTAAAATAAATCTGCCATTTCTGAATGTTAAAATAATACTTGTTTCTTTTATTTCCGACAATAAAGCAATCGAGGAGGGGAAAGCTATGGTAAAGATAAGACATTAAATAAATCTCTAATCTCTTCTGAATTGTAAATAGGAAGGATGCGACCGAATAGGACTGGGCGAGGAGGTCGGCGGCTATGCCGTATAACATAAACAGCCATTTACATTGGTCTGAGATAGCGGGTATTGTTCCATCCGGATTACGCCGGAACAATTTCATTAAGTTCGCCCCTCACTCATCTCCCTTCTGGCACAATTGGCTATTTTTTCTCTCACCCATTCCCGCCTTTTTTTCTTTTTAATTAGCATACCACGGATCATCCGGACGAAGCGACCAACAAAAGAATTCATAATACTCAGATTTCTGCAAGGCGGGAGTTAATTTAGAAACACTCGACGGCATCCAGCCAGCCTCGTCGGATTACATATTGGGTCACTTGAATGGACTGGGGTCCTCGGCATCGCACCGCTGGGAACGACTTGATATTGATTACATGGGATTGATGACAAAAGGAGTTTTCTTACTGCTTGAAAAGCAAATAATAACGACAAAAAAGCAACAACAAAAAAATGTATTTTTTAGTTTATCCAATCGATCTACGTCAAAAATTGACCTCATTTCCAAGTTGGAATTATGTGTAATATTTGTTTTAAACACAAATTGTTATTTGCTTTATAAAATTCATAAATACAATTTTTAAAAATCAGATCGAGCCTTTTCTTTTCTTTGCGTTACTAAGTTTTAAAGAGTTGAGAAAATTTACTACATAAAACAATAATTTATGATATTAAAATGTCAGCCCTAATTGAAAGTTTTGATCATTCAAAGTTTTAAAGAAAAAAAAACAACAACTTTACTATTCATGATTATTCGGAGATCGTGAGATGCGGTCTAGTATGACGTAGGTTTTAGAAAAATATTTTCTTTATCGAGACGTTTCGATCTTTATTGAGATCATCTTCAGGGCTCAAAGTGTTTGTTTTTCGTATAGATGTGTCATTCTTGTCTATCGTGTTGAGTGGCCAAATGACACATCTACAAAAACAAACACTTTGAGCCCTGAAGATGATGTCAATAAACATCGAAACGTTGGCACGATAAAGCAAATGTTTTTCTAAAACCTACGTCACACCAGACCGCATCTCACGATCTTCAAATAATCTGTTGATAATATTAAAATTAATTTCATTAATTTTTCTGGTTAAGCATTTGATGATAATATTAAAATTAATTATATACATTTTTCTAGTTAAGCATTTCATATTTTTTCTCATTTTAATTTTATCATGTACGGTGTAAATCTATTGTGGAAAATTTATTTATGCTGGACAAACGGAACCATTTCTTTAAAAAAATAAATTTATTCATTTATTAGTGTATTAATATTGGGTATTCCTTCCGACTTTTAAATACATTTTTTTATCACTGCACATTTTCTTTTTCAAGTTACGTACGCGGAAAAAAGTTATCGTTGTCGCCAACCAACTCCTATGATTTGAAATTATGTAGCTTTTAGACTTCTAAATCAAGTGATTTATCCTTAATTAAGTAAATGAAAAGAATGTTTTAGAGAATTGGCTGTCAATTAGCTTCTATCTGCAGTTGTTTTGATGTAAGACAGTTGTTTTATATTATTATTCGTAAATAGTGAAATGCGGTCTGGTTGACGTAGGTTTCAAAAAACTTTTCTTTATCGTGCCAACGTTTCGATCTTTATTGAGATCATCTTCAGCGATATACATATACGAAGAATTGTGCTAGATTTAAATTTTATATTAATATTTCATGTTGTTTTCTTCTTTTTAATTTCAGTTCAAGTACCTTGGTCGGACGTATTATTATTACTACTGATTATTCGGAGATCGTGAGATGTGGTCTGGTGTGACTTAGGTCTCAGAAAAACATTTTCTTTATCGTCCCAACGTTTCGATCTTTATTGAGATCATCTTCGGGGCTCAAAATGTTTGTCTTCTGTATAATTGTGTCATTCTTGCGTGTCGTGGGCACTCTCGACACGACACGCAAGAATGACACAATTACACAGAAAACAAACACTTTGACCTCTGAAGATGATCTCAATAAAGATGGAAACGTTGGCACGATAAAGAAAATGTTTTTCTAAAACCTACGTCACCAGACCGCATCTCACGATCTCCGAATAATCATCGCCCAACGGTCACTAACCACCACACATTTACTAATTCATCTGTATTTCGCTGATCCAGTTATCCACGAAGTAACGTGCTAACAAAAGCCAAACAAATAAACTTCTAAAGGGTTTTTGTTCTGTACCGACCCTTGACGTTGAATTAAATTCACCAAAACTGTTTGCACTGTTAGCACAACATTGAAAAAACTTAATTAACTCAACATTCGTTGTTATTTTTGTCTGTTAATGTAATGGCTGTGTTCAACCAGGCGACATTTAATTTTATTGGGATAATTTTATTTTATCACCGTGCTAACTGATACGTGCAATGTTATTTTTGTTTCCATTTAACACATGTTGAACAATTTATTATTAAGTAAATAATGATATGTCAAAAACAGATCTTCGTTTATCGTATTTGTGTAATTATACTTACAAAAGATTAACTTTTACACCCGTTGATTTGTTCGATTTACGATACAAAGTTAGGATTTGTAAATAACATTTTGTTAATGTAACATAGTTGTTAAATTAGAATACAGGCTAAGTTGTTTAAAACATGAAGCATATCAATTTCAATATACAGTCTAGGAGGTTTTAAAAATAGAAATAAAAATGGAATAAATATGAAAAGGTTCAACCTTGTATGCAAAACAACTATTTTTGTTTTGGAATACCCCAATGAGAAATACAAAATAATGTAGCAAAATATAATATGTTATTTTGACTATATTAATAAACCCACCGATTTTTTTTAATGCTGAATGTTAAAACATCTGTTTGACATTACTCGAAATTCTCCGAGAGAGCTACAAAAGAATATAATAACAATTATGGTCGGGTAAAATCCTAAACGTGGATGTGACAATGAATTAATTAAGTCCCACCGTAACCTTTTAATTGTTCGTTGATGTTTAACAATTTACCATGGCAGAATAACGTGAACCCTTTCAATTTCTGCATTATTCAACGTTCGGTTGATCCTTTGAAACCCAGTCACAAAAGGATACGCGTTATTTACCGATTGACTACTAATTAAAAAACGGGAGAACAGTTTGTACGTGGGTGGAATGCTTTTTGCTTTAATTAGTTTTCAATACTATCGCAGTCAGATTGATATTTTCAATGTCGATGTAAAAAGCAGAGTTGAAATAAGTTCTATGTATTTCATGTTGAAAAACAAATAAAATAAATTATTATTGGCCATGAAATTTAAAATTTAATTGTATCCGGTACATTCATACGTATATTTTAAAAATTCGATGTTCTGATTTTCACCTGGTCACATCATTGGCACCATAATCAACATTGCTGCGGAGGACACATATCTGGAGAAGCCTGTCTTATCTCGCTGTTAGTATCTTGGGAAACGTCATTTAAGAGGACGAGGAGGATGGCAGGGATGGGAGATAGTACGTAGGGCTTCAACAGAAGGTTTAAGTTGAGACTAAAGGTTAGTCTGAAACATCAGGAAGAGGGAATGGATCAAGTCTTGAACAAATTTCAATTAATTAAGGTTTTTAGTTGAGATAAAAACGTCAGTGTGACGAGCGGGATTCGAACCCACGACCTTTGGCTAAATGCGCCGCTACTCTAACCACTTGAGCTATCGTGACCTCGATCCACACGGACACTAACTTCCCATCTCAACCCCACCTTTTGAATTTTCCCTCCTTTTTGCCATTTTTCAAATGTCGAGTAATCTACTTGATTGACAAATGAAATGGCCACGGAGAACTTTAATGAAGTATACTTCATTTTAACTTATTAAATTCACTAGTTGTCGTGGTCCGCTTGATCAATTAATATATGTCAATTAATTACGGTTTGTAGTTGAGATAAAAAGGCAAAAAGGAGGGAAAAATCAAAAGGTGGGAAGTTACTGTCCGAGGTCACGATAGCTCAAGTGGTAGAGTAACCGCGTATCTAGCCGAAGGTCGTGTGTTCGAATCCCCCTCGTGACACTGACTTTTTTTATCTCAAGTAAAATCCTTAATTAATTGAAATATATTAATTGGTCGAGTGAACCACGAAAACTAGTGAATTATTGAACAAATGTTGAGGTTCCAACATCTAGACTGGTGTAGGAAACTGTTGATCTTATCAATAGGATCCCTTCCAGGTATGAGAATAGGGTAACCCTTATTTGGATACCAGCACATAACGGACACTATGGCAAAAAAGAGGCGGATAGCCTGGCCAAAGAAGGGTTTATGCAGGAACCAGTACTTGGGGTTGGTGAACAGGTCAAAGAGGTTTATGCAGGACACGTGAGCCGATCAAGTCCCGGACCTTTTAGGGATGGGGTACGAATCTACCCAGGCATTTAACCCCTCGGGTATTGGTCGCCCACCCTGCATAATATATATAAACGTTGAGGTTAGAAACGTACTAGAAGGTTTGTAGAATTTTTTAAGGTCTTTGTGATTGGAATGCTTGGATTGGTTTCAGACTGGATAGTTCTTCCTCTCTTAATAGGTCGGATTATTGTTTTGTAGAGCATTTGTTTGTTAAAGTCAAATCTGATTTTGGTCCTAGCAGTTTTTTTTAAAATCAAAGCTACCAAGGCTACCGCAAAACTTCCCCGTTTCCACTCAACATCGGAATAGGGACCCAACAACCTACTCTCATGCTCAAGCACTGTTTTTATGTCGGATGCCATGCGCTTTTCGACTAACTGTGTCACACTGAGAGACCTTTCTGTACAAGCGGGGCATCCGCGTGGTTTACTCCAAATACACCCCGTGTGGCAACTGATATGCTTTGTCCTCAAACGGGTGAGCACGACCCCTTTCAGACTTTCAGGGAGCCATAGTTTAGTCGTGCTCTTGACCTGCAAGACTTTCTTGGACAATCCGGCTCACTGATGCTGCTATCGTTCTTTTCTTTTTACCTTCTTTATTACTCGTTCAGCGTCAGCGATCAGGTTTGGAGGGAGGGATGTCCAAGTTTTGCGTCATATTCGTTGCCCTCCAGCCCGCCGTATCAACTCAAACACAGAACTCAAAGGACTAGCCCCGTTCTACCGAGGCGCTCCAGCCTAGCATGATTTGTGCAAGACTCGTCCAAAGTATTTAACCTCTTTGGATGTCGGTATTCTCCTGCTATTAGTGTTAGCCTAGGGTAAGACAGTTTTTAAACGTAAAGGTGATTTAATTTCATCTTTCAATGTTTGAACCATTCTTTGATAAGCAGGAAATCTTCCTGGATATTCGGTGAATAATATGGGATTCAGGTTCGTACAGAATGTTGCGATATCGTCAGGGTAGATTTTGGAATGAATTAGCAGGTCGACAGTAAAAACAGTGTACAGAATAGGACAAAGAATGCGCCATTGTGAGACGCCAACTTGTCAGCTACGAAATATTTGTCTTGCATGGAGAAAACAAAACAGCGAAAAAAAGCGCGCTAATATGGGAGAGGACGACCGAGGTTGCTTTGATAGTATTCGGGTTAGAAAACAAAATAGCAATATCACAAGCATTGATGATAATGATGACGTTGGGATGGTGTAAAGGCTGAGACAAAGAATGGAATGGACACACGCGTCAGTTTATATAGAACTCACTGCCACATTTTACTCTGTAAAGGTATATATATATATATATTTATAATAACTTAATTCACTTATATTTCCGATAAACGCACAACGTATTTAAAATTTTACAATGAAAATTACAACGTAAGATATTTTAAAATAAGGAAATATATTAATTTTTTTTATGTTGGTCATAGATTAAAGGAAAAACGTTGTGCCAATGTTGGTTGCAGAAAAAAAGTTCAATGAAGGATATCAATGGGTGATTTTATATCGTGGAAAATGTAAATCAGAGTTTATTTTTCCGATATGACAACCTCACAATGGCTAAATGATGGATTGCTATGACGATCACCGGTTCAAAGTGATAAGGCTTTTTTCTTTCGTCATTCCCCCGAATATTTTTTTTTTATTCGGCTCATCCGAATTGCGCCGGCCCCAGCTTTAAATCTCAATTAATTACATTTTAAAAAGACTTCCATTTTCGTTACTCACTATATTTTCCACTCGGATCGGTATCAAAAGTGGGGGAGGAGACAAGCCAAAGTTTTCAGACCCACATTCCCCCTCTGTATTTTTTCATCACCTCAATTTCCAGTATCTGTTTGTACGTTGAACCGGCGACCCGTGGTTTAATAAAGTAGCTTTTCGAAAGGTATCTAAAAACCCGGTGGATTGAGGGATGGAAAAAGTTCTGAGAAAGATCTCGCGGAAATAGTGGTGATTTCATGGATGATATACGTTTAAA
This sequence comes from Cimex lectularius, assembly GCF_000648675.2. Taxonomy (NCBI): domain Eukaryota; kingdom Metazoa; phylum Arthropoda; class Insecta; order Hemiptera; family Cimicidae; genus Cimex; species Cimex lectularius. The sequence continues at coordinate 789,106 of NW_019392875.1, read as the reverse complement.
AATAAAAGGTTTTTCGCCATATCCACCATAAATTTAAGTAAATGTTATAACTAAAATCATTACCTACATAAAACTTTTTTCAATTAATTATTCTTTATGAAAGGTATTGGTTGAGATAAAAAAGTCAATGTCCCGAGCGGGATTCGAACCCACGATCTTCGGCTAAATACGCTGCTGCTCCACCTCTTGAGCTGACTTCGATCCATTCGGACACTAACTTCCCACTCAACCTCACCTCCTTTTTGCCATTTTTGTTTCATCTCAACCAATACCTTTCATAAAGATTAATTAAATGAAAATTGTTAATTGGTCAATCGGACCGCGAACTGTAATGGATTTAATAATAATAATTAAAATGATGTATATCTTCACGAAAGGTCTACGTGGCCGTTTCATTTGTCGCCAAGAATCAAATTGATTACACGACATTTAAAAAATGGCAAAAGGGAGGGAAAATTCGAGAGGTGAGGTTGAGATGGGAAGTTAGTGTCCGAGAGGATCGAAGTCAGGATAGCTCAAGTGGTAAAGTAGCTGTGTATTTAGCCGAAGATCGTGGGTTCGAATCCCACTCGTGCCATTGACTTTTTTTAGCTCAACCAATACCTTTCATAACGATTAATTAATTGAACAAAGTTAATTGGTCAATCGGACCTCGAACTGTAATGGACTATATAAAACATCAATGTCATTTTCTTTCTTCATTCGTCTAAAGAATTTCCTTGAAGTTTTTAATATAGTTACGTAAACATCACGGTGAGGATGATGATCATAAAAGTACAGGAGGGAAGCGTGGGTTTTTGTTTTCTCCAATCATTGCAGACTTTTGACATGTTCCACTTTTCCTTGTTTCTTACTTCAGTTAAATTAACTCGATCCTTCTTTTTAAAAAGTATATAGTAGGTCAACTGTTATAACTGCAGATCTTTTTTACTTCGTATGTTTGATAATTTTGTGTCTATATTGAAAAATTGCTTCTTGCACTGCATAACCTACATACAGGGTCAGCATTGTAAATACTCATGTAGTATACGGGTTTTCTAGATGACCAGAATGGAGCTCTATCACTCCTCTGAATGTTAACCCGTCTAATTGAAAAATGTGTTTATCAACTTTGGTGAGGGTCCTTTAAACATGGGTACACTGGATTCGTTCACTTTCCCTTTTGTTTTATGTGGACCCATTCTGAAATGTAGAAGTTTCGATTTGAATTTGTTATCATAAATGTAAATTTATTGCCTTATCGTTACTCAACATTCTTTTGTATCCTGCACCCAAGATAATGTCTTCTTGATATATATTTTCCCAGGTTTTAAACACTTTCGATGCATTTACTAACCATTTTGGATGTGACTTATTACGTGCTAATGCCGGCTGCTTGGCTATCTGATCTTACGAGGGTTAGTTTTGTCAGCACAAGCTTTGAAAAACGAAAATGTACTTCTTTGACAAGTTTTAATCCTCATATTTTGGGCTTGCACAGAATTGTGTATGTGATGGTGTTTTGTGTGATATATGATATATTTTTATTTTTCATGAAACAAGCAAGATGGAGGAGTATGGCGAATAGATATTAATCACTAATATATACTGATAGTTCTATGTATTAATTAGACGGAGAACTTTCAACCCGACACCCTAAGCTCTGTGAATTAATTGGTTGTTCCATGCAACTTATTCATCAGAAAGTTACAAGTAAAATTCTGGGATGTTTATTACAGTTTGTGTCAACGTAATATATATGTTTGAAGGGACATATTTCCAGTCTTGGTGTTATTAAATTTGCCCTTATACAAGAATACCAATTCCTTTGTTTATTTTTTTTTTAAATTCGATTCCAGACTGGAAAAAAGGGACGGTGTGGCTCGTTATCCACCACCTGTCAACCTGGTAATCTTCACGGCTTAGTTCCCAAACAACACCATCTAAATTAATACCCTCTGGCTCGATATGGAGGGCTAATCGGAGAAAGGATAATTTCGATTTCATCCCTTTGAATAAATTATCACCAAACCAGGTTTCTTTACTGACTATCTTTAGCCTCACTACAATTTATCACTGGGATAAATATTTCTGTTTACTTTATGCATTTAAAAAAAAAATCGATTTTAAGGTTAAACAAGTTTCATTAAAATTCGATGTTGAGGTTTATTTTGCTGGCTCGTTAAGGCCCCATGTTCGCCGGATAAAAATGCAAATAAAGTCGTGTAATAAGCCTACGGACAAGAGAGATTGGAACTTTTCCAAAATCAATGGGTCTGAGCTATTAGGTAGGAAACATGGAGTTAAATACACCTCATTAATCAAGTGGTAATTTGTTCTCTGACCACCAGACTTTCTATTTGCTAATGAGAAAAAAACCCTGAAACCAAATCCCAAAAGAAAAATAATGAAAATTTCTAAAACACAACAGTTGTTTTTATAAGTTTAACACGCTTTAGTAGCTCCAACTTCAATAATATTTATCGGTTGTTAAAATATCTTTCCAAGTGTTTTAAAATAATGTTTAATTTTTTAACTCTTTCTACACTATATTTTTATATAAATTGATTATCGACTGAAAGAAATAATAAATCATTTTGATAGTTTATTCATACATAATACGTTATGTTTACGGTGTTAAATTAATTATTAAAAGATCACTTTAGATAAAAATCACTTATACAAATGTACTAAAATTCTAGTCGAAGATTTTATTTTTATCTTGGGAGCAAATAATTTTAATACTTTGTTTTGTTAATCAAAATTTGTTTGTTAAGTAAAACAAGAATTTTTATCATATCATACGTGATATAGACGGACTGGAGTCAAGAAACAATGTACATATTTTATAAGATAAAATTGTGTTGAAAATTTTTAATTTTTGATATAAATGTATTATTATTCCCTAAGTTTTATATTTCATTGCAGTGTTGGGCAAAAAGTAGTTTAATACAAACTACATCTACAGTATTCGAGATGTAGTTGTAACCACAACTACTTTTGTTAGTTAGTACTTGGCCCCCCAACTACTTGTTTCTCAACTACAACTACTGTAGTTGAAACGCACAACTACAACTACTGCAGTTGGAAAAATAGTTGCAACGAACTAATAGTTGTAGTTGTAGTTGTTGAGCTTTAACTACAGTATTCTCTTCTAAATACCCAAATGTCATCTGTACTATTCTGCTATGAGTTGAAAAGTTAAAATACTGAATTAGCAAAAATGAAAGGGTAAAAAAAATGTGGTGCAAAGCAATCACACTAGTGTCCTTACCGTTCCTACACCTGTGAATTTTTACATACTGCCTTCTTTGCTTTGTACGACATATTCAAGGTAGTTATAATTAAAGTTAGCTTAGCGGAACAGTTATCACAGAATTTAGTTTAACATGCAGGCCAACGATATAGCGGCCCAGCTAATTTGTTTTTGGTCCTATCGCAGAAATGATATGAGCAAAAAGTCTCTAAATTCAAATTCCTTTCATCGTGTTTCGACGGGGTACTAGGAGTACTTTGTAAAATGATCAGGAACAGAGAATAGATATTTTATGTTTCACCCTCCATATAAACTACCTTATCAAACAACTTTTTGAAAAACTGACTATATCATCTTCTAGGTGCTGTTAAAAAACTGATTTTATGGAATAAATACCTACTGTTTTGTTTTCCAAATGGTGTGGTTTTTTTCATTACAAGTTATTCAAACATGAAAAGCGACATTTTCTTAAACAACCACTTTTCTCCGGGAGCATTCCAGGTATATCTGAATTTCATATAAAGTTTTCACATGAGGACTGAAAATGGAAAAGGCAGTAAGTGCCTGACTTTGCCAGTTATAGATTTTTCGCTCTCCTGAAAGTTTTAAATTTTGAAAATTCATGCGTTTTCCATTTCCAGTCATCAAAAAATAATAATTTTTATATGCATTCCCATGCACCTAGAATTCATAGATAAAATGGCAACATTTGGAGTTTTCTAACTTTACCTGTCTTTCCAAAGGGCAAAGGAATTCTGATGTTCTTTCTTTTTTTAGCTCTTATAATCTACCTCACCTATTTCGTTCCTAAATTCTAAAATTTGGATTTTTGGCTTATCCTATTCATAACAGAATTTGCATTGTTAAAGTGTTTTACCGTTCCTGTGTGGCACAGTTGTGGCGTATGTAAGTGAACTGTGGTACTGTGGAACGGGCTCTTAATACATGGAGGTTCGGTTTGTTGCATTTTGCGTCAATGTAACAGTAGTTACATCTTGTAGTTGCAGTGGCAAATACTTGTTGCAACTACAGTAGTTGCGGTTGAGGAAATAGTAGTTGTGGGTGGCCAACTACCGACAAGTAGTTGCAGTTGCAACTACTTAAAATGTAGTTAATGGTTGTAAATAACATTTTTCTATAGTTTAAGTTACACCACGTAGTTGTAGCTTGGAATTACTGAAGGTTTTTGAAAGTAGTTGCCTATGTAGTTAACTACCGCACAACTCTGTTTCATTATCGTGGGTTCGATATTACAAGTTGCTCTGGAATTGTATAAAATAACCGAAAAATAAATAATCTTTTAAAAACAGGGTTCAAACCATTTGTTTCAGCGATTTTGGAAGTGTAGTTGGCTGTAAAACTCTCCAACATTTCAGAAATTACTTTACTGTTATGAGATAATTTTGAAATTAAGATTACACGACACGCAAGAATGGCACAATTACATAGAAAACAAACACTTTGAGCCCTGAAGATGATCTCAATAAAGATCGAAACGTTGGCAGGATAAAGAAAATGGTTTTCTGAAACCTACATCACACCAGACTGCATCTCACGATTTCTGAATAATTAATGATTATGTTTAGTAATTTGAATGTTCAGGGATTAGCATTCGGGCGTTTAAGGGTTTCATTTTCAGAGAGGACAACTGTATATTGTGAACATTCACGTTAAATATACTGTGGTCCGAATTGTATAGGTTGAAAACTTAAAACCTCTTAAAAACGGATTCATAATCTTCTCGAGTTTTAGAAAATTGGATACCAAATTCCATGTCTGTTTGTGATAGCCCAGTTAACGTTCCGTTTTCTTACAAGATTAATGGCATAACAGTGCAGGTCAACATAGCAATCATAGTGAAATCCAAATTAGTACTACATTAATCATTTCGGATGTGCAATCTAATAGATTTTCTAATGGCATGTTTCCGCAGAAATACTTTAGTCCTACTTTTTTTTTTTTTTTTTTTTGAGATGGATTCTTTACGGCAAGTTCCTCGAACATGGATAACAAGCAATGCAAATGAGAACTACATTAATCACATGTTAATGGAGAAAACTTTAAGCACACCAAAACCTTTGATGAAATTGGAAATGAATAAGCGTTGAACAAACTCTTGAAAAATCAGTAGTCATTTTCATCAGAAAATGTTGTCAATTTGACTAACTACATGCAACTAATATTTTTATATTAAACAATAACACCCGCCATTAACTATCTGCTCATGCCAAACAATTTTAACATGTTCTTCCAACATCCTGACCAGTGAAAAAAACCTGAAGAAAAGGCTAATTAAAGAAAAAATAATTGCTTGCTCATCGCTCTATAAGTACAGGTCAACACAACAACTTTTAAATAAAGTTTTGTATTGAGATTTAATATAAGCCAATTATATTATTTAAAGTTTAATTAATAGAATTGGTGTCATATCAAAATTGTAATGTATATTTTTAAATAAACAGACTCTGAGGATGACATCATGTGTGTCGAAAGTTTGCGGTAACGCTAATTTGTACAACATGTCGCTTATAATTATTATCCTTCATCATCATCATTAACTTAAAAAATTGCGAAACGATATCTATTAAAGATGACATCAACCGGTGAAAGTTTGGCGATAATGGACGGAATAAGGTATTATCAGTAAATATCAAAACGTTAGAACAGTTCTATCCTATTTGAGCGAGTCAAATATGACATGGTTTTTATTATATAAGATTAAATTGTCTAATATTAAATTCAAGTGTCGACTTACTATTGAAGAGTGGGACGTCCAAGAGTGCAATTTTGCCTAAAATGAATAAAGTTTTAATATACAACAAAGTTTTATACACACAATCTTTTCATTAGCAGCCTTGAATTTCAAAGTTTCACTTTTATTGGTAAAACTTTGAAAACCTGACGGTATAAAAACATTCCCCCCGCTATGTAACAACGGAAATATGGTATGTAAAACATTTCAAAAATTCCCGACAGATCGTGATCTTACCAGACTTATATCGTAGACGCTGTTTATACTATTGATAATTGTAATTAAATTTTTTTATAATGTATACCAATCATTCTTAGACTATCATGCAAGTAGTAATGTTTTATTTTGTGAAGACGTATCTAATAGGACACATTGCCAAGTGCACATTTTATCACTTGTTGCTTTTAGTATGCAGGATGTCGCAAAGGTGATTTTAGTCTAACCCCTACGGGAATTGATCAATTCAAGAAATAGGTTAAAATATCAATTAGACATTGTCGTTTTTCTTAGCAATTTGATCAAACACAAATCATTCATGCATTCGTAAAAGTCCAGTAAAAGCAATATTTGGAAATAGGATAGGAGAAGAAAATGCGTCCAGAAATCTATTTATGACAAAAAGAAGAGAACATAAAACAACATGCTGCACAAAACATAGACAGATCGGGTGAAAAAATGAAAGATATTTCTTGAAAGAAATCTGAAACGTATTAGTTAGTTCCATTGCTTTGATTGATGAACCCAACGTAGATAGATGTCCATTACATACTAACAACATGACGGCAATTCGTAGTAATTATGATAAAAGTTCAATTTAAGTTGGTATTTCAATTGGATACTATAAAAGTTTGGCCTTCGATCAACCTCTTTAACTAGCTCCAACCAGACGCACCGATTCAGTCCCACAGATTATGCTGAGTTTGCGTGACATGGAAAGAAAATTATTTTTATGTGCAGGTTAAGTATTTAATTTCCTATGAAAATCAAATGATGAAATACGAATAGATTTGTCGGTACAAAAAGTAACGACTTTAGTAACTCATGATGCCACTAATCTCCAACGTGTTAAAAAACATTAATGAGTATTAGAATTAAGTTCCATTTAAAACTTAAATGATAATTCTCCCATAAAGATTTGGTTAAATTTTTAGTTATGGAAAAACTGTGCAACATGTACAAACTGAAGAAGTCGAGCAAAGAAAATGATCTCTTACCTAACAAATATTGCGTGTATGAGGATTCGAAAAATTCCGACGCTGAAGCTAATATCTAATTATTTTTCCTCGCCTCAAACAATATTCGGAAAAATGTTGGAAAAGAAATATACAATAATTTCGACATATTGTCTAAGTTAATATTTTTGTTGATGGTATTCAACCAAACCATTAGCATACAACACACTCCCTGACAACTGACGTTGATTTTTTTTAACTTTTCATACAAATTCACTAGTTTTCGTGGTCCGCTCGACCAGTTAATATCTTTCAATTAATTAAGATTTTTAGTAGAGATAAAAAAGTCAGTGTCACGAGTGGGATTTGAACCCACGACCTTCGGCTAGATACGCCGCTACACTACCACTTTCAGATTTGGACCAAGTCAAGCGGACCACGACAACTAGTGAATTTAATAAGTTAAAATGAAGTATACCTTCACTTAAAGCTCTCCGGGGCCATTTCATTTGTCGCCGAGAATCAAATAGATTACACGACATTTGAAAAATGGCAAAAAGGAGGAAAAATTCAAAAAAAGGTGAGGTTGAGATGGGAAGTTAGGGTCCGAGTGGATCGAGGTCAAGATAGCTCATGTGGTAGCGGAGCGGCGTATCTAGCCGAAGTTCGTGGGTTCGAATCCCGATCGTGACACTGACTTTTTTATCTCAACTAAAAACCTTAATTAATTTTCATACAAAATTTCAACTTTTTTTCTTTATATTAGTTGAAAACAACCCTTATTATTTGTGTCTTTAGAAATAACAATTTTCAAGTGATTTTAGTGTTAAAAATTACCCTTTATTAGATTAAAGTAAGGAAACTTTTTTTTTCGCTGGTTTATTTCCGTTTCTGAATTTGGTAATGCATATGTAAAGGTACAAATTTAAAATTGAATCTCCAGCAAAACAATCTTGTAAAAAATATTTTCTTACGTATAAGCAGTTAGAAACAAGATTTAAGAAAAATCTAAACAAACATTTAACCACTTATTTATTTACAAAATTAAATGTTCAGAAGAAATCGTTAAGTTTTGAATTTAAACAGTTTATCAGCTATCTTTTTTTATGCAAATTTCTCGTATTTCAAGTTTTATATTTTTCCTTCAATATTTCTTTGTCAATGCAGTAATTAATTTTCAGTATGACACTGATTTATATAAGCTCTAATATGCACAATATAACGGAATTGTAATTAAAACATGGCTAATATATTTTAAATCATATGTAACGTATGACAAGAAATATGCTGATTATTCGTTTTTCCTACACGTTATGAAGTCGTTTTTGCAAATTTTCATTCTTAGCTCTTGTAGTTGTTTTATAAATGTTGTTAAACATTATATTAGACGTTGTTTTGAACAACCTTACAAATTTAGTTCCTTTTTAACTTCGCTAATATTTATGGGAAAGAGTGAGTGTGAAAAAGAGAGAAAATAGAATAAAATAGTACCGTGTGAAACGTCGACTGAGCAAATACAGCGTTGATTATACGAATAGCGCGGAGAGATTAGTAGCAAACGTGACTCTTTAATCTTAAGAGGGATTAGCACGGAATACAAAGATTTGCCCAGACGCCAAACTTTAAATTTGAAAAACGAGAGCTACGCTACTAAGGGGTTGTATGTTTTTTCAATTTCTTTTTCAAATATTTTAAGCCAGAGTGTGCTGGATGCTTAATATCCAGTGATAAAACACAAAGGAAAACATTTTAGTGGAGTTATGTTTAACCGTTGATAAAACCATATTCGAGTTAATCCAGTTTTATTCTACAATCCGATTTTATCATATCGGTTTGTTTTATTTTATAATTCTGTAATTGCATTGGGAAAGCAAGGCTAATGATATTTAGAATTTAGCTAGTTGATTTGCTTTTTAATCCATATCCACTTGATCTACTATCTTTATAATTTTATATAACCTGTTAAAGTGTATGAATAAACAAACAATTGATAAAACTCGTTTCAATTAGAAAAACAATGATGTTAATTTGCATTCAACGTTTAACGTTTTAAATTTTTATTATTATTCCAAAGCTGTAATAATTGTTTCAGTTGAACTTAATTGTTTTTAGTTTAAAATGTTTTGTATAATAAATAACAACGGTAAGAGTAAAGCAATTGCTAATTTGCTTACTGTTGATGTTTCCTTATCATTGACTATGAACTATTCTGTTACATTTTATTTCTGGCACGTTCAAATTACGATGTTCCAAAACAAAAATGATAATTTGAGGTTGGTAGGTTTTTAGTTGAGATAGAATAGTCAGTGTCACGAGCGTGATTCGAACCCACGATCTTCGGCTAGATACGCCGCTGCTCTACCACTTGAGTTATCGTGACTTCGATCCACTCGGACACTAACTTCCCATCTCAACCCCACCTGGCGTCGTGTAATCTATTTGATTTATCTCAACGAAAAACCTTAATTAATTGAAATATATTAAGCGGATCACTAAAACTAGCGAATCTCATAAGTAAAAATGAAGTATACCTTCACTAAAGCTCTCCGTGGCCATTTCATTGTCGCCGAGAATCAAACAGATTACACGACATTTGAAAAATGGCAAAAAGGAGGGAAAATTCAAAAGGTGGGGTTGAGATGGGAAGTTGGTGTCCGAATGGATGGAGGTCACGATAGCTCAAGTGGTAGAGCAGCAGCGTATCTAGCCGAAGATCGTGGGTTCCAATCCCGCTCGTGACACTGACTTTTTTATCTCAATTAAAAACCTTAATTAGTTGTTTGCTGGGCTATGAAAAAAATATGATAGTAGTATGTCAATTTATTTGAATGCCACAAAATGGCTTTTTTAACTCACTCTGTCGAGACGATTCAATGTTTTTTTTGTTGGTTTACAAAAATCGTACTTGTCAGACAAAAATTCAGACTTTCTCCGTCAACTATGAATTTTTCATCAAAATCGTTTTTGTTAAATTGTATAAAGAATGAATTATTTACTGAACACTTTCATTCGGTGCAAAGTTGGTCGTTTGGTTGACCCAAACCAATGTAATTTAAAAATTGGGAGATCTTTGATGCCTTTTAAAAATTCACTCCGCTGTGGCAAAACATTCTGGATTTTGGCATATTTCAGAAAACTGTGTCCACAATAAGCTTTCGATTGATATACATTGGTAGGATCGCTATATTTTTTGCCGAAACGTAACGTTCATCAAACTTGTAAAAACCTGAATCAAGGGAAAGGTTTAAAGTGAATGGGAAAATTTAATTCGAATTGATAACAGAATTTTTTTAAAAGACAAACTGACTACAAAAGACTAAAATTAAAATGAAGCTGGATTTAAAGAAATGAAAATAGCTTAAGAGCTTTAAACATAATGGATTATTGTTTCTTTATTTACAATAGAGTAGACTGTGAATCCTACTACATCGAAAGTGTATAATGTCTAATGTGAATGAAGCCCAAAAACTGCGAGAATTGTTAACTTTCAAAGTGATAATGAAAGGGATGAGGGATGTTAGACAATGCATGAGGATTAATGGAAAGCACTTTCGGTACTTGGCACAGAAGAGTACTTAGACTCGTAAGGTATGAACCTATGTAGTTTATGTAACGATAAACATACGTAAACCTCATTTCTGAACAATATTTTAAGAAATTATTCAGAGATCGTGAGATGCGTTCTGGTGTGACGTAGGTTTCAGAAAAACATTTTCTTTATCGTGCCATCGTTTCGATGTTTATTGAGATCATCTTCAGGGCTCAAAGTGTTTGTCTTCTGTGTAATTGTGCCATTCTTGCGTGTCTGTTGAGAGTGCCAGTGTTAATCACCACACATTTTAAGAAATGTTTTTATAATACGTTCTAACCTATGAACATGAGTTAAGTAATAGTGAGCATATTATCAAAATATAAGTAATATCGGGCTTTGGCAAATAAATGTGATGAATCAGTAAATGTTCCTGAAGGATTTGAAACTTTTGTGTATGAGACCCAGCATTTGAAATGTGGTCTGACATGGTTGTATTATTCAAAATTACCTCTAAATTTTGCATTGATTTAGAATCTGTCCGGAAATTAAGGTGTTCAAAGGATTTTTCTTTTGTGAAAAGTCATAACGGAACAGTTGGAAATGTTAGAAGATAAGTAATTTTTATCGCCCTAGAGCTATAACTTGTTTCTATTTACTTGAGGAACTAAGATGAGAGCAGAAGAGTTCAGTTGTAAATCGGTGGAAAAAAAATACAGGTTGTCTAGGAATAATGAATGAAATTGTAAACAAAAAGGATTAGTTAAATTCGAGGAGGGAGCCTTGGGGTACGCAAAAAGATCTTTGTATATTGACGAACTGTGAACCATTACAAATAATAAGGAATCCATTTCAGCAAGGAACCAACGTAAACCAACAATTTAGAAATCAAAAGTAATGATTCACCTTGTCACAGGCATCAGTGTATATCACATTTACTCGGTTTCCTTTTTCAAAATTATCCAGAATGTAATTTTGAATTGTAAGGCTGGTGGTTATTGACCATGTTGTTTGTTCAGTCCCTGAACGATGGAGTTAGAACGCCAAGCACACAAACAACAGCAACAATATAGCATTCGAACAATATACTTAGCTCACAGTTACATAGGATGGCTGAATGCCTGATGGTGTGTGTGGTTTCATACTTCAGATTTTTTGCCTATCTTGAATATATTCATACACCTCTAAAAAGTTTTAGATAATCTGGAAATACACATTTAGCATCAAGAAGTTGAAACATTGAGTAGGACGTTGGGCGAGGATAGTAGGACACTGTTTTAGAATAATGGTAGATGATAACGAGCCTGACCGTTTATTGATGTCAAGTAAATTAAATTTCTTTAAAGTAAATCATTTGATGACTGAGACTGCAAGCCCTGCCACAATTGAAGCTAATTATTTAAGAGGAGTCAAACCTGATAGAAAATAAATATAAATTTTTCTTACATTGCAAAATAGTAGCAGTAGTAAGATGTACGGTATGAGAAATAGATTTGATAATCTGGTAAACTTTAAATCATGCGACGAAAAAACATAAATCATTGAAAATGGAAGTTAATTAAGGGAAGGGCAAAAATTAATTCGAATTGACGACAGAATAATGTTTTTACTAGTGACCTGAGTTCTTATAAAGTTTAAGAAACAGAACGGATTCTGTCGTATTGCATGAACATACTTAATGATAAATGTGATGACTTTTACAAATATTTTATCATGATTGTTATCCGTAAGTAAACCTTTATAAAAGTAAAAAAAAGTTAATTAAATTGTCCATGTTTCGTTATTAATATGCTACCTACGCGTATCTGCATTTCATCATCTTCACTGTTTCGGCTTGTTTAGTTGAATCAGCTGGGATAAAGAGAGACCGAAATGGTCAGTAAGGAACAAATTTCATGTTCATCTCACAAAAATAGATTTTCTAATGTTACTAGATTTCAGAACCTAATCTTAGTATATATATATATATATATATATATATATATATATATACATACACACACACAGAAAATCGGATGTATGGATTATTTTTTAAGTGTCTTGTACACGAGTTACAGCTCCTGATGTCCCACTCTCTAACACAATTAATAATAATTGACAATGATAGTTCCTTAATCAGTGTTAATTAGTTCGATGGACGCTTTTGCTTGTAATTCCAGGTTTGAAAAAACTATCACAACAAGGATATGACATATTGCAAAAGTTCTATAATACTTGGACTATTAGGTCTTGGATAAATGAAAGGGAGTTAGAGATGAGTCGAAAGCGCTTTAAGCTTTTAAGTCATAATACCACCGACGATAAATTTCTGCCGTGATAGATGAACGCCACACTCTCGGTGAAACAAAGGATTTGATACTCTAACTTGGACTTGAAAGTCATGCGGAATGGTATACTCGAATAGGTTCTTTCCATCTCCCAATAATCGTATACGCTCGATTGTAGGATTGTATCGATGGATCGTTGATTGTACAATATATTCGATTTGATACCTGATACCTGTTTGTTGAATTTTGAACAAGGTAATATGAGAATGAGAGAGAAAGAAAGAGAGAGAGAGAGAGAGAGAGAGAGAGAGAGAGAGAGAGAGAGAGAGAGAGAGAGAGGGAGAGGGGGAGAGAGAGGGGAGAGAGAGAAAAAAGAAGAAAAAAGAGAAATGGAAAAGAGTAAGAGATCAAAGAGTTATAAAAAAGAGTGAANAGAAATATAACGTTTTTATTCAGTAAACTGTAAATAAGTAATAAAATGCAACCAGGAACAGATGACGAACATAATGAAACCCCTAATATAAGACTCAATTGATCATATTAACAAAACATGTAAAAAAATATAGAGCACGTTCTACTCTCCAAAACCCTATACTCCATCAGAGGTCAAATTCATCGTCAGTCACCTTGCAGTAGAAAAATCTTCCGTTTTCACCTTACCCCTATTTAATTTCAGTCCTTAGAACTATCTATTTCTCAAATGAATGGAAATGATGAATACATCCACAATAAAATCCAATACACAATCCAAAGCCTCAGCATGCCCCTACGCAATATGCCACAACAGTTTGCTGTCATTATTTGGCAAAATCCTTAAAAATTTCACTCTCAAAAACATATTCCATCCTGAAAAGCTCCGATGTCATTCATGGTAAGTACGTATAGGAACACCCGTTTCTCACATCTACTATGCCAAAGCGGCTGTTCGGCAAGGTCTCACGCTTGGTCCCATTCTCTACTTAGTACACACTGCAGATATTTTTTGCAACCCCGATACGGTACTGTTGAAATATGCAGAGGATACTACCATCCTTTCAGCAAACTTAAAACCAGTAATGGCCAGAAACGACAAGGGCGATCTCTGTTGTGTGGTTCGTTGAAGAGATGAAGGATTAGTCCTAAGATAACCAAATCCTTGAAAATAACTTTCTCCCTTCGCTGTATCACCACTCTTTGGGACTATACATCGACAAAAGAATTATTTGGAACCCTTACACTCGTCTCAAAAGAATAGAACTGAACAGACGATATATAACAATTTTTTTGACAGGGGCGATATACACTAATTAAACGGCTATTTGACAACAGATCGAAACTCTCACTAAACAACAAAATTCTCATCTACAATCTGAGGGAACGGAATTTTCCTGAGTGGGTTCAACCAAGAGTTCCAACCTCCAGTGAGTCCGGTCCAGATTTCTTCGAATCATTGCCCAAGCATTCTACTTTCTATCCAACCTTCCTAATCCGCACAGTCTTCCTAACCCCATTTGTCCTCGAAACGGGAAGAAGTCGATACAGCCGACTCATAAAACCTTGGACCCTAATCCCCACCCAATCCAACCCCTTTCATTCCGCATCCTTCCCGATAATCCACCCTAGTTAGGAAAGTGCAATTAATGGATTACTTCTTCAATCTTATCATATGAAATTCATAAAAAAACTTTCAAAAAAGCTTCTAGCAATCCAGCGATGTTGTAACATGATAAATAATCATTAAAAATACGATGATAATGGTTAATACGTGATATGATATGTTTATAGGTAAAGTCACAATATGCGAACAGTATTGCATGTTTTCCACAAGTGGAAAGATATTTACGAAAATCGTTCACAATAATTAAAATAAATCTGGACATCTACGTCATTTCCAAGCAAGGCATCCAACCAGTGAATATGGCAAAAGGCCGAAATAGGCCTGGCAAATTCAACATCAAAAGCAGAAGGGTCAGAATGATTGGAACAATTAAACTGTAAAAAATTACTGAAAAAGTGTACGGGCACCTGCTCTTTGGCCAAAGCCCGCGCAGGTGCCCCTTATGCAGAGAACGGTTGCTCGACCTGTCCCACATACTGGAAACATGTCATGCTTTGGCTCCCTACGGGGAGGGTATAGGCATGCCATCCAATCTGAAAATGGTACTCGAGCACTGCAGCGGGTTTCTGGGGGGTTCCCTGTTCCGCTCTCTAGGGGAAATTTTTAAAAAATTGTATATAGTCTTTGTGTTGTGTGTCTATATGTTTTGTCTGAGTGTATGTATTCATTAGCGTGAATGGCGAGGGGTGAGCGTGAAATATAACGTCATCATCGCCCCTCGAACGTTGAGCGTGTATGAGTGTGTGTTCGGGGTCGATGGTGAAATATTTATAAAAGTACTCCATCGACCCGAATCTATATTAGTTTGAGTATAGGTCAGGAATATCAAGTACTCCACCGACCAAACGGAATGAGTGTACTGTATGGATGAATTTATGTGTATTAATGTATTTATTTGTATGAATGTAGTGTTTGAAAGGGTAAATAGAATAAAAACTTAGTTGGGGGCTGAAATGACCTAGATGTCGGAAGCCTCAGGCAAAGAAAAAAAAATTGAAAACTCTCTGGTCTACTAACTAGACTAGGAACAAATTATCGCGTAAAAATGTAAGGCAAAGGTTTTAGGACACTTTGGATTTACATGCGCCACGTTTCGTACTTTAAGCATGTAGGTAAAATCTTGTTCTGTTCACTGAATTATTCTTCATATTGCTAACAATGTGAAAGTCACGTCAGTTAATAGTAAAAACAACAATTTTGTACAAAGAAGAAATAATTGTACTTTATGAAAGAATTAAAATTTTATAGTTCAAAATGTCAAATTTCTGGCAGATTGTATCGATCATTGTGCTAAATTTTATTTTTGTTTCAATAAATTGTTCAATATTTACAGTTTAATTAAAAGCAACTTCTATTCTTTTTATTTTTATTCGTAATAAAGGTTGTTTTTATCGAAATAAATTAAAATGAACTTACTTTTTTTATCCATTGGTAAAATGGCTGCGGATTGCCTTTGGCTCTGCATTCTAGTGTCACCGGGGTTCCTTTTTTAGCCTCCACTATACCACCTCCAGACACTTCCAGAATTTTTGGTGGCACTGAAAAACACAAAAAATTGTGTATTTTAATCAGAAATAGAGTTGGAAGATTTTCCTTTGTCATATCGTCAATGTTTTGAAAGGTAAATGTATCAAGAATACCGGAGTGATGGAAAATGTAAAAAGGACGATAAAAAAAGGAATAAACGTTATTGCGATGAACAATTTATGCTGACAGCTATTCGGCACGTTGGCTCAATTGGCCATCTCACCGTTTGACAACAACTCCTCCCATTAAATTGATAACATTCTATTTACACCTTGGCAATGAAACGATAGTTAAGGCCGTTTAACAGGACAACAGGCGAACTTTAGGCTGATTGTCCGTAAAACTCGTACATCAATGAAAAAACAATCAATTAAAAAAACTGGCCGGCGGTGAAACGAGCCGATTCGTCGTTTAACGACCCGACCACAATATAATAGCTTTAAAGTATTCAAGGTAAACAAATTAATAAGTCGTCCAATTACGCCTAGAAGCAAAGTGGTAAGTGTAATTAATAAGTAATACTTTACTTCCCCTACAACGACCGATTTTGTGTTGAAGTACAGCTATATTGTTGGTTTTATGTTCCTAGTTTTAATTCATTTTACAGCAGGATTTTACTGGCAACATCTTTAGTTACTTGTTCTTCTCATAAAATTTTTCTTTCTTTTCTAACCTATAAATATACAATAAAAAGGAAAGTAATCCCCGTCATAAATGTGGGCTTAACTTCAACTATCCTAAAGAAGAAGTCAGATTCACTTTACGATAAATTAAAAAACTCAATAGTGTGACAAATATTGCTAGCTGAACACCTAACAATTCTGCCAGCGCGGCCCCAACGTTTATAATAACGTTAATTAATATTTCACTAATAGTGTATTTTTTTTTTTTTTTTTTTTTTTTTTTTTTTTTTTTTTTTTTTTTTTTTTTTTTTTTTTTTTTTTTTTTTTTTTTTTTTTTTNGATTCCCTTGACAATTGACACATTTAACGTCATTAATACAGGCTCCCTCATGGGACTGCCCGCAGTTTGCACATCTATTTCTACTTCTGCATTGGTCCTGAAAATGGTTAAAACGGAAGCAATTTCTACACTGACGGACTGGAGGGACATAGGGATCCACTCGACAACGCATGCCGTAAATTGACACTGTTTCAGGAAGAGTTTGTGACTCGAAGGTTATTATGCATGTACCTAACTTAGTGATTTTATGTGTACCCTCATCTGTATACGTACGGGTAATTCTTTTTACGAATTTTATTGTCACTGGGGAATTGATCACTCTTATTAACTCCTCGTCGCTTAAATCAATATCTACGTTCCTAATAACTCCCCTCTTGAACACACAAAAGGAGGGTACATAGGAGCATAAATTGTACCTCTTCAATACGTTAGATTCAACCAAATGATTAGCCGACTTTCCATTATTAAAGTTAATCTTTATTCTATTACGGCCTGTGATTGACAAATTTACAATATCATTTTTATATTTGAATTCCGATTCGAACAATATTTTTCCTAGTTTCATGGGATGCATTTTGCCTGCATTTTGATTCGGGCTTTCCACGTGTACAATAAAGGGGCCAGTATCACTGGGCTTGTACTTATTTAAAGATAGAGCGTTGAGTAGGACATTTTTATCCCGATAATTTGTTGTTTGCTGATTAGGCTCCATCAGAAACACTTTATTTTGACCGATTGAAATTGGTTCTCCTGGTCTTCTGAGGTTGGATATAACAGAACCCGTTAGATCCATTTTTTGGTTTTCCGATTCTTCAATATCTGGGGGGTCATTTCCCCCGCTCGCGCTTGACATAGCAGGGAATTTAATAAATAATTTTATCGGACCAAAAAATTAAATTAAATTAATAGTAATAAATAGTAACAAATAAATACAATTATAACAAAGTAAAATAAAATAAACCAATAAAACTATTAGGCATTTAAATAACAGTTTAAAGAATTGAAAACAGATAAGAGGTACTCCCTGAATAGAACAGGTCGAAGCACACGGTTGATAAACACGAGGCCAGATTCAGGTGATCCTCTCTCGACTATGTTCAAAACAAGACTGAATAGTGTATTTTCAAAATCATATATACGATAGCACTTTCAAAATAATTAATTACCTACTGATTAACATGAATTGCATACCATTTAAAGTAAGCAGGATTGTTAAGACTTTTGACAACATAAACACAAAATGCGCATCAAAATTTTCCTCCTCAAAGATCTTTGATTTTTCCAAAATAACAAATTTACAATTAAAAATAATTTTAAAAAAATTTATTAATTATTTGCAGGTGGTGAGATGCGGTCTTTTTTTACGTTTCGATCTTTATTGATCGTCTTCAGGGCCTGGGATTAAAAAACATTTTTACATTTTACAAATACACTATTAGGATGTGAAAAAATGCATTTATACAATGCAAGAAAATTTTAGATTAAAAGAAATGAATTTATAGAATGCTAGAAAATTTTAGATAAAAAAAATAAATTTATACAGTGCTAGAAAATTTTTGATAAAAAAATGAATAAATTCTATGCTAGAAAATTTAAGATAAAAAAATGAATTTTTACAATGCTAGAAAATTTTAAATTAAAAAAAAAAGAATGTATACAATGCTAGAAAACTTTTTTTTATTAAAAAAATGAATTTATACAATGCTTGAAAATTTTAGATTAAAAGAAATGAATTTATACAATGCTAGAAAATTTTAGATTAAAAGAAATGAATTTTACAATGCTAGAAAACTTTAGATAAAAAAATGAATTTATACAATGCTAGAATATTTCAGATTAAAAAAAAGAATTTATACAATGCTAGAAAAATTTTTGATTAAAAAAAATTGAATGTATACAATGCTAGAAAAAATTTTCATTAAAAAAATGAATTTATACAATGCTAGAAAAAAAATTGATTAAAAAAAATGAATTTATACAATGCTAGAAAATTATAGGTTCAATCAAAGTATTTGTACTCACTCAAATTATTTGTTTTCCGTGTAGATGTGTCATTCTTGTGTGCCGTGTTGAAAGTACTAATGATATTGATATTTTATGTTTATATATATTCGATTTTGAAGGGGTGGGGGGAAGTAGGGAATAGAAAGACATTTTTATACGAGGAGTCGGCTTCTTTGAGGTGAAAGAAGCAGACAGACCGCATCTCATGACCTCCAAATAATCATTAAGTAACGGTCACTAAACACCACACAAAGTTTTAGGTTGATGACCTGAAAATAAATTTTTTTTTTTTTTTTTTTTTGGTAGGACACCTGAGAAATATGCTTCACTCACTTTTTTTTATTAAATAATCGAATGTCGATAAAGAGATTCATTAAAGATTTTTATTATCTTTATTTTAAGATTTGTTAGTTGCTCCTTTCTATGTATCAAATCTTTACATTCACAATTAACCTTATATACAATTTTAATCAATTATACTTTTAATCTAAGGTCTTGGTTTATATTTAATACGGCAAGTACAACATTGAAGTAGCCGCAAACAAAAACGAACCGCACTCTTCCTATTAATTCTTCCCGGCGAATATAGAGTCACTGGCCTGGCAACCTCTCTATATATTATTTGCGTTCAGTTTGATTTTTGTTCTTTTAAGATGTGTACATACTGTTAAATTAACTTGGGTGCAGCAATAAATAAATTTAAAAAAAGTTCAACGTTGAATTTTAGAATATAAGGGTTTTTTATTGCATTCTTCAAAGAGACGTTTTCTTTTGAGAACCACGTCCGACAATCAAATGTTACGAGTATATTTAGGAAATGTATGCCTCAGTCAAACTTTGATTTATTACTTTCTAAAGAATGGTCTTCAATTTGTATCTCATATAGAATAGATAGAAAGAAGCTGGAAATACCCTGACACCGAAAAAATTCCGCCCACTTAACACGTAATATAACTTAATTTGTATATATTTTTATATATTAATCAAGGTTTCATGTTTAATGTTTAATATTTTCTCAAAAAAATTAAATTGCTAAAGAAAATGAAAAAAAAAGATTACATGTCGAAGACTCCTCGGAATACTTTCTACCAGTATCCTTTCCGTTAATGTCTCTTTACTGGAAGTTAGCCCATTCTTCACGAAGATTCCTGTCAAGAACGTGGCTGGTATCAGGAAGTTATGGATGTGCTCTTATTCATCTTTTGAGGTTATCCCATAAATGTTCGATGGGGTGAAAGCCTGGAGAACAAACTGGCACAAACAAAATGCCCCTGATGTTATGCTGCTGAAGGTACGTTTCTACTATGCGAGCGACATGTTGACGAGTATTATCGTGCATTAGAATAGGATTTCATCGAGGAGAGGGAACGTATGATAATCCGAAGTATATCCACAAAGCGAATGGCCGTCAAAGACCCTCCACGAACAACCACCAACTCAGTGCGACTCTCATTGAAATTCCCGCCCACAGCATCACTGAGCTACGTTGAAAAGGTTGGCTCTGGGAAAAAGTTCAGGCTTTCTTTTAGCCTCCTCCACACTCTTTCTCGCCCATCTGGACATCGTAGAGCAAATCTACACTCATCTGTAAAAGGTACAGCAGACCAATCGTCCAAAGACCAATGGCAGTTGTGCAACTCCGTGTGTTCTGTTCAATCTTACGGGGCGCAGTTCGTTCGGAAATTTGGACCTCTAACTTCTTGGAGCTGATGAATCCCTTGAACAACAGTAAGGTGCGGGTTTCTCAAAATTCTCAAAGTCAAAAAACGGTCAACCTGTGGCTCTTTTTACCCTAGGGCGTCCATAACCGGGCCTTCTATGGTAAGACCCAATTTCGCAAAAACGTCTAAAGGTGTCTAGCAGTGTTTTCATGGGGAACTACGATGGCAATAGCCGTATACCTGATGGAACGTCATCATCAATAGTGGCATTTTCAGGTTTAAAAATTGAAGTTAAGAAAACAAAGATGAAAACTAAACAGTTTATTGTTTCAAAATTCAAACGAGACTGAATAAGCATTTTAAATTCCTTTCAATTAATTATTCTTTTTATGTAAGGTCTTAGTTGAGATAAAAAAAAGTCAGAGACACGAGCGGGATTCGAATCCATGACCTTCAGCTAAATACGCCGCTGCTCTACCACTTGATGTCACGATAGCTCAAGTGGTAGGGCAGCAGCGTATTTAGCCGAAGGTCGTGGGTTCGAATCCCGCTCGTGGCACTAATTTTGTCATTTCAATCTTAACCTTACATAAAAAGATTAATTAATTGAAAGAGTGTAATAGTTTTGGAGGCGTATGATGAATGGTTCTCGAGCACAGCAGTCATTTTCTGGTTGTCAGAAGTGGGGGTATTTTACTGTAAACAGTTATATTCTTGTATATATTAGTTTTCAGTGCTAGAAGTATCGACCGCTTTTTCACTTACAAACACTCTGGATCAAGATATGGTCTTGAAGAAGAAAGTAAATTTAGTTGTTATTGCCAAGCTTTCGACCTATTTTAAGGTCATCAACAGAGCAAAACATCCTTAAATAAGCCTACAGATTGACATATTTAAGTTTTTACAGGAGATCTCAAATTACCTTGAAAACCGATTCAGCCCAACATTGCCACTGTATTTATTTAGAAATCGTGAGATGCGGTCTGGTGTGATGTAGGTTTCAGAAAAACATTTTCTTTTTTCTGAAACCTACATCACACCAGACCGCATCTCACGATTTCTAAATAGATATCGATTAACGGTCACTAATCACCGCACATTGCCACTGTAACAGTATTGCCAGTATTATTGTATTTATTAGTGTGAGTGGTGATGGTGAAATATAGTGTCATCAACGCCCCTCCAGCAGTGAGTCTCTGCTAAAATTAGCTCTACCACTTGAGCTATCGTTAATGGAACTATTCTCCATCTCAGCCTACAACCGTTGAGAATTTTCCGAATTTACCCTCTTTTGAAAATGAAAAATCAGTTGGGTGGAATTTTTAGCCTCTCAGTGAATATGTTTACAGTTTACTAAGGTATGAGAGAAGGTCGTAGTGTGGTTGATTCATTTACTGTTTTCGTAACACCAAGCTCATCCGAAGAATCGGCTAGTTTGAAAGGTATTTTAGTCCTGGACCGATATCAATACGCTTCGCCACCCCTCTCCGGAGAAAACAAAAAATGTTGGTTTTTCTTTACCCTGTTCCTATGACGACGTACGTATTCATCTCTAAACCTGAGACAAGTCCAATCGCATTCTCTACCCCAGAATGTTCGCTATTCCTCGGGGCGAGGTTAATGCCCTATTTGCGCTAATAATTAATACCTACCAACACAGAACACACAACGCATCCTATATACATTTAAAAAACCGGATAGTCCTGTGGTATTCGAACAGAACCCCTGCCGTGCCATATTGCCGGCATTAGGTAGTTTATAGTTTTTCTGAACGAGATTGTACATATTATTTACAAGTTAAAATCAAATAATTTCGAAAAAAGAAATTATCAGGAATTGTCTTTTAGTTTCTACGTGAGTGCAAGCTAGTGTGTGATTTTCAGAACAGGATTCAAAACCCTTAGGAAAAACTGCCGTTTTATAACAAATACATTTTGTACTTATTTATACGGATAAAAATAAATCAACATACGAACGTCGATAAATATAAAAATTCAAATTGTCACATTTTATATCTTTGTTTTAGTAGTTGTCTGTTCAAAGTACAGTTTTCAATTATTTACTCAGCGGAAATCCAATAATAAACGGTTCAAGTTTGCGATATAGCGGTAGCCGAGTGGTTAGCATGAGAGACTCTCACGCCGCGGTCGTGGGTTCGATTCCCACCGTTGCCCCTGGCCCTTTTTTCCCAATAACCCCCCAAATTTGAACACACATATACGAATTTGTCACATGGCTAATATGCATAGTTCATAACGCCAAAAAAAAAAATAAAAAAAAAAAATAATAAAACTAATACATTTGAAATTTGTAATTATTAATAAATTTGTAGTTTAAACGTATCAGCCCATTGTGGTCTGTTTATGCTCGCTGTTTTGGTCTGAAAACGCTTTTTGACTTCTCGCCGACTTCAGTGAGGGAGATCCACCTAATGTCCATAATTTGTGTATAATTGTTTTATTCAAATTTAGCTATATAGGCGTGTGTTGAACAATGTCGTATTAGATCAAGACTAGACCTTTTTTTGAAAATTGTAAGAATTTAGGCCTATAGAAATAATAATAAAATCTAGTAGTTTACTGCTATTCATTTTGAGTTAGAAGTTTTGCCTTATGCGGTTTTTGTATAATTATATGTTTTAACAACCCGTGTTGATTTCATAGTGCAATAATAACATATAAACAATACCTGCAATTAGAATAATATAGGGTTAATTCATTCTGCCCCTTTTTTGTCTTATACAATTAAAAACTTATATCCTTTTAATAATATAATAAGAATTTGTTTGTTAATTAAACATTTATACATATATTTTGAGAATCTGAATCGTTCATATTAAATCACGTTTAATGTAAATACATTACGATTTAATAAACGTTTTATTCATTGTTGTAGCATACAATATACAATACTATTTAACAAATTTTCACCTTCATCAAAAAATGAATGTTGTGTCCGTAATAACCTCCGAATTGAGACGTGTTACGTTTTGTGCCGGGTTAACACGTAAAGCGTGCTATGCAAAAGAAAAAATTATAACCGATTGTTCAGTCGACCGGTCGGATATTTGGGATATCCATCAATCTGTCAATAACCGAAATGGTTTTGGGCCGAAGGCTTTTGTCCAACACGGATTCGCGACTGAACCGTTGAAAATCACGCCTCGGACTTGCATTTTTTCTATTTGAAATTGTCGTATGAAAAAAGTTTACAAAAAATAAATTATCGAAATGGATAATTATAACTATTTATTATTCGGAGATCGTGTGATGCGGTCTGGTGAGACGTAGGTTTTAGAAAAACATTTTCTTTATCGTGCCAACGTTTCGATCTTTATTGAGATCATCTTCAGGGCCTGGGATTTATAAACATTGTTTGAATTTTACAAATAAATGTAGGATGCGAAAAAATGAATTTCTGCAATGCTAAAAAATTTTAGATAAAAAAAAATTAATTTATACAAAGATAGAAAATTTTAGATTTAAAAATAGAATGATTTATAGAATGCAAGACTATTTTAAATTCAATCAGAGTATTTGTACACACTCAAATTGTTTGCTTTCCGTGTAGATGTGTCATTCTAGTCTGTCGTGTCGAGAGTACCAGTGGGATATTGATGTTTTATTTTATATACGTTGGATTTTGAAGGGGTGGGGAAGGAAGTCGGGAAAGAAACACATTTTTATTTGAGGAGCGGCTTCTTTGAGGCGAAAGGGGACGACAATGGGAAAAAATGTGGGTAATGGTTTGGCCTGATGATCCTTTCGGGATTATATAGACGGGGATAATTAGGGAAAGAAAAGTCAAATTGTTCAAGAATTAGACTATGTAGTAATTCTGTTTTCTACATAATCTATATAATCCTAGTCTATATAATCTTAAAATGATAATCAGGTCGAACCATTAACAATTTTTTCCCATTGTCGGCTCCTTTCACCTCAAAGAAGCCGACTCCTCATATAAAAAAGTCTTTCTATTCCCGACTCCCCTCCACACCCTTAAAGATCGAAAGTATATAAACATAAAACATCAATATCTCACTGTCACTCTCAACACGACACACAAGAATGACAAATCTACCCAGAAAAGAATCGCTTTGAGTGATTTTAAAATTTCTAGCATTAAATATATATATTCATTTTTTTTGCATTCTCCATGTATTTGTAAAATTTAAACAATGCTTATAAATCCCCGCCCCTGAAGATGTTCTTAATAAAGATCGAAACGTTGGCACGATAATGAAAATGTTTTTCTAAACCTACGTCACACCAGACCGCATCTCACAATTGCCGAATCATTGACTATCGGACACTAAACACCACACATAACTATTTATAATAATCATTTAATAATATATAAATTAATTGCCCGAAGTTGCTGTTTTAAGCTTGTGGTACTTGTGGTAAACAATTAGTAAATTATCTGGTAAGATAAAATGGTTTTCTTTATAAATAAGAGCTTCTGTTTTACAAAAGCTAGAGCACCATTAGGTTTAAAAATTCACGGTGTTATTAGGCTCGACCTCCGTAAAGGATTAGCGCTGTAAGTTTTCCTCACGCTGTTTATGCATTCTCGGCTAACAACGCATCTTGAAAGTGGCCATAACTGAACTACTAGTATGCTAGTATGTTACGATAATGAAAACTCTTAATTTGTCAAAACCATACGCAAACGAAGTTTTTTCCTGCTAGGAAATAAATTAACGGAAAGAATATACTGTGAGTAAAAATTAAAAAACGAGCAAGCTAATAGTATTTTATTTTCGGTCAAACTTTTTTCAGTTGAATGAATGGTCGGATGGTGTCATGCAGTTGTTCTATATTGTTGACTGATTCAACCGACAAAACGTAATAATTTCAGTTTATTGTTATTCCATTACGCCTATCGTTTAATATGGAAATCATTGTTTCTCTGGTTAATTAGAGTTTGATTTATTGGCTTTGACTGTCTCCACGGTTTATCACGAGGTCAAAGCGGAGTAATTCAGTAATACACCACAATGGACTAAAACGATATTAAAACGCAAACCACGGACGGAAAAACATAAATTTCCAGTGTGTTATTGGCATTATAATCAATAGTCATTTCATCATTAAAAGATTATACGCATGAAAAAACTTGAAAGTATTTTTGTCAAACTATAATTTTAAGGGATTATTTATGGAAAACAACTTTGTGCTGAGTACCGACGCCAACAACCATAGCGTATACAATTAGTTTTACCATAAGACAGACAGCGTGAAAATAAAATTTGGATGTTTAACCAACTGAGCTGTTCTAAAGCATACTTAGTATGTACGATTAATTGGATAAATACATATTTATTTAATTTGCTAAAAGATTAAGAACTAAATGACATCAAACAGATATCATTAATTAGAATATCTTATTTAAATTGAGGCTAATATATATTTGATTAAAAGTTTGACGGGGACATTATTTATTTAGAATTAATTATAAATTAATTGTTCTTTTTTCACAATTCGTCTGCCAATTCTGTAAAACAAAATCTATGTAATCTTACTCGGCCTGCTTATAAATTATAAATTTGAGGTAATGGACGAATCATGTTGCGTGATTTAATCAACCAAGTGGTTTGTACGGTCTACGCTTGATTGCATACGAAGTGCTTCATTTATTTATTTATTTTCATTAAATTATGTATTAGAACAACTCGGTATTGTAATTGATTGCAATTAGTGGGTTAAAATAAAGCGTCGCATTAATTACGGATTTTGTTTTAAAGTATATTTAGTTTTTATATTATACCTAAACTACTGTATATACAGTTACTAATTTTCTGACTGTGCAATTATCACCTCTTCCATTGTCGTAAAATTTGTTTTCACAACATACCCCTTTAAGAATTTGATTTTAAAGCTAACTGAGTCGTGTTAAACGACAACGGCATCCAATGGCCTGAAAAAGGTGAATATCGGTTCGGGAGATCACAAACGATAAGATCATGGCGAGATTAGGCTGAATCTAACCATTTAGGGGTCCCATCTTTAAAAGAACACCCGGGGATCAGGACTGTGAACGAGAGAAAAACCATAGAGTGGGCTGTAGAAGATTGGAAACGTCTGTTTGGTTTACTTAAGAGATGAAAACCTGTTTTCGTGCTTTGGATGATCGAGTGGGCGGGAGACAAAATATTCGGAATAAAAACCATTTGATTTTAAAATTCATTATTACATCTCCTTGATTTTAAAATGTTTTACAAAGAGGTAAAATGAATGTAAACAAATCCAAGAAACACGACAAATAAATAAAATATAAAAGTACTCACTTAAACCTAATGAATATGACCCTCATTTATACTAAAATAAATTATAAGGATTAAATATTATTGTATATTTCTAACAAAACCCGTGTGAAAGATAAAATATTGAAGGATATTTTAGGGCCAAAGGAATTTTTGGAAATAAGTTTGACGATCAAAACAAATGACAATGGGCAGACCGAAATGATTGACAACTACCAACTACAGGTTCATAACATAGTAGATGCAAAGAACAAATAATAGGAAATGTTAATAAGGACAGTTCATTGTTATTATGTTTTATGTAAGGTAATTAAAATCTGCATTTACCTATATAATTTATTTGACGTTCAAATTACATAATTAAGTAATTTTATTTTTGTTTTATTTAATATATAATTAAATTTAATTTCAATTAATTAATCTTTAATTAAGGTTTTGGTTGAGATAAAAAAGTCAGTGTCACAAGCGGGATTCGAACCCACGACCTTTGGCTAAATACGCCGCTGCTCTGCCACTTGTGCTATCCTGACTTCGATCCACTCGGACACTAACTTCCCATCTCAACCCCACCTTTTGAATTTTCCCTCCTTTTTTTTTCCACCTCCTTTTGGGGTTTTAAGATTTTTTCTGTTGTTGCCATTAATTTTCGTTCACCTATATTCACTTGTTTGATCTGCCAGACGTAAATCGACATTTTGCCACCATCAGTGGTGAGTTTAGCTAATGGTTTTCTTAATTTTGTTCCTTTTCTAATTTTTGTCAAAAATGATTTTTCTTTTTGTGTTATAAAATATTTTTAAGTGTGTGGTGAGTAGTGACCGTTAATCGATGATTATCGTGGTGGCAACAGAGATCGTGAGATGCGGTCTGGTGTGATGTAGTTTTCAGAAAAACATTTTCTTTATCGTGCCAACGTTTCGATCTTTATTGAAATCATCTTCAGAGCCTAGGATTTACAAACATTGTTTAAATTTAACAAATACATGTAGGATGTGGAAAAAGTGAATTTATACAATGCAAAATATATTTTTTATATTAATATTTTTAAGAGTGTAAAATATGTACGCGCTTTGTTATTTCGTAAGTTTTTGAGTAGGAGAGTAGTGTCCTTATGTTTTACGATTGTCTCGCTCGCTCATTATCCGACAAGAACATTAGGTAGGTAGACTATTAGGAGTTGGCCTCTTTACGACCCTGCGCACCGGTACCAATATGGGTCCATTATGCAATCTCCATCATTGCCTGGATCTCTTCTTTGTTTAGTACACCCACGTGTATGTTTCAGCTTTGTCTTTCTATCCCAAGAGTAGGAACATCAGCCTGCATAGATCAACACACCAACATAGGACGTGTTCGGCTGTTCTTTTTCTGTGCTACTCCGAGTCTATACATATGCTTGCGGATTTTACATGTCAATTCAGCAGTCTTAATAATCATTGCAGTCCTAAGTTTATTAATTCTGCTGTTAATTTCGGTAGTGGTTCTTTTTAATTTTACCTGGTTAGTTTATGGCTTCCTCGCTGCCCCTCTAGCCTGTATAAAACCTGACCTCTGCCTAAGACCAAAAAAGAGTGATTTTTTTTATTTGTCGCATTGTCTGACAAGGTCTTAATAGACTCTTAAATTCCTCCAGACTTTACAATCGATGAAGTAAGTGCTTTTTATTTTGTCTGGTTGTACGATTAGATATCCCCGCTTTTTTATTAATTAATTAATCTTTTTATGTAAGGTTTTGGCTGAAATGAAAAAGTTAGTGTCACGAGTGGGATTCGAACCCACGACCTTCGGCTAAATACGCAGCTGCTCTAACCACTTGAGCTATCGTGACATCGATCCGTTTCGAATCCCGCTCGTGACAATAACTTTTTCATTTCAACCAAAACTTACATAAAAATGTTAATGAATTGAAAAAATTAAGAATAGTTTTAAAACGTGGTTTATTAAAATGATTGTCTGATAATCAATACTTTTTTTGCGTCTTGGTTTGACGATTTCAACAAATCTAATGGAATGGGTGTCATATATTTTATTAAACATTTTTGTTTGGCGTAAAATATATATATGGAAATATATTCCTCTTAGTTTTTATCACATTCAATTTAAATTTATATAATTTTCCTTACTAAGCAAACAATAAAAACGTTGAAAGTGAAACATTTGGAAAAGTTTTACCTTGCATTGTTAATTACAGGACAGCCATCTAGACAAATAGTTTCAGCGCACAAGTCCGATTAACACAATTAATTATCAAGAGCCTTTTAAAGGTGCCCAGTTTTAACCTTACAGAAGGACAGGATCACAACTTAGCGGAAACTCGTCCTGCGATCAATTATTTGGTTCTAGCTGGCTTCGAGTTTAAAAGAAATGGGAATACACTATTTTTTTGCTCGGAGAACGAGCATTTTAATCACTTTGAAAGCTATTTGCTCGGCTGGCGATAAAAGAGAAATCGTGTTGCCCGTAGCCAATCTATTTGATGTTGGTTTATTTATTCGACTTTGATTTAGCCAATCTATTTTGATATAACACATTATTGTTAGAACAAGTAAGCAATTTTCGAGATGGTATAAGCAAGAAAACGTTAAATTTCTTCTTTCATTTGTGTTCCACAGACACATTAAATATTTACTGATACCTGGGTTTTGTAAAACAAAGCTCATTGAAATTAGATTAACTTGGAAAAATTTGTATATCACCTTAATTATTTGTGTATACAACATCAATATGTCAGTTTTGAAAAGTTAACAGATACAATAATAATAATAAATCCTTGTCTCCTTATAATGGAAATAAAAAAGTACAGTTTTCTGGTCTGAGAGATAATACTGAAAAATACAATCAGTTTCCTTTAGCGGAACCGAGAAATTACCCCCTAATTACCTTAAATTATCTATGGACTTCCCAATATAAAGCGTGTAACGCCTTGGCACGATGTTTTACTTACGAATTTGAATGATTTTCTTTCGGATTAAACAAACCACTGCAATCTGTGCTATGATGTGAGTTTTACAATTTTTGCTACCAGGTGTTGTTTGGATATTGTTCTTTAATTTTACCTATTTCGAAAAGTGAATTATATATANTATATATTCCTATTCGTTTTTAACACATTCAATTTAAATTTATATAATTTTCCTTACTAAGTAAACAATAAAAACGTTGAAAGGGAAACATTTGGGAAAGTTTGACCTTTTACCAACTTCCTATCTCAACCTACAACATTTCGAATTTTTCCTCCTTTTTGCCCTTTTTCAAACCTCGTGTAATCACGATTTGATTCTCGGCGACATATGAAGTGGCCACATAGAGCTAAATCCATTACATTTAGTGGTCTGATTGACCAAATTTATTCTTCAAATTAATTACTTACGTAAAGGTATCACGTCTGAGTGGATCGAAGTCACAATGGCTCAAGTGGTTAGAGCAGCGGCGTACTGAGCCGAAGGTCGTGGTTTCGAATCCTGCTCGTGGCACTAACTTTTTCATTTTAACCAAGCACTTATATAAAACGATAAATTAATTTAAAGAAGTCAATTGGTCAATCAGACCACTAAATATAATGGATTGAATAAAAATAATTATAAAACACGTGGATGATTTATTTTTGTTCATAAAAAAGAAAGTCAATGCCTTCAATTCGATCCACCCAGCATTAAAATTTAGATATGAAGCAAAAAAATGGAGAATTGCCCTTCGTGAACTTATCAATCACCAGAGAGCGCACCCAACTTTACGAATTGGTATCAGAAACCTACCAGTACAGACAAAATACTACATTTTTCATCAGCACATTCTTTCCAAATAAAGACAAAAATAGTGTGTAATCCGATTGATAGGGCAATCAGATTAAGTAACAATAAATTTCATGAGGGTAACAAAGAGAAAAATAAAGAATTTCCTGAGGAAAAATGTGTATCCATTATCATTAATCGCAAGTTGATTTACCAAAGAACAATTGTGTGCCCACCATTGAAGTACTTGTAAATACAACCAAGAATTTTAGGCCACTGACATATGTAAATCTAATATCTAATAAACTAAAAATGTTATTAGAGAAAAAATCGAAAACTTAAAAATACTAAATAGACTTAACAATAAAATAGGGGAAAAATTCTTTACCAAGTTATAATGTAAAGAACCTCCTTTTAAAAGTTCTAATATGGTGTACCATATAAAATGCACTGATTGTTTTACGACATACTACGGCCAGACAAAACAGTTCTTGGGAGAAAGAATTAGACAACATAATTATGGCCGTAAAGATAAAAATAGGCCAGATACTGTTTTGTCAAAAAATTGCCATGAAACAAATCACAAATTCAATTTTGATCGATCAGGCAAAAATCATGACACATGAACCTCTCCTTAGCCGTAGAATCACGAAAGAGATGATGTACCCTTTTATGGGTGAAAATTCATGCAACTTACAGTCAGACATTACTGTTTAGGTTGAATTTACAATGGGGTTTTAAACGGCCAAATAAATAAATGAAATAAAATAATTTATGTAAAATATAACATTGTTTATTTGTTTAATTTATATAATTGTTTTAGTAGATTAGAGAAATCATAGGTTATAGTTTTAATTATTTATTTATTACAAATTTAAAATAAGGGTTTTAATGACAAGTCCCAAATGTGGACAAATATAACAATACCTGATAATAACCTACACTAGTCTTCTTTGTTTACGTTCTAATTTTGTGTGTGATAATAGTTTGTAATAAGTGCCATTTATTTATTAAAAACATTATTTTTAGTATAAGAAATAACAAAAAGAGAGAAAATATCTGTACATGTTAATATGAGAAAACAATTTCAAACACTGACAGAGAATCTGTAAGTTGTAAATATATTCAATAATTTTCTAGTTTCGTCCAGTTTTATCTCAACTAAAAACCTTAATTAATTGAAAGATATTAATTGGTCAAGCAGACCCCGAAAACTAGTGAATTTAATAAGTTAAATGAAGCTTATCTTCACTAAAGCTCTCCGTGGACATTTCATTTGTTGCCGAGAATCAAAGATTACACGACATTTGAAAAATGGCAAAAAGAAGGTAAAATTCAAGAGATGGAGGGTAAGTATATATAAGTATTAAGTAGTATTTTTTCTATATAAACTATATTATTTTTGGGTGTTAATAAGTGGTATATCTTTTTTATATTTATTTTTATCTTCCTCTTTTGAAAAGTAAGTTGTTTAATATTAAAAAATGTTCCAATTAATTAAGGTTTTTAGTTGAGATAAAAAAGTCAGTGTCACGCACGGGATTCGAACCCACGACTTTCGGCTAGATACGCCGCTACTCTACCACTTGAGCTATCATAACTTCGTTCCACTCAGACACTAACCTCCCATCCCAACCACACCTTTTGAATTTTCCCTCGTTTTTTCCATTTTTCAAATGTCGTCTAATCTATTTGATTCTTGGCGACAACTGACATGGCCATTAGTGAAGATTTGCTTCATTTAACTTATTAAATTCACTAGTTTTCGTGGTCTGCTTAACCAATTAATATCTTTTGAATTTTCCCTCCTTTTTGCCATTTTTCAAACTGACTTTTTTATCTCAACTAAAAGCCTTAATTAATTGAAAGTTGTTAATTGCTCAAGCGGACCTCGAAAACTAGGTTGAGATGGGAAGTTAGTGTCCGAGAGGATAGAAGTCACGATAGCTCAAGTGGTAGAGCAGCGGCGTATCTAGCCGAAAGTCGTGGGTTCGAATCCCGCCCGTAACACTGACTTTTTTATCTCAACTAAAATCCTTAATTAGTTGTAAATACAAGTTGATTTTTGATTTTCACTTATACAGATGAGCAATTATAAAATATTATATGCAGATGTATCCGTTGTAGAACGCTGAGGAGGTGAAATCTAACACTGAATGCTTGGCATAGTTTCAACACCAGAACATTGATTGGACCAATTCCCCAATCCTACCAAATATATTGCTGAATAACAGCTGGTCGATCACTTTTACATCATTTTTGAGTTATTCAAACGCGTTTCGTCATTGCGCCATCATCAGTGAGGAACCAATGAGTTATAACTATTTGGTTTTGTTTTAGTATTTAGAGTGAAATTTTTTTTAAAATTTATTTATGAGGTCGCTTAGATTTGCGGTATGTTTATTGTATCTAATAATAAAGACCCAAATTGCATTGAAACAAAGGTTGACACATTTATGACTCAATTAAGAACGTAAGACTTTTAAGAACTACTAGAGAATTTACGATTTAATTAAACCCTAAATGTATTCTGGGAAGTGCGATATTCGGCCGTTTCAAAACTGCCAACTAGATCGCGAATTATGCAGAAAAAGGGCTTCATTATTATCCTTAACGCCATAAATATTTTGGATATTGTATCAAACTAAAAGTTCCCTTTCTTGCGGCAAAGTGAATGGGCGTTTTATTTACATAGCCAAGGGGGAGCAAAGCCTCAAGGGAGTAGGGATCCCGCTTTAGCTCAAACCGAATCCACTCCTCGGATATGAGAAACGGGATGGGCATTATCGTTTTTGGTAGTGAGCCTGGGTTGTCCACGATTAGAGGAGGACGGCTGCAAAAATGCGGAATGCGGAAGGCAAAAAGGGGGGAAAATAAAAAGAGCTAACGTTTGCTTAGGTAAGGATATCCCGATATTTATACAAGGGCATTCGATAAATCCGGGAAATACTGGCTTATGTTTGGCACCGATTATCGGCTAATGCAATTGATGGTTATAAGCCAGGATTTACAGATAATATTATTAAAAACACATCCGTTGCGCAAATGTCGATATTTTCTTTTTAATATACATGAATAAACCGTCAATGAGCTTATTTTATTGCTATTTTATCAGAGAGAGAAATCGTATGGACGTTAATTTAGTGAGTTTAATATGAGAATTTTTTATTCCTATTTATTCTAGATGAATAAATGTTCAAGTGAGATCACCGATTTTAATGGAACTTAATTTTTTAATACTTGGCCCAATATTTCTGTATAAAGGATAAGTAAGATTTTCTTTGTTCTGTAAATACTGACAGATGTACAGAAAAGTTGCCCCTACTAATAAGCTCTAAGTACATGTAAGTAATTTCTTAAAGGTCAATTACGACCAGTGTAAAATTAATGTTTAATTGTTAAAAAATATTTTTTTGGTTCTAAACAGAACGTTGAAAAAATCACAAAAGTTTATAACTGATTCACTAGTGTTCGTGGTCCGCTTGACCAATTAATATCTTCCAATTAATTAAGGTTTTTAGTTGAGATTAAAATGTCAGTGTCATGAGCGGGATTTGAAAAACGGAAAAAAGGAGGGGAAATTCAAAATGTCGGGTTGAGATGGGAAGTTAGTGTCCGAGTGGATCGAGGTCACGATAGCTCAAATGGTAGAGCAGCGGCGTATCTAGCCGAAGGTCGCGGGTTCAAATCCCGTTCGTGACACTGATTTTTTAATCTCAACTAAATTTATAACTGATTTCGAACTTCGCTTGCTTAACGTTAAAAATAAAGAAAACTAATAAATTTAATAGAACTTTTAATGCTGTTTCCATTGATCGAATCAAAGTCATAGTAGGTTTCATAATGTATGAGATACGAGGGTTTTATGCTAAAAATTCGTGAAAGGATGAGGTTGTTATGTGAACCCTCGGGGTGCAGGTGTTTTTGAACAACAAAGCCCTTTTGACGCATACTGGTTCCAGCGTTCCTGCATTCGAACCCAGGACCTTTTTCTTACAGTGATGAGCGCCGTGTCAAAGAACTAAACCGTTGTCTATCTAGGAAAAATTCAGGATTGTAGGGTACTAAATGAGATTAGATATGGGAAGTCACAAAAGAAACAAAACTCTTCCAGTAAAATAGACCAAAACAACGGTTTATAACAAAACATTACCGATTTGTTTAAAGCACCGTTCGGAGATCTTAAATCCGCCTTGTTATAGATTTTTTTTTTGGTTGGATTAGACGAGGAATTTTTTTCTTCAATGTACTGATGTTCCACGCATCAATTCATAACTCCTCTGGATTTTTTTGAAATAGTGTGTGATGATAACCGTCAGAAAGCTGGATTGTTTTTTTGTAAGATTAATTAACACATCTTTACGTTTTCTGTCATTGTGAAATATGACGATGATTTTAACTAAAACACTCCTAACATTTTATTAGTTCGTAAAATAGGTTCGTAGTTCGTTTTTCAATAATAATAATAATTTTTTTTATCGCTGTTATGTTTTGAAGCAAGGTTTTAGTCATTATTGTGTATACACTTTGAAAAGACTTAAGGTGCTTCAATTACTTATTTTACACAGTTTAGTTTGAGATTTCGTGTTTTTACAATGCATTTTGCTAATTTAATACGGAAATAGTGCAATTTTGTTATTTATATATGTTTTATTCTATTGGGTTGTCCGGAAAATAATGCAGGATTTTGGTATTAAACAAAAAAAAAGAAACTAGTTACTTTAAAGCAATGTTCTTTAATCAAAATAANTAATCCTGTAAACGTAAACAGAATATTTTATATAGATTTTTTTTAATGAAAACTTAAAATCCTGCATTATTTTCCGGACAACCCGATACATCAAAAATACCGCAGCCTATCCTTTTAGGAAAAACTTTGATATATATGATGATATTTTACGAGAAAAAACTGTCTGAGTGGTTTGCTCAGAAGCGGAAATTTTTATTTCGTAGATACGAAAACGATCTGGTCGTTCTTCAATCGTTGATGATTGACAATTTTAACCTTTTGTCACAAATAGCCTTCACTCAACGATGCGAGACATAACGATGTGAGAGTAACTTGAATGTTTACCGGAGCGAAAAAGCGTATCTTCGATTTCCTCCTAAGACGCAATGCAAACGAATAATTAAAAAGAAAATTGTATTATGATAATGAAATATTGGTTTTTATATCGATTTTAAGAGAGGAGAATCCTTAAACGACAATTTACATCTCCAAAAACGGATTAGAATTTATCCCAAGAAGATGGTATTTTTTAAAAGTTATTTGATGCAATTTTAAAAAAAAGTAACAATATAACCTTCTTCCGCCTAACCAAACCGTTAATTCTAGTCTACCCTGCATGCGTTCTGATGCGATTTAAAACTTTATTTCACTTGATGACTGGAAAAAATACATCAAGAAGTTTATCGCTCAAAAACGTGTACAAATTTCTTTGAGGATGGAGTTACAAAAGATAAAGAAGATGGCAACAGGTAGTGGAGAAAACATATTCCTATATTTTTGATTAAATTCGTTTACAAGGACTTGAAATTTTTTTTTCCATAAAAAACGCTACGGACTTACGTTTTCCATTTGTAATCAGGAATCATTGAAATAACAGGTGGGACCTACAGTTCTGCATCACTCCTAAAGATTGCGGGTTTAGTCTAGTTTTTAGAGATAACAGATAAGACATGCAAATACTGATGCTATTTTCAAAAAAAGCTCAGCTCTTTATTTTATTTTTTAATGTAGTGGCTTAGATTGACAAAGGTGTCTCTTATTTATTCGTTACATTCTCTCTAGTGCAGGGAGGATAGATTGCAGAAACAAAGAAGATGGCAAAATGTATTGGAAAATAATGGTGAAAATGTATTTTCAATTAAATTTGATTACAAGTACAAGATATTTTTATTGAATTTTCCATCAATAAACGCTACGAATTTATTTGACAGCCCAATATTTTAAATAGGCGGTTATAATTTATTTACGAAGGCGGTGTTTGTGCCATTACGTGTGATTTGTAAACTTCCTATCCCCCTGTAAACGATAGATCGGTGGAGTGGAACAAAAGCAAGAATTTTGAAAAAAAAAATAAGTTGTAATTTTCCTAAAAAAATGTATTAATGGGTTTTTGCAGGTGCATATCCACTTTGTTTCTTGCTAGAAAATGAGTATATCGTATTTTTCTAAGTTGCATGGTTACTCTATCAAAGTTGAATTTGGCAGGGAATGGGTTTAAATAATTAGTGACTGGGTGACGTAGCACGAGTCCAATATTTTTTAACTTGGTATCATAAAAAAAAGGTTTATTAAAATCGTTGATGCGAAGTTCGTCGCTTTGTTAGTTTTTCATGATAGTTGTCTGTTAAATAAATAAGTAAAAGTAAAGTAAATTAATTCCTATCATATAGGAGGACTTAACCTCCAGCTATCAATTGGAGTGAAACCACTTTACAAGACAACTGTCATATTATTAACAATTAAAATTTCTTCGACTTGTCAAGATCCAGAACCGCAAACCTGGGAAATACGAGTCGCCGCCCTAATCACTCGGCCTTCTTCCAAGTCTTTCCCCCCCTAAAAAATAGGACGACTGTTTTATAGGAAATTTGCAAAAAGCAACAATGGAAAAAATCAAATTTTTGAAGAAAGGGCATCTTGCCCATCGTCCTTCACATGTTTTATGCTCTTGAAGTAACTTTTGCACTCGTGTTCTCATTTTGTACTTAATTAAATAGTATATATTTTAAATCTCTTCAATTAATACAAAAGAGGCTCAAGTTTGTATTATTCAATCTTTCCGTGCGCCAGGTCAATTCCAATTAATGGGCAAAGCCTGGAGCGAATGTAAAAAAGGCGATAGATCTCCATTCCACGTACATTGAATAAAAGGGATAAACGAAGGCCGTGAAGCTGTATGGTATAAATTGAAGAGGGTTCAACGCTTCAGGGCGGTTCTACTTTCGCTTGTAGCACATAAAGCCAAAGGGTAAATAAATAGAGAGAAAAGCCTGCACGCCCCCTTTCACCGAACCCTTACTTTGGGGCACCACTTGTAGCTCGGCAAACTCTAGCTGGCCTTAGCAACTCTTATCCCAAAGACAATTTCAAGTAGAATTAATAATTCAGGTAATTCCAGTGAATTGGCCACTTCAAGACGAAGGCGATTGTATAAATCGTATCTGGACAACTTTGGGTCAAGGAGGATCGTCACCAACTAAATTAACATTACAAAAATAAGTAAATAAATAAAAATACAATCATAACGAGAACAGAAGCATTATCTGTTGAAAAACGTGAACGTATATCTTTTAAATGAATTTTACTTTTTAAAATAAAGAATGTGTGTACATTTTTGTTTCAGAAGAAACAACAACAAAACAATACTGTTACGAATAAAATATGCAGTAGTGATGTTTTGAATAATTAAACAACATTGAAATTACTAATTTAGTTTTCATCTGTATTAATTAAAACATTATTAGCTTTAATAAAGAACTGAAAACCACAAAATTAATCATTTAAATTTTATTTGCGCAGTTGTAAAACTGATAAAAATTTAACAATGATGAAATAGTAATCCAAAATATTGGTTCCCACCTCATCAAACATAATGTATTTTATAAGATAAAAAAACACTAAATTGTTTTTTAAAGTTCAGTGTGGGGTTTGACATGGTTGCCTGCTAAGACCTGTTCTATTTGCTCTCTTTCTTAATGACCTATCGACAGTTTTGGGATGAAGAATCCGTGTTGGTAGTATAATCATCGAAATTTCTATATATACTGACATTATTATTCTGGCCTTCTACACAGCGTGGGGTATGCAGAGGAATGTTAAATTATACTGACTTACTTTGAGCAGTAGAATCTCAACGTGAATCTTAACAAGTCTAAACGGATTTTAGGAAGGCAGATAGGTTGTGCACAACTGACCGATGGTATTTTGAAGGTGAACCAATCCAGTGGTCAAAGGATAAACATATCTTTGGATTATGTTCAACCCCGCCTTTCATGGATCACTAACTTGATTCAAAAAGCCGTCCTGACTAAGCTCGTCATGAACAGAATGGGATTTACTCAATTCACAGTAAATCGTCTCTCTCAGAGTTAATACAAGATCAAGGAGGGCGTCAGTGGCCGCAACGGTTTGGGCGTTAACACGGCGCTCATCACTGTAAGGTAAAGGTCCCGGGTTCGAATCCAGTGGCCCAGCATTCAAACCCGACATACTTATAAGTGGGCTTTTTTCAAAAACATCGGCACCCCGAGGTTGATATAACTTCTGCTGTTGCGAACTCTCGTATAAAAAACAAAACAAANTGATATATATAAAGTCGTAGTATGTCAGACGGCGGGTGTCATAGGGCTAATAAATCGTTTACAACGTCTACTTTTAGTTCATGTGTTTTATTTATTTTTGTTCCTGTGAATGTTTTCATTGCCAACGTCAACCCTAAATTACATGTTGTGTGCGGAAACGTCGGAAGGACATATTTTATTTATGCTCTTAAGATACACTTTTCAATGGTCTTTGAACTTCCGTACTCGAGATTCTCGAGAATTCGGCATGAGAAATTCTTAAGGCTAACATTTCCTGGTTTTCACGATGAAAAGGAAATCCCAAAAAATATCTTGGAACAGATACTGGGGCTTAAAGGGAATTATGAAAAATAAAATGTATTATTCCAAACCAATGTTCAGGAATGATGCCTGTCATATCTACGGATCCCAAACATTGCCACCTTTAGAATGTTTATTGTTAACACTTAGTACTTAGTGCTTGAATTTTTACAGTCCATTTATTTTCCGGATACATACATTAAATCAATCTTCTTTTTTTGTAGCGGAAAACAAAAATACCAGGTTGTATCTTATTACTGACTGTTCGGTTAGAATCTATCAAAGTCTAGAATTACATCTAAATATAGGTATATAGTTGTTGGAACTTTAGACCTAAAATGAAATGGAAATTCGTCTTATTTATTATTCAATTATCATCACAGCAAACGACTTGTTATAAAGTTTTTGTTAAATTCCAAGTTTAATCATTTCTACTTATTTATCTTACATTATTGTGACAAAGCATGTAAATGGAATAATATTTACGATTAATCCCTGTTTGTGTTGCACTTTCTTCCCTTGATTTATCACAAACGTGTAAGATAGCCTTCGTTGTCTGATTGCAGAAGGGATTCGAGTTCGATCGATCAAAAAAGCTTAACTGGGTTTTAAAGCCCAGCCATTATTAAGCTTTATATATACCAGGTGGTTTCCATGATATGTAGCAAACGTTATCCATGTTTAACTTACGTATGATATGCTGCTATACATGTACGTAATGATGCTACTGTTTTAAATTTTTTATTATGACGTCTTTTACATATTTAGTAATTAGTATTTTCTTTTTAAAATAAGTGAAATTAAATGTTTTCTTTTTTAATTTTTTTCTTCAGAATTTTGTTTGTTAATAACATATTATCATGGATTATCCTACCTGCTATTTCGTTTTTACACTTGTTATCTTCAGTGGAGGAGATTCTTTTATTTTCTCTAGATTTTTAAATATCTGATAGATTGAGTCTGTGCTATTTTGATGTTTTTTTAATGATATAATGTTTTAGGGAGTAATTTATTTAAGTAAGATGTTGTGTGTTTATACGTGTTCCTTTTTTATTTTATTTATTTATTTATTATTATCTTACGAGGGTTCGCAACAGCAGAGGTCATATAAACCCTCGGGGTGCCGGTGTTTTTGAAAAAAAGCCCATTTGTAAGTATGTCGGATTCGAATGCAGGGCCGCTGGATTCGAACCCGGGGCCTTTACCTTACAGTGATGAGCGCCGTGTCAAAGGCTAAACCTTGCGGCCACCGACGCCCCCTGTTCCGATTATTATTTGTTCGTTTTTTACATTTTTACACGGTATGAATTGATATGTATCGTTGAGGGTGGGTGATGGTTTTGTGCATAGCAAATGGCATAATTTGATTTTCTGTTTTCAATTCAGCCTGTCCGACGTATTTTATTCAGCATTCTCAAGTTTATATTATATTTTTGGCTTGGAGATGCTTTGTATTTTTAACTTGGCTTTTATTTAATTTACCATTCTGACTGCTTTGTTTCTTAATTTTGTTTTACGTGTAAATTTTCTAGCTGGTTAAGTTTACCTTATGGTTCTTTTTCGTGTATTTTTTTTTTCAATAGTACGTAGTTCAGTTAGCCCGTTTTATGCCTCTTGCTGTTATGGTTACTTTTGTGGCTTTCTAAATGACGCTGAATATGTGGAATAATTAGGCATAATTAATGATGTTTCAAAAGTGTAGAATAAGTTTTTGGAACGTCTTATTTTTACAGTACAATTTTGGTTAACAAAGTGCTCGATATAATATATCATTGAGAATGTGCGAAGTGTTAGTGAAGCAGGCCGTATTTATGCAACAAGATACGCTCATAGCTTACACCCATCCCGCCAGACAATTTTACGAGGGCGACAATTAATTCATCTGGCTCGGTGAAAATTAACCCGGCCTTAACTAGTCGCCGAAGCAGACGGTAAACTTCTGGTGACGGGCGTGAGGTTTTCCATGTACATTAAGGTCCTGCCGCCGTCTTCGATCTGACAAACAGATGCATTTCCAACCGGAAGACTAAAATGTCAGTCCTACTTTGTACGTGATCCTATGTGTAAGCTTTTTTTTATTACTTTGAAAAGTAAGCCCGTATCCAGTGCAGATTTTTTAAATAAATATGTGTTGATATTGTCAGATATTCATTCGTATGCGTGTGTTCGAATAAGAGAGATTTACGCCAAAATATGTTTGGTGGAAATGGAATAATATTAAATATAATATGAAAAAAGGAAGAGAAGGTGTGGAAAGAGAGAATATTGAGATGACGAGATGAGAAAGAAAGGGATAGAAGAATAAAGAAAGAGGAATGGGAGAGGGAGATAGAGAGGAGAAAGAAAGAAAGGGATAGAAAAATAAAGAAAGAGGAGTGGGAGAGAGAGAGAGAGAGAGAGAGAGAGAGAGAGAGAGAGAGAGAGAGAGAGAAAGAGAGAGAAAGAAAGAAAACGTGGGAGTGGGGCAGAGAGACAGTCAAAAAAATAAACAGATAGAGTTACATATTTATATATGGAGAGAGAGAGAGAGTCTGTTAAGCAGGTTAAGAAAAAGAAAAAGACACCTAATTTTTCCTATTTTCTTTCTTTGTGTTTCTCTATGTCTCACGCTGTCCCTCTCTCTATCTTTCTATGTGTGTAAAATACAATCTATTGTAGTAATCATAATTGTTTATATAAGATTGTTTGTCTTTTTGAATATAAATCATTAGGAAAGGAACTGCCATCCTCCATGGAAAATTTTATTCTTTCTCTTATTTTCAGTAAAATTGGCGCTATTGGGCAGCACACCAATATCCTTGCTCGCTTAGTAGCAAATTTTTGCAGATTTATACTTCAATCCTATCCAATAGATTATTATCAGTTTAATAATATTTAATTTTAAAAACATTTCTTTCACAACATTTCTCGTTTTGAATGCTATATTTTATCTAATTTTTTGACGTGTGTAATAATTTTTTTTAAACTTCTTTTCCAATACGTTAAATTATTATTTCCAATAGCCCATCGTCTTTGGAGACCGATCATGGAAATACAAATTTTCGCCAGAGGAACCTATCACTTCTTTTCTTTGAGCTTACCATCCTCAAAGCAAACATGCCTTTGAGCTTGGTCCTCTTTTTTTTCAATATTGACGAAAAAAGATTTCCTTTGACATTTTTATAATGGTTGACAATACTAAATAAAAACAAGATTAAACAAAATAAAAGTCTCTTTTAAAACAATGAGATGTTTAATAGATAAGCTGGAGATGGAATTTAGTTCGTGTGTTCAATTACATTGACTTAAATATTTTAAAACAATGCCCAAGTAGGCCGGTAGTCTATTCTACGGTAAAATGAAAGAGCAATGTTAATTTTAGAGCAATGGCTTCCTTTTTCTCATTTCCTCACGGACTTATAAAACATGGAACACTGCTTTAGGAAAATGTTAGTAAAAATTCATTAATTTTATAATAACTTTAATGGATTGCGTTATATATCGATATATAAATAATTGTGCTATTTTTGTTACGAGTGTTCGCAACAGCAGAATTTTAGCATGAACCCTCAGGGTGTCGGTGTTTTTGTAAGATTCACATGTAGGACCGCTGGATTCGAACACAGGTCCTTTACCTTACTGTCATGAACGCCGTGTTAACCCCTAAACGTTTAATTAAATTAAAACATATGCATGCCACGAATCCTTAAGCTTAAGTTTTTGTTATTATTGTTCCATTATTCATTTGTTTCTTTTTGTTATTATGTGCTTTTTTTTACTACTCCTCTTGTAGATTCATTCTGTTGGGGTTATAAATAAATAAATAAACCGTTGCAGCTACCGACAAGTGTTATTATTATTATTATTATTATTAATTTTTAAGGGCGTTTTAACGGCTAAGGTCATTTCAAGCCCTAACATCCAAACCTTCTATCTTAGGTTAGCTATACCACTTCTGAGTGCTATAAAGCTCTGACTCCAAACATTCACTCGTAATCTTATTTATCCTATTGCCATCCAAGCTTTAATTTTTCTTTTTAAAATTCTTAATTCGGAAGGCCAAATGCATACAAAATTCCCATTTTAAATTGCATAAAATTTAATAAATTTATAAAATTTATTTCTGTTTCTTTTTTTAATTAGAATTGTGAATTTTGTTCCATAATTTAAAAATTCCCCGTAGGCTTGTATGGCTAATAATAATAATAATAATGGAGTCAGACTAGCAACAGTCTCAGCATGAGTATTGGCTCATCCTTATCCTTTTATTCTTCCATTCAAATATGATACATAAACTAATTCTACATAACAATAATAAGAAACAAAACACAATAACATTTCTTTATCTTTATCTTCTTTTTTTTTGTTTTGGAGGGAGCTATTTTTCTTATTTAAATTGCGATTTTGGGCATTGCAGTTTATTCCCCCGCAATTTGTATTTTCTTCCATTTCATTTTTCCGCTCCGGCAAGCCTCAAAAACCTCTGAAAGAAGAAATCTTGCACGCACAACTTTTATTCAAACATTAGCAGGCATTCAATGATATAACAATTTGGCAAGTGTTATTAAATGTTAAATTATGTTTATGTAAATGTTAATTTATATGTATGGTTAAATGTTATTTATTTCGAAGGAACAAACTTACAACACACTTTCTAATGCGATGGCTATTTGATATAAATGGATATTTAGGAATCAGTTTGACTCCCATTGTAATACTATTCGGTGATCAATCATCGCCGAAGATTAATTGTTCCTGTTAATTATTGGATGACATTGCAAGCCGAAAATGTGTAAAACATTAATATTCAAACGACATTTCGAATATGTCATACATTAATTTCTACTAGTGTGCCATTTCCGCACATGCATCAGTTAAAGTATGAAAAAGAAAAAGAATCGTGAAATGCTCTATAATTTAAGTTAGGTAAAAGATTTAGCAATAATAGTAAATAGTACACAATATGTTGTAAAATCTATGGTAAAATCAACCTCAAAATTAAATCAACCTAACGGTATGGATTAATTAAAATGTTTAAAAAAAAAACCCTACATAACTGTTGTAAACTTTAAAATATTTTTATGTAGCATGTGAATAGAATGCTTCGCGTTAATCATACGTAAACATTCACTGATATATCAAAAATAACATTTATCTGATGCACAACCTCCAGCTATCCAGTTTGTATAACCACACATACTACGTCTGTCAAATCAAATTTTTACGAGGCCAAACAATAAAATTTCTATTCTGTTTTGTTATTTATTCACGTAAAGATGTATTATTATGTCCGGTATATTTCCTTTTCAATAACTCCATTCGGCCTTCTGTGAATGCAGATTACACAAAGTTTACTTGTAGAGTTTGACCTCTATGTTGCATTCAATTAAACGGGGTCCCTCAGTTACACAACTGCAACCCGCCTTAACTTGTGTAGAATGGATTAATTAATTAGACTATGGGGGTTTGATCCTACCGCCCAGTGCTTAGTAAATTCTCGCCCATTTACCACTATTAACACTTGACGTGCTCTGATCCGCTCATAGGTTGGAACATTTCATTTAAACGTTATCTCCTTAAAGCTTTGTCGGTGCGTAAATATGGCAGTAC
Organism: Cimex lectularius; assembly: GCF_000648675.2. Taxonomy (NCBI): domain Eukaryota; kingdom Metazoa; phylum Arthropoda; class Insecta; order Hemiptera; family Cimicidae; genus Cimex; species Cimex lectularius. The sequence goes on along the minus strand of NW_019392875.1, from coordinate 744,205 downwards.
ACCGCATATAGAATATAATAGAAATTTTAGACAGTATGCATTATTTGTTGAAGTCGTGGGTAGCGGCAAAAATGAGGTAGTTTAGAAAAACATCCTTTTCATTTTTATGCCGACGTCTCCAACTTTATTCTGGTCATCTTCAGGGCATAAAGTGTGGTGCTATTTTGTGGTGTCATATTGAATTTGTATGAAAAGAACCATTTGTGTATCATTCCGCAATACTTTCAAGTCGTGCTGGTTTATAGTGTCATCGCCGTTGTTTCACAGAAGGGATGGTGTGAACCGACGATAAATTACAATCGTCATAAAGTGCACTGAACTCTCCGCGAACAGTACGAGTCTGTCGACAAACCAACAAATAATTGATCGCCACGAACCGCTCGCTAACCACTCGTGGTGATCAACTATTTGTTATGATTTTTTTGACATACGTAAAGAGATTCACGGATCGTATTGATTTGTGTAAACATTTGTTGACAAAACGATTTGTCAATCATTCGTGAAGCACAAGTTCGCAAGATTGGAACACGGTTGAGGAGCGTCAGTACTACTCGAGAACGATTCGTGGCGGTCTATTTTTTTTTTACAGACACAACGGAATTAATGTTGTGCATTCATTTGTATAATATTCACAAATGATGCCTTTGAACACTAATTTGGCTTGAAAATTTGCCCTTTTTTATAAGGAAACAGAGAACAAGTTGGGAAAAATTCAAAGTTTTTTGTAATTGGCATCACTTTAATCTTTCATCATTTCAGCTCGTCTCTTCTTAAAGTTTCTTGTTAAGTTTCCCATAGTTAAATTTACTTCAGTGGAAGGAAGTTTCGGATGATAATATTGCTTAAAAGGCTCGTAATTGCTTCTAAATTATTCAACAAAACAACATTGTAAAGTTGTACAAATGTAAAAATAATTGTTAAATAAAAGATATAATAATTATTAAAAGATGATTTGAGAGTAATTTCACGAATTTGGTGTGCTTTCTTTCAAATTTTTTTCCGAAATATATAGAAATCTTATAAAAAGCAGGAATATGTAAAAGCACTAGAACTAAATAAATAAATAATAGTTGATCTTTTCAAGTTAATTAAAGGAAAAGAAGAGATTTACAATGGTCTAGAGAGGAAACTAAGGGTTTACCAAGCAACACATTTCATTAAAACTTCTTCATCTTAACCGCTATATATAATCAAATAAATCTCTCTACATTTCTCAACTGTTTCTTAATTGCTTATATTATCAAGTGTTTAATAATCTTGATGGTGCGTTTTTATCTGATATGAAATTTTATTATTGAAGAAAATGAACACGCAGATAAAAAATATTATTGTGTTGAAACCTTGTGAACGGAGAGATTGTATATTCATCCAGGAAAATTACTTTTTATGTTCAGAGGACAGGACAAGTGAGAATTTAAAAAACCGTTCAACTCCCACAACGTACTAATGTAAAAACACATTTAAAAAGGAGAAATAACGAATGCCTACCTCGTGGAGAAAAATTAAATAGAGAAAATCTTTTGAAGCTAATTAAACGAACAGAGGGATTAACAAAAGGCTATGCGAGAGGTCTGGATCTGCAGGAATAGAATTCATTAAAACTTCCCCATCAACAATAGGGCTTCAGCCGAGGGCTGAGCCAGAGGAACGCTAAGAGATTTTATCAGCAGGTCGTCACAAAGTTAAAATTATTAAAAACACTTAGGGGAAATATTTTCTTGAATCATCGTTACATAGAAAATGCAATCAATCCTAAGAGATTATATACGACATTTTAAAAATATTTAAAAATGATGAATAGCTTTAAACACATTATTATTTTAGGTTTTGTATAAATAAGTTCAAAATATCTGATTAAGATACTACTTCGTTAAAAATTAAAATGAAGCTATCATTATTGTACATATAATTATATACTATATTTATATATT